>NC_045684.1:11952576-12272230 GCF_003331165.1 Xiphophorus hellerii
ATGTCTAATCTAGCTCAATGTTTTATTATCAGCAAATACTTATTTCATCATTTCTTACTTGTTTTGATCGTTTTGACCACGTCATTGTGTATGTGTCTAGTGATTAAATCTTTATCCTTCTGTTTCTGACCTCACCTGACTGTGCTCTACAAATACAGCTTGATCAGTATCGGTCAGCTCTTTAGTTTTCAGGATTTTAATTTATTTAGGATTGACACCTAAATTAAAAAGGAGAAATAAACATACAAACAAACAAACGTGAGTAGCAAAAGCAGTTTGAAGTTTATGATGAAGGAATCGAATGTTTAACTTACAAATTCAACTGATTAAAGACTGAGACATTATTGGTCTTCCTGGGCTCCAAGAAAAGGAGGTTGAGTCTTTTCTTATCTTGTTGCTGACTTTAGAGTATAAGAAGTATAAGTATATGTATATAAAGTAACATTCTGCAATTTCTGCAAAATCTAGACAATTTAAATCACCTATAAGTGAACTTTATCTGCCCGAGGTTTGCATATGTTTCCTCTTCTTGTGTAGCTAATGTAAATTCTCTAACTTTGCCGTATTTTTTCTTCTGATTTGAAAAAAAAAACCCATTTTCTTATACTTTGTGCAGTAAAAACCTGAAAGTTCCTTTATTGGTATATTCTAGATTGCTGTCAAAACATCTCAAATATATTCTGGTGGATTGAAGACTGTGAAGATCACTGTTATGCTCAGGAAACAGTTTGAGTTGACCAGTGGTGGTTTTCATTTGTGCAAAAACTACCACTTGACAGTTTTTCTCAGTTGGTTCTGCATGAATAAATTGAATCAAACTGACAGCAAAATGAAGCTGCTGATGAATAGAAAGAAAAGACATTCAGGAATAAAACATATAATTTCTTCAACTGTCTTGTCAACGTGCGTGACTGAACCATAATCATGCAGAAGCCATGTCTGCAATGCTTTTGAGAGAAAAAGACGTTTGAGTTTAGCACCACCTCGTGTTGAAAATATAACATTGCATAAAATTAGATCACAATTAGGATTTTATTTTATTTTTCACTTTGAGGATTTACATTCTCTACAAAGGATATCAGTCTGTAACGATTCAGTCTATTGGATCTTAATGAGCATAATTTAGAATTTTTTGGTTGATATTTGATATTTTAATCATAAGTTTTTGTTACAAATAAAATTGTTACAAAGAGAAAAAATTATAGTGTTAAACTTATTGTATGTACTTCATCTGGATGAATTTTGTAAGGCTAATTTCCTCCAGTTTGTATGGTAACACTTTTGACAAACTCAAAAATGAAA
The DNA here is from genome assembly GCF_003331165.1 of Xiphophorus hellerii. NCBI lineage: Eukaryota > Metazoa > Chordata > Actinopteri > Cyprinodontiformes > Poeciliidae > Xiphophorus > Xiphophorus hellerii. The sequence goes on from NC_045684.1 coordinate 11,953,879, forward strand.
TCTGCAAGGTCAAGTCCTTTTGCTATGGGCATAATATTTTTAATGTTTTGGAAAGTACATTTACATTTTGTTTAATTTATTTTGTCACCTCTAGGAGAACCTCGCAGGAAGTGGTTTGGTTTTATGACAACTTTTTCCTCTAAAAGATAATAAAGTTACTTGTCTGTCCCTTCAGTTGAATGCAGAAATGTTGGAAGAGAGAGACTGGTGAACGGGGAATACAGCAACATCAGGAGATTCACTATAAATATAAAAATAAAATTCATTAAAAAAAAATATTGTTCTTCATCCAGTGAAGTCAGAGGGTAGAGCATCCAGAAATTTTACAAAAGGATATCTACAGCTCTGGAAGAAATTAAACTTAAAATGATCAGTTTCTCTGATTTTACACTTTATAGGTTTATGTTTGAATAAAATTAACATTGTTCTTTTATTCTATGAACTACTGACAACATGTCTCTGAATTTCCAAGCAAATTCCAATACTTATTTGCAGAAAATGAGAAATGGTCAAAATAACAAAAAGATGCAGAATTTTCAGACCTCAAATAAAGCAAAGAAAACAAGTTCATATTAATTTAGAAACAACAATACTAATGTTTTAACTCAGGAAGAGTTCAGAAATCAATGGTTGGTGGAATAACCAGGAGGTTTTCAATGTTGTTCAGTGCAGTGAGCACTTAAGTTTTTACAGAGCTGTACATACAGTGTTTCCACTGTTGGGGAAATATAATTAAACTTCCTAACTTGTGTACTGTACGCTCAATGTTTGTCTGCTGATGTTACTTTCTAATAGTATAAATATTCCGGGACATTTAAATACCTTTCTACATATCAAAATCCTAATTATTCTGTTTGTTACCCGTCTCGGGTTCAAATCAATAACCATAATATCGCAGGTATGATGTAAGCTAATGACAAATTAAGCTCATTATAGCAGGTATGCTACACACATTCTAGTAGAGCAGTTCAGAAATAATGATGCATGATGGCACGTTGACATGAGGGGCCCCAAATGAAAATAGGATTAGGTCCCCAAAAAATCTTGGTCTAGCTTCTGACTCAGTAAAATTATTATTATTATTATTATTATTATTATTATTATTATTATTATTATTATTATTATTATTATTATTAACTAATCGGCCTGAATGTAAACAACACACGTAAGACCCCAGAGCATTTCCTCTCTCTTCCAGTGTTGTCCAGCTCTCCCCCCGCTGTGTGCCACATCGTTTGACGGCATCCGGTGCGGGAGGGGTTGGGATGAGGGGCGGGATGTCTGGGTGAGGAATAAAGCTACAGGCATCTGCTAATACTCAGCGTGGATATATTACATTGGCAGTAAATATTTCTTCTTTTTTTTTTTTTTTATCTAAACGCATCATGATGTGACGTTATGCCAACATGCTTATTTTTATCCGTGCTCATCATTTGAGAGAGAGAGAGAGAAAAAAACTAACACGCAAGATTGGCTTTTCGGGATTGATGATTAGCTGCTTCTTTTCTCCGGATAAACAATTCTAATTATTTGTAATCGTGTTTTTAACATGCACTATAAGATCTGCGGTCTGGATACGTGTCGAGTTGTATCCAGACGATGAAAGCAGGGGGCAGCTATTTTCTTCATGTGGCAGAGATGGATGTGAAAACAGCCTCATCAGCGATGGAAGCCTTGGCTCGGATCAGCGTGAGTATCTTAAGGTTTTATTTGGATTTGTCTCGAGATGTACATAGAAAATCAGTACTTTTTTATGCTGATTGCACGGTGAAAATTGCTTTAAAGGGATAGCATTTGCGCGCAGATTAATATGAAACCACGGATCAATACATTTTTGGTTCTGTCCAGCGATAATTGGGTTGTGTGATTGATGTGGATCAGATCGTAAAGTATTTTCAAAATTTGCACATTTTTAAACGTAAAATGGTGACTGAGACCACGCGTTTCTTTTTCTTTCATTTTTTTTTTTTTCGTTGGGTTCCTTGGATGTTTGTTTCCATGGAGACGGGATGCAGGACTCCTGCTTGCTGCCGAGGGGCAAAAACGCGAACGGTGTGCAATGGAGGGATTTTTTCCCCCCAACCGTAGAAGCGGTCAGGTTCAGCAGCGACGGCCAGAGCGAGAGATCTGAGAGTAGAAATAGAGCAGGCAGACCTGCACTCATGTGTGTGCACGGTGCCTTTTTTCACACCTCCTCTCTGGCGATGTAACGCCTCAAACCCCTCCCCTCCTCTCCAAGAGCGACATCGCTCTCCTCATGCGGGGAGATACAGTGACTATAAGCACGTATAGTCCTGCCGTCATGGCGCCCAGATTCCAGGTGAAGGTAAGGATGCGCCTGCTTTAACGCCCTCACCAGCAGCAATGCGCACTGACCGTCTTAAGAAGGAGGCAGAGAGGTCCCAGTTTGCAGTGGTTTCTGTAGTCTGCAGGAGAAAACACGGGCTGAAATGTGAATGCTGGAGGAGGTGACAGACAGGCCGGAGCTGACATTGGAGAATGGCAAAAAAAAAAAAAAGGTGGATTGAAGGATAAAGTTGGTGATTCCACATTCTTTACTGATTCCAACAGTGTGCTTTATAGTGTGCTAGCTTAGATTTATTTGCAGGTGCAAAGGCTAATACAGTCTTAGTCAGTACATCTGCAGCTCTATTATTTTATGTCTAGAAAGATGCAGGTTTCATCAGTCTGCATGCTACCTGTTCTTGTTGTCCTGCCATATTCTGCATGGCCTCCTGTGGCCACTTCTGTGTGCCGAGATGAGCTGCCCTGCTTTCTTTCCTCCATCACATCATACAGCAGTGACAAAATTACCAAATTCCCCTGTGCAGCACATTCAAACAGTCTCATCCTCTGCTTGAAGTTAATTCATGGTGAGTGAGATGGTTGCAGCGGACCTGCAACAGTTTTGCTTTCAGGTTGAGGGTGTGTGTCAAGGGCATCTACTGAAGCATGTCAGAGAGAGACGTAGTAAGATGTGACAGTGTCCTGCAAACACAGCCTGTTCATAAGGTTGGAGCACAACGATGAAGAGAAGTCACTCCATCTGGGTTTCAGATGGAGTGACTCAGACAGGGGGTTCTGCCTCAGACAGATACAGACCCAGAGATGATACCCAGGGGATTGCTAAAAGCCCTAATGGATGCAACGATGAAGAGTGAAGTAGGAGGGGATGAGGGATGAATGAGACAGGAATACAGGATAGGGAAAATTGGGATGATGAAGACGGAGGTTGGGATGATGCCAATAGGGACGAAGGGAGGTAGGAGATGAAAGGTTAGTATCTTAATGTTTATCATTTATCGTGATAAATTTCTTATCATGATAAGAATTTTTATTTATAGTTGTCAAGATACATTTCTATTAATTATGTTTAAAACCCCCCAAAACTGTAGTTTTGCTATTTTTTTCCCCTCACTTTTTTCAATAAAAGCATCAATAAATACCAATAAATCTGAAAATACAGTTACTGTGTGAAGCTTAGTGATACAAATCATGCTTCTTTATGTGACTAGTGTCCATATGAAGTGTATTACAAATGGTATGTTTTTCAAGAGCAGGATTTGTGTTTGTGTGGCTATAATTTCTGTAATTTCTGTGACAGTTACCCCCAAAAAATGTGACAGCGAGGAGGGTAAGTTATGACGAAGGCAGGTAGGGAGGAGGGATTGATGAGGAATTAAGATGAAGGAGATAGTGATGAGAGATTACCGATGAAAGACTTAAAGAATGATGGAAGTAGAGACAGAAGAGGTAGAGATGATGGAGATAGTAGTGAAGGATGAGCAGTAGCAATCTTAAATGCTAATCCACTCGCTTCTAATTTCTCTTCACTAATCTGTCTGGGATTTCTCCCATTGACTTGGATTTCTTCGGTAGAATTTCAGCGAACAGAAGGAGAAGTTGTGAACGATGCTGTTGACTTTCTGCGCTGTTTCAGAATTGTAGTCTGCCTTCAGTTGTAGCAATGGCAGCGTAGGAAGTGAATGAACCGCTGACATGAGTGTGAGTTTGTCACGCTTCCAAATAGTGAATTAACATTGATCAGATCGGCTCTTCTCTCTTCGCAGTGGAGGATGGTTGTTTACAGTGCAGGCAATTTCCGGTAAGCTTCATAGCATCGAGCTGGCACTTTACATGGGTCACGGCTAAACTTTAGCGATTTAAAAATTTAAAACCTCAAGAGAGTCCACAGTTCCAGGATGAAATTGTTTCTCAATAGTTGAGAGCCCAAAGTCTCCATAAGAAGTGAAGCGTAGAACAAGGGTTCGGGTTTTCAAGCTGTTAACACATTTACTGCATTTTTTGTCAAATTCATGTGCTTCAGCTGACCTGCGTTCCCACTCTTCAGCTCTAAACGTGAAAACAGGAGTGTTGGTTCAGGGATAAAATAAAATCCACTCTATCCTGCATAGAGATTTACAGCACATTGCTGCAATAATGCAGCTGCAGTTCATACTTGTTTGCATTTTAGTCTCACATCTTAGTTCTGCTGGTATAATTAATGCACCACATTTACATGCACAGTACAATAAAAATAAGGTTAATTTCATAGAACTATAAAGCATATTGTGAATTTGGTCAAGCGGCTCTTGTTCATGCAGGATACTGTTATATAAGAAATGCAGAGGCTGAATATTTAATATTTGATCTTTATCTATAATTAACATGATTAGTGCCCAGTGGCAGCTGTCTGGTACAGTTTTATTCCCTAACCTCAGTAATTCCTGGTTACATCTTAATGAAAACATTTTCAGCTAAAGCCTGTTCCCAATATTTTTCATTTCCACGTTTCTCATTTCATTTTTGGATTACTAAATGTCTCGTAACCTTTCTCCCTGCAGTCCAACATGAAGAGTCTGGAGCACGAGTTGCATTGTCCTGTGTGTAAGGAGATCGTCAAGCAGCCCGTGGTTCTGCCATGCCAGCACAGCGTCTGCTTGATGTGTGCCTCAGAGGTCCTGGTGGCCAATGGCTACCCACCCCCAGAGCTCCCCCCGGAGCCCAACTCTCCGGCCTCCACGCCCAACACTCGCTCTCCTCGTCAAGCACGCCGGCCCACTCCCAAACACGAGCAGCGGCCCATTGACCGAGTGCTGCGATCAGGTACAAAGAGTGTACTCTACTTGTTTTCATTTCCTGTTTTAGCTTAAATTTAACTGGTCTTCTGGCTTGGCTTGAGGCCCCCATCCGCCTTCACCATCCATGCCTCGCTCTCCTGGACACGGGACGTATCCAGGGCGACGGCGTAAGGAGGGTCCTCCTCTGGTGATGATGTTCCCCTGCGTCCCCTGCGGCCGGGATGTTGAGCTGGGCGAGAAGGGCCTGACTGACTGTCTCCGCAACCTCACATTGGAGCGCATTGTGGAGAGGTAATTATCACAAGGGCCCTAAAGAGTCAGGAAAAGTCGAAAACTAGAAAAAAAATAATCATTTGAAGGCTGTGAAAATTGGACTAAAAATATGATCAGGGAGTGATGCTGTGTGCTAATAAAACCAAAGAGGTGTGGGATCATGTCCAGATCTCATTATTCAGCTGCAGCTGAACTGTGAAAAAATCTTGCACATTGTGCACTACAACATACTGTACAGTGGCTACATTTAATGACTGTTTTTCCACAGTCTAGCAGCTTACAGTTCACTTTCCCCCGTATTTGTTGCTGCTTGTGACATTCTTTGTTCCAACACTTAATGTTTTACAGCCAATTAACAGTCTGATTTAATTTTTTTTTTTTTAAATAAAAATGACATTTGTCTCAATTGACCTGGGGGTTCAGCTACACAATAAAGAGAGGCTAACATCATCCTTTAAAGGGGACTTGTGATGTAAAATTCACATTTAACACGTTTTGTACTTTGATTTGTGTCTTTACTGCTTTTGAAAACAGCCCTGGCACTTAAAAAACACCCAGCCGTTTTTTAGCAATAAGTTTTGGTGTCTGGAAAATTAGTCATTTCAAAAACCTCCAGCTAGCGCTGCCCGTGCCGTTACCTAGCAACCTCAGCAGAGTTCGGCCCGTCACCTAGCAACCCGAGCGGAGCTAGAACACATTTGGTCAGCTGGTTTTTACAGCTGAACGCTGCTGGTGGAAAAGACAAGGGCTTTGTTGGTGCTTTGCCACCCAGAAACCACTTGGTACATTGTTGTTACTTGTGCAGGAACCTCAACTTCTGCTTTTCAAAGATGTACGGTTGTAAAATTGCACATCTGTTTTCAGCCATTTTCAACTGCAGGTATAAATGTTGAGTTTTGGGGGGTTGAAGGGCTTAGTTGGATAACAGGCCCTAAAATATCTAATTCTGAAAGGAGGAACTAACCAGATTTAAATCTCATGATCTAAGAATAATTTTGTGTAAAAAAAATGTAATAAACATGTTTTGTAAAGCTCATAGATATATCCTAACCTGTTCCAGAAAGCATAATAAATCACCTTCAATAAATAATTTCTGAATTGCTTATTTTGTACTCTTACACCAGGTACAGACACACAGTGAGCCTGGGGAGTGTTGCTGTGATGTGCCAGTTCTGTAAGCCTCCTCAAACTCTGGAGGCCACCAAGGGCTGTGCTGACTGCCGGTCAAATTTCTGCAACGAGTGTTTCAAGCTCTATCACCCATGGGGAACGCCCCGAGCACAACACGAACACATCCAGCCGACACTCAATTTCAGACCAAAGGTCAGACACTCCTGACTTCCATTCATTTAGAGAGTTCGTCTCTACTCTCCATCAGCTTTGCTTTACTTCCCATGGCATGATACTACCTTCACTATGTTTCACTGTGGGGATGATGTGCTTTGGGGTGATGTACAGTGATATGATTGCTCCAAAGTTAGTATTATTAAGATTACTGTTCTCTTTAGCCTTTATCAGTAGGACTGAAATGTCAGACATTTTAGTTTTCAGGTAAGGGATTGAATAGTGTGCTATTAGATGTTCAGAGCTTGTAATTCAGTTTTAAAACCGAAACCTACTTTGAACTCCTACTCAACATGCCTAGTGTGTTTACTGGTGTTGCATGCAACACTTTTCAAATTTCTATTTGTAAAAATAAATATTTCTGCAATACTTTATGTTGATGCATCACATGCAATTCTTAGCAGAACATTGACATTTGTTTTTACAACTTCACAAAACTTCAAGATGTATATAAAATTTGCAAAGCACTATATATCATATTTAGACTGTATACAGGTTGCATGCACAAAGGCCTTTGATCCTTTATAATTTATGAAGGTATATAACACACAGTCCCTATTTTTTATGTAATACATGGAAATTTCTGTTAAAAATCTGCCAATTTTCCTTTAAATGCTTTCATTTGTGAATTGCAGACGGAATCACTTATCAGTAACAAGCACAGAATATTTAAAAATATTAAGTAAAATAAGAAAGAAAGGCGTAATACTTGACATTGCATGTCATTTTTGATGATATGGTATTTTAAACATGTATTAGTTCAGGTCTGTTTGTGTTCTTTTGCTCAGGTTCTGACCTGCACGGAGCACGACCAGGAGAAGCTGCAGTTTTACTGCAGGTCCTGCCAGCGGCTGCTCTGCCCGCTCTGCAAACTGCGGCGGATCCACACTGGACACAAAATCCTCCCGGTGGCACAAGCTTACCAAGCTCTTAAGGTTTTGTACAAATATTCACAGCTCTGACTGCACCTTTTCTTTGTTTTACTTCTGATGAGCCAAACTTTCTCCTAATTTTGTAAAATGGTCTTGATTAATTCATGGAAAGTACTGGATAAAAACAAAAAAAATCCGTACGAAATAGCCAAGTCCAAATAATATTTATTTTTGCAGACCTTCAAAGTGACATCTCAGTCATTGATTACAACTACTTTAAAAGATCACAAGTGATTATTATTGGAAACAATATCTAAGATTATCTTTTTAAATTGCATTGCACTTTAATTATGTATTATTCAATGTTGTACATTAATGAAACACTTCCTATGACTGAGACGGAGTAAGAAATACAATTTAAAAATGAATTTTATGTCACTTACTGTAGTTAAGCTGAAGATTGTATTTAGATTTTAGAATTGAATTATGAATTATTCCTCTGCAGCTCTGAGAATGATAAAATTTGATTTTGGTGTTTTACAGATCTGATAGGTGTTTACAATGTATTGTTTAAAATAAAACATAAGATTAAAGAAAAAATATTTAATTCCAGACATCATTCCCTCTTCTGTTGTGTAAATGTTGAATTCTTCCTTTTTTGTGTTTGTCCGTTCCTCTTTTGTGTCCGCTCATCTTTCAAACCTCTGTTTTTTTCTGCTTTAATTTCTTGTGTCCTCTGTTCTTTGATTCCTTCCATTCTTCTTTCCTTGTATCCTTTGTTCCTTTTTTTGGGTTGTCCTTTCTTTAGTCATTCTGAATTTGTTTCTTTGTATTCTTCCTGTCTTTTGTCCGCTCCCCCACATGTCATTTCTTATGTTCTCGTGTTCTTCCCTTCAGTTTCTAGCTTTTGTTGATATCAGATCCAAACCCTCCCCACAGCACATAAATCTGCCATGAATTTCACAGCGAACATTTGTATTTTACACACTAAAAATGACTGGGAATGAAAATAAGTCTGGCAAAGTTTGTCCTGGATAAATCTGAAAATGTTCCATGAAAACATTTGTATTTAACTGTAACCTTGTGTGTGTGTTATTCATTGTTTATGCTTACAGGAGAAGATAACTAAAGAGATGAACTTCATCCTGTCCAGCCAGGACACAGTCCTGGCTCAGATCACCCAGCTGGAGAGCGCCATCACACAGACTGAGGTGATGAAAACACTTAGCAGTGAATTCCCAAAATCATCCTAAAGCGGCTGTGTGTTTCTCTCTTCTTGAGACATAATGGTCTACTTTTGAAGGCTATCGATAGTTTGACGTCAGTTATCATAAAATTGACTGAAAAAAGTGTCAAATGTCTCAGACACACCTTTAGCTACTTTTGCGCTTTTAATCAATTTTCATATATTTTTCAAGCATCAAATCTGTTACTTTGCTTTTAAACACCAATGATCACATGTTTGTATTTCCTAGCAGGGGTGTTACATTTCCTGCATTGCATCCTATCTTTTTAAATTTGAACCTGATGATATTTGAACTTATGGAGCCACTTTAGCTCTGTGAACTCCTCTCTGGTTTGTGCAACCAGGTGAACAGCGTGTCGGCCAGAGAGCAGCTGGCCCAGAGCATCAGGGACCTGACGGCCGCTCTCGCCGAGCGTCACGCCTCGCTCACCCAGGCCCTGGAGGCGGCGCGGCAGAAACGCGGCGAGGCGTTGTCTGCTCAGGTGGCGGAGAGACGCGGCTTGATGGAACATGCGGGGCTCATGGCTTTTACCCAGGAGCTGCTGAGAGAGACAGACCAGCCCTGCTTCGTGCAGGCCGCTCGCCAAACACACAACAGGTTTTCTCTTTTGTTCAGCTCTGGTGTCACTCTTTGAGTTGACAACACAAATATGAGTTAATATATACATTAAGATGCTTCAAATTGATCTTTTTGTCTCTGATCCAAATACATCACAAGAAAAAAAACATTCTACTCAAAACATTAAGCAAAAAAGACATTGGCAATAGGCTTAAAGAAGCACATATTGCTTATTATCAATCTGAAAAGGGATAAAAGACCATCTCTAAATTATCTGGATTGAGATAAAAATGATTAATTAATCAAGACAGCTGTCCAGGTTCTCATGAATAAATCACAGCAGGTTTGGCTTAAGATCAAACCATGCAACGCCAGAAAATTAACAAAAACCTAACAGATCCATGTCGGACTCCACAGATCTCTGCCAGCATGTTAAATGTTTCAGTTTGAGTCAGAACAGGTGGGGAAAAACTAAAGTTGTGTTTGGCTTATTTTGGAGGGATGAAAAGACTTATCTGACCAGAAGTACATCTGAATGAACCAAAAGACATTTGGAACAAGGCCTTTTGGGCAGATGAGACTAAAACAAAGACATTTTACCTTAATGTTGGAAGAATTTAATCTGATTTTGGTTCAGGCTAACATTTATTAATGTTAAAATCCAGTGATTTTAACATTATTAGTATCAGAATTCACAACTAAACCCAACTCCTCATACCTGTTTTGATTTAATGTCAGCAAGTTTTATGCTGCCAGTTTTTTAATAATCACTGACCATTTTTATTTGTATGCCTGGTAAAACTGTACAATGTTAGTTTAGTGTATCTGTGCTTTTTCTGTCAATGTAAGGGTGTTTCCAGGTGTTTTCAAAGAAGTTCACCTGGACACTCCATTATTTGCTGCACATTCATTGTCTGTGACAAACCATTATTTTTGAACAATTTTCTATAAACCGATTTTCAACAATAATATTAAACATATTAATTTTATTCAAAAATGGATTCTAATTTGACATTGTTTATTTTTTTGAGAGATTTTTAAAAATAATTTTATATCAGAAAAGCTCTTCTAAGATCTAAATTTACTGTGAATTTGATTTAGTAAAACAAAATGCATTAGATTCCTGAGAAACAAACTAAGAAAAAAGTTAACATAATAAAACTAATTTTATGTTATTTCCACAACACAAAAAATCATGTGGTAATTTTTTGAAAGGTACATTTTTGCTGTTTGGTGTATTTAGAAAAACTATATATTGTGTGGATTTCTTTAAAAAAAATTACCGTAGCTTTTAGATTAATTATATATGTGTTTGCTTCAATCATTGGAGTTACATGATTGATCAAATCTCACTGCGGCCGTTAGTGATGTGATTCCTCTTTAAACAAGCCACAGACGTTTACTGCTAAGAAAAACAATCTAAAAAGCCGCATTAATCTCTAAATCTAAATGATGCATAATATTTATTTAATCTAAGGTTGAGTCATATCTTCTTATAAACATTGCTCAGTGGTTTAATGACAATACTTGACCCACAAGACAATGTTTGGGTAGTTTGTCTTCTGCAGAAAAGAATGAGTTTGACGTGTTCAGAGAACTGATGAGGTGTTTTTGGCTCTGTTCAACAGATTTGTTATAAAAACGTAGAATAGCAGTGGTCTTGTCTTTTATTTAGCCCATTTAATCCTTCCTGTTGAAAGCATTCTGTAAACACTTTCCCTCCTCTTACATTGTTTATTTTTTCTTTTGCTTTTGAACTGAACCAGGTTGAGCAAAGCAATTGAGAATCTCCAGCATTTCACTTTGGCTGCTGATCCGTCCTTCAGACACTTCCAGCTGGATGTTTCCAAAGAGCTCAAACTCCTGACAGAGCTTAACTTCATCCAAGGTGAGGAAGAGGATGGTGATGTGGTAGCATCCATATACATGGATATAAAAATAAAAGAGACCAAAATAAAGAGAAATTGAGGGAATACGAACAAAAGTAAACACTGAACACGCTCTTGTTTCAGCTCCTCTGGCTCCTGTTATCGACACCCAGCGCTCTCTGGCGTACGACCAGCTCTTCCTGTGCTGGCGGCTGCCTCAGGAGTCGGCGCCCGCCTGGCATTTTTCCGTGGAGTATCGCCGCCGAGGCGTGGTGCCCGGAGGAGCTTCAAGGGGTGGGATCAGAGGAGGCCTCGCTGCCGCCAGATGGGGCTGGCAGCGGCTGGACGAAGTGAGCGGAACCAGCGCCGTGATCGACAGGCTGGAGATGGACAGCGTGTACGTCCTGCGTGTGAGGGGATGCAACAAGGCGGGTTACGGGGAGTACAGCGAGGAGGTGTACCTGCACACCCCACCTGCACCAGGTGGGGGAGCGCGCATGTTAGCGCCTCTTATTGGCTATTTCTGTAGAGACTTTCGTGAAAAATTGGGTGAAACAATTTATGAAATTAATTTAAGTGCAAAAACACAAAATCCTACCAAGTATTTTTGGTCTAACTGCTAGTGCAAATACCTTAGTACATTTGAAATAACTTTTCAGCAAGATATAAAAACTTGTTTGAAGTTATTAACTACGAAAAACTGATGAAAAATAGTAGTTACAGGTGAAATAATATGCCAGTGGAAAAATACATTTTTCCTTTTCCACTGATAGATTACGTCACTTACGTCTAGTACTTGATTTTATGAATATTAAGGAATTATTGACTTAAAACAAGCTCCTATATCATGTTGAAGTTACTTGTAAGTGGGTTTTTATCTTACTTCAAGTGTACTAAGATATTTACACTAGAAACTTGACCAAAAATACTTTGTAAGAAACAGAAACAAAATGAAATGCAGTGAACAAGTAGTATGCAGGATATATTAAGCTCTACAAACAGAGAGTTACACCCAGTGAAGGGCGCACCTTTAAAGTTTCTGTGTCCACACACAGAGGCATGTACTGCCTGCCACAACTAGTACTGGTTTGCTTTATCCTTGATTCCTCTGCACATAAACTTTATTAAAAGCTCTGTGACACAATCCTGATTTTAAATGTACAAGTAATCACCAATTAAAAGCAGATATTTACAAAGGCTGTATAAAAAGACGGCCATTTCATACTGTTTGGCATTAACTTAATTATGATTGTCAAAGTTGTTACTATTTGTCAAACGTGAAAATAATCAAAGATAACCCAGAATATCCACTCATTTCCTTGTTACTTGCTAAATAAGTTCAGTCAGATGTTTTGGGTTTCCTTCCTCAATCCTCTCGCAAGAGTTTTCTGGAATAGTCTTGGCTCATTCTTCCTGACAGAAGTGACACAACTGAACTGGCACAAACGTTTCTGCTCTGATCTAAATCTGTAGATCGAGGCATGGTTACTCCAAAACATTGACTTTGTTGTGTCAGAGTTGGTGTGTTTGGACCAGGACCAAAATGCTGTTTTGGTCCTGGGAATTGTTATGTGATCCATGTTTGACTAAAAGAAATTTACAAAAATATGTAACCAGGAACATGGAGAGTAACAGAAGGAAATAGTGAAGAGTAATGAGTCCATGAGGTAGATATGCAGAGCAGGGAGTGAAGATGACAAAGCAACAAATTAAAGAAACTTACTGCAGCTGGGAAGAGAGGAATGAAGCTTGATGAGGTCAATAACTCATCAAGGGGACTGAATGGCAGCCTGACTGAAACAAAGACGACACACGAGGGAAGCCTAAACAGAAATACTAATAAAATAAACCCAACACCTAAAATAACAATCTAAACTAACAGAAGGAATAAACCAGAACGAGAAAACTAATCCAAAACTTGAATATCTGAACTAACCGAGGGAATAATCTGAGATGAGGAGAAATAAATCAAAATAAGACATCAATGCAAGGAAAACAACAAAAGCAAAGAATCCAAATAACCAGAGATATGACATGTTGTGTGTTTTCCATTTACATAGTGGCATTTTATAGCACAATCAAGTCACTGAGTTACATTCACATCTTATAAAAATCCCATATATATAAAATATGACTTAAAAGAAAATTTACTTTGTAATTTAACATCTTGAAATCAGGCCTCTGTCTCTTGAAAAAAATTTAGCTTTTTCTGAAACTCCGTCTTTCTGAAACTCTGAGACGGAGTTTCAGAAAGAGCTGGTAAAACCGACGTTTTTACCAGCATTGCACTGAGAAGTAGCTCATATATTGAGCTTAACAGATGTGTGGTTCCACTAACTGTGTGCTAATTGCTGCTGGCTAGTCTGAAGGAGCTCAGTGGGGGAGTCGCTGCTCTGTGAAGCGAAAGAACCAAAGCTTGAAAACTGCAGCTCCAAGGAGGAGCAGCGCCTCTGAGGTGGCGCTGGGTCCACCCAGGTCTTTTGCACATTTGAATGGTTGCCATGAAGGTTAAACGTTCATGAAAGAATCAAGACAACACTCTAAGTACATTTTTGACGAGGGAATAATATTATGACATGACGTAAAGCTCAAAAAAGTTGATTTTACATAACACTGTCCCTCTAAATCGGCACAGTCCTAAAAGTAGTAAAATTTGAAATACAAAAAAACTGAATGAGTCTTTTCGTTTTCCATATCCACCTTTTTTCTGCAAGTTTTCTCACTACCGACACATCCTCACTGTCTTGCTCTTTATTCCCTCACTTATTTCCATTTCACAGCTTTGTACTTGTCATCTTGAGCTGTGCTACTTCCACGCTGCCCAGCCTACATGCCTCCCACAGAACGTAAGAAGTGCATTCATCCCTGTCCCTCCTCTCTGCACCCCTGTGTCATCCTCTGTTACAAGACCATCCCATTTTAGCTCCCAAACCAAGATCTGTCCGAGCGCTGATGAGTTTTGCACTTTGTTAAGACATGGAGCTTAACAAAATGGATCGGATTCAGATCCCGGGCTTCGTAAGGGTCGATTTGTGTGCCTGGTGAATTCCCTGTTCCCCCCGTTGGCTGTTTTCCCTTCCTGCTATCCTTCCAACAACCAGGCTTCCTTCTGTAAGAGCTGTGTGGTGAGAACTGCTGTTTATTTGGCTCCCTGAGTCATCGGTGTAAAGATCAATGTGTTTTTCTCTTGCAGTGCTGATGGGAGGAGGTGCATGTCTGCTCTTTTCTTCTTGATGCTTTCTGGCAGTAAATCGGCACAACTTTCCTTCTGTTATCTCCCAAACTTCTTCTGTCACTCTCTGCTCCTAAATCTGATGTTTCTCCTTGCCTTCTCTTATAACTCTCAGTCTGATCTCTCCATATCTTCCTCCTCTCTCTGCCTTCTCCTCTCTATCAGTGCTTAATTTCTACCTTGACTCTCGTTGGGGTCTCCATGCTGACCGACTGGTGGTCAGCAAGGAGCAGCGTGGGGCTCGAAGCGTCCCTGGTCTCTCCCTGCTGCAGGCCGCCGACCACGCCCTCACCTCTTGCCACCTCACGTCGGACCTCCTGGTGGGGGATGTTGCCATTACACAAGGAAGACACTACTGGGCATGCTCAGTGGAGCCTGGATCCTACCTTGTGAAGGCATGTTCATTCTAGTTGCACCACATCGAGAAATCATATAAACTTAAACAACTGTTAATGCCTTTTATTTACATCATAGCCTAAACAGCAATTACCATTGAACCACATGTTAGATTGAACTGCAATCAGTTCTCTCTTGCAGGGTTTCATTCAGGGTCTTTTAAATTAAACTGCAACAAACTATTGTAGTAATATTGTAGCATTTTATATTATTTTAAGTATTTTCTTTGTGTTTTGTTGAAGTGAAGCTCTCAAAAAGACATTAAAGGCAGATTTTGTTCAGTTAAAACTAAAAATATTGAGCTAAGGGTAACTCCAGAATTTGATATATTTTTGGGGGTCATGTAAAAAGGTATTTCCAGACATTAGATCTTATAAATCAATCCATCTAATTGTCACAGCTTTAAAATAATTTTTCAGTATTATATGGATGGATGAACTGTCCATCCAGTTATTTATTCATGAATTTGTCCTTCCTATCTTACTTGATTTGAGTGAATAAAACAAAACAAACCCGTTTTCTACTATAAAAGAAAAACTATTTCCAAGGGAGTTCAGAGATTTTAGTTTAATCAATAGATTTTTGTGTTAATTTATTTTGAGATTCTGGATTGTTTCTGAAAAATCCAGTTTCAACTTCTCGTTGAATACAAGAGGCCTCCTGATTGGTCACTTCTCATTTGCTGCATCTTGATTTTGCTGAGCAGGTTGGAGTCGGGTTGGAGTCCAAACTGCAGGAGTGGTTTCACCTCCCACAGGACATGGCCAGTCCTCGGTGAGTTCAGCAAACACACAATCCAGACTATGAAACTTAGCGGTGGCAGCATCATGCTGTGGATTTTGAGGGACAGTAAAGCTGGTCAGGGTTAATGGGAAGAAACTCAGATGGAACGAAGAGGCTGAGAACATTGACCAGTCTGAGCTTGAGCCATTTTGCAGAGAAAATATAGAAATATCAATCTGCAGATGCGCAAACCCTGAAGAGACACTATATAAGAGTTGGTTCAAGAAAATATCATCTTAGGTTGACAGAATAAAAAAAGCTTGTTTTGCAAATAAAATTGGAAACTACATATTTCTTTCCTTTTTTTAAAATTAATTTTACATTTATTTAAAAAAAAATTTAGTCCATTTTAACCAATAGACCAATAAAATAGAAAGTGGAGGACAATTTGTTGGCATTTTATTGATTTAAATATAATAAAATTGCAGCTATGTTTATGGTTGTAACATAAAAAACTTGATTTTAAGGAAATGCAACTACTACTAATACTATTGTTATCTGGTGGTAAGTCAGAGAATCCATTGCTTCCCCACTTTGAGACCAGCCAGCTGAAAATAGTAAAAACCTTTCCACTCTGGAGATTTTCTGGTCACATCAAACTGGGAGGAACCCCCAGGGTCAGACCAGAGACAATATATTTATTCTGGTCTGGGAGATAGATACATTTGGGAGTGTTTCTGTCGAGAGGAATGTCTGGGTTTCCCATCCATTCCTTTGTGACCTGTCAGATAAGCTGAGGAAAATGAATGGACACAAATATTTCAACCCAAAAGAATGACAGGGTGAATAATGAGCTCAATTTTAAACTTATCTTTCAGGTTTAGTTTGGTATGTTTCAGCTCCTCTCACAGTCCAAAAACAATCCTTAAAGATGAATTCATTACCCTAAATGTTTCTCTGGGTTGGGTTAGTGTTCGGGTTAAGGCGTGAATGTATGGTTGTTTGTCCAGTGTGTCTCCATCTTGTCCTGCGATGGACTGGCATAAGTCTAGAGGGCCACTTTCAAAGCAATGGCGGGCCGTATTTGGCCCCCAGGCCTTGAGTATGATACCTGATGGAGACAATGGACAGATGGTTGTTTCAACCTGAGTAGCTGCTGCTCATGTGTGACTCCTAGTGGATTTCTTATAGTATACATCACGACTTAAGGCAGGAGCTGCTAACCTTTACAATCTAAAGAGCCACTTTTGCCCTCAGTCCAACTAAAAACCTACAAAACCCTTTTTGATTTATCATTTACTCATTTGTTGTTCAGATCCCATTTTGCTCATTTAACCTCATGTTTCCAGTAAGTCTGGCAGCATGACAGTTGATAATAGAGGTGAAATTCATACGTTCATTTCCTGTTTATGGTGTGAGGACTGTCTGTGAGATGGCAAAGCTCCAAAAACACCTATTTTACTTATTTGCACAAGGCATAGACTATTTAAACAAGACCATTTCCTTTGTTTGTCAGAGAATGTTTTGACAGACAAACTGTGAAACTCATTGCATTTTCTCCTAATGGAAGTAGACAAAGATCTAAAAGAGACTTACTCTTGCGATTTCTGTCTTGGTTGTTCTTTTAACAAGCTAATTTTTCCAACACCTTAATATCAAATGCACTTGGGCTATACATCAGGATCATAATGCAAATCAAACCAGCAGGTTACCTTTCTGCATGACTCATTAAATAAATTAACAATCAAAAAAACATTTGGTCTGGACTTAAAACTATCAGATACTTTGGCATGAATTTAAAAATACTCAAATTAAAACAATCCAATTAATTGCTCAAAACCTGCAGTTTCAGCAAAGACGAGTGAGACAAAATTCCTCCATGTCAATGCCAAACACCCCGTGCCAGTGATCACAAAGGCTTGATGGAGGTTGGTGCTGCCAAGGGTCGCAATACCAGTTTAGTTGAATTTAAGGTCATGTTTACCTGTACTGCACATTCCAGCAACAAGGCAGTTCAAAGTGCTCTACACCATAAAAACATAATACAGTAACTGGAACAAGCAATAAACACAAAATTTTGTCAAATGCCATCATCAAAATAAACAATAATGTTCCAGTTGATCAACATTTGGTGGGTCAGTTCAGGGGCAGCTAGTTTTCCATTTCACTGCAGGTTTGGTTGCAGATGCAGAAATATTCATCACTGCGTTTGTATTTATTAAGCTACGACCCAGACAGCGGCCATGACAGTGGAGCAGAGGATGCCCTGGACTCTGCGCCGCCCTTCTGCTTCCTCACCATGGGCATGGGTAAAATATACCTGCCCCAGCACAGTTACCACCACCACAACAACCACGGGGGCAGCAATCGAGACCCACTCACCAACAACAACGTCCCCTCGGGCCTCACCTACCCGCTGCCTCCTCGACTCGGCGTGTGCCTTGACTTTGAGAAAGGGCGTGTCACGTTCTACGATGCCCACTCCCTGCGGCCCCTGTGGGAGGGTCACGTCGACTGCTCCGGCCCTGTCTGCCCTGCTTTCTGCTTCATCGGCGGAGGCGCCCTGCAGCTGCAGGAGCTGGTGGCCAATCGCAATGCAGACCAGACGCCGGTCAGGAGGGTGACCATCCAACCCCGCGTCACCAATTTAAACAACAACAACAACTGATCCCTGATCCGCCGGTAATCTGGAATGTATTTGGCAAGTATTAACTCAGCTACAGCAAAAAGGTAGACATCTCAGCGATTTCTTTGTTTTGTATTCCATTTTATTTAAGAAAAACAAGATGTTTCTATAGCAACAAATATGCAATGTAATTATGTTTCTTACATTTTGTTACATGCAGTTTTGCAACAGTTATTGCTTAAGTGGTGTCTGGTAAATCCAGCACTCAGTATGTAATTATACACATTTAGTGCTTGCACTTGTAGCCAGGCTATGTTGCATTTACAGCTATAAAGCTTATGTAAAAAAAAAAAGAAGAATAAAAAGCTTAACACAGTTTTCTCTATAATGTATAGGCTTTTGTTATGATTGTCTTTAATGTCTGCCTTTTTTTCATATACAGTACCCTCCTGACTTATTGCCACCTCTGGAAAGGATGAATGAAATGCCTTCAAATATTTCCAGCTCTTAAGCAGAAATTCAGAGAAAAATCCAACCTTTAATTTGAGTGTAATTATCCTTAACAAAATGATTACCAATTATTGGTAATCATGTAGTCAATACTTTGTACAGCAACCTTTTGGTAAATGGGTGGCATTGAAAAGAGGTTTAGAGGATGCGCTGTCAGTTGCACCGTAAAGTTTTCTATTGTCTATTTGCATGTTCAGTCAATGGGCAATTGGCGCCCCCTGCTGACTGCATAGGCGCTATTGTATGTGCTTTGTGTGGGGCAACAGTGCATTTTATCCCGCACTAAATGAAGAAAATTATCCAAAATCTGGGTAAAAAAGGGATCTTTGACCGTTCCTCTTTGCACAATCTAGTTAAATCTGACAAAGTTTTGGACCCTCCTTTATAATTTAATCTATTCGGCTCATCTCACAGATTCTAAATGATTTTTGTAAGATTTAAATAATTTCTGTGTTGATTTGGTGACATGCTTTGGATCACAATTCAGATTAAAGCCCCAGTGATGACCAATTTGTAATGTTTCTCATAGTTGTCACCATGTTTGTTTATTTAAAATTTACTGACATTTTAATTAGTTAGTGATGATATGCATGCTAACAATGTTTCTTCAGCCTTTGGAGAAGAAATAATCCCACAGCTTTACAAATTCTCCACCATTTTTAACAGCATCAGAATCAAGGCCCAAAAACAAATCAAGTCAAGCATATTCAACAAACTAATTAACTAATGTGAGTCTAGTAAAAACTAGACTATGATTCTTGCTTTCTGTTGGATTAATGTACTCAAATTAAATGTTGGATTCTTCTGAGATGTTCAGTGTAAGATTATGCTTAAAACTGATCTATTTTAAGGCTTTTTACACATAATTTGTCAGAGATAACAATAAATGTGAGAGGTGCAGTGTAAGTGCATTACAGAAAAAAGTCTAAAAGATTTTATTGCTTCTATAAGTAAATATGTTTTTCACCACAGCTCCTGTTAGCCATTTGACCTCAGCCAAAGTTATTGCTTTATGGGATGTAAATGTGCTAAATTAGAGGTACAGAGTAACAATGAGGCACTATGCCATTTAGAGGCTCCAATTATACCTCCGGTATACAGCTAATCACTAGTTCTCACAGTTTTGTTTGTGCATTGGCGTTTCGTATTTCAAACACAAGTCTGATGTTAGAGCGTGTGTGCAGGAAAGTCTGGTTTCTCTACAACAGCGGGCTGAAAGTATATGCTTTTTTTTTTTTTTTTTGCTTGATTGTAAAAGAATGAGCAACACTTATGAAGAAAAGAGTAGCAGATTAATTCAGAGTAAACTTCACCTTCTGAGAGAGTGTTTGTTAAAGTATAACAAGGGAAATAAACACGGAATAAAGTGAAATTGTTTAAATTACACTTTCTGATTCCTCTTATTTGTGGGTGTTCTTTATTTGAATTATCTCCAGCTTCTTTAACGTGAGGATGTGTAAGAGTGTCACCACTGGGGGGCAGCAAAACACCAGAGAGAAATCCTTCTGCATCTGCACCTAAATGGATGGTAAAAATGATTCATATTTGGAAAGATTGATAACTGGAAATGTGGAAATTTGGCAAACAAATGTTTTGACAAGCATTATTCAAATCCAATAGATCTTGGTCCAGATTTTCTCCTTCAATGGAAACCAGAGAACTGAAACAAAAGCCTGAATAAATTAATTGAAATAAAATGAATGCATAAACTACACAAAGGTGCAAAACACTGCACCGGGAAGCAGGATTTAGGATCAAGTTGTGCTTCATGAGTTCTACAAAAATACCTAGCAAACTCAGCTGAGTCTCATGGCGTTTCAATTTGAGGCACTATCAGGAATCAGACCTGGGAAAAAGGTTTTTGATTTTACTTGCAAAAACATAAAATCACTGACATTAAACAAAAGTATTATTAAAGGGAGTTGTAGCTCTGAATGCAAGTCACCATTTGGTGTGACTGTGGTGACACTTGAACGTTTTTGGCTTTTTATTTGAAGCGTTCAGTAATCTGTGAGGTACAAATAGGGTCATTCAGTTTATGTGTCTTGGTTTAATATTTTAGGAATATATAATCATCTCTGATGGTTTAAAGGGAAGAGATTCAACATTAACAACCTTAAGATGGAGATACATTAATATACTAAGTTACATAGAGAATAACATCTGTATTGCAAGGTGATTTTTTTAATCTAATATCATCTCATAGAAAAAACCTAGACCTTTCTGACTTCGATATCTTGACCTAGTGCATCCAGAAGGATAGGTGAAGAAATAATTGTGGCACAAATGCTTTACGGTTGGAAATCTGTCCAATATAATTGTTTGCTTTTTTTTCACCTTCTTATAGCCTGGAGTCGAAGAACTTTGAGCTTTGCATTTTGAGCTTCACTTATTGCGACTCCCAGATTAGATACAACCTCCCCGCCCTCAAAAAACAATCATCCTCATACAACTTTAAAGCACTGTGCCAAAAACCACAGCTTATTTCTTGTCTTTTGGATATCAAAAACAAACCGTAAGGTCTTAAAAATGAGAAAAACAACAGAACCTGCCATTCCAGTAATTGAGGTGTATGTCAAACGTCAGAATAAGGAATGGCTACTTGAAAACGCTGCTCGTTCAAACTTGCCCAGTTTAACAACAGTCAGATCAACAGTATGAAGGCTTAAAACAACTCCAACTGTGGCAACCGAGGCAGGACAAGGATACGAGGTTCATCGTGTTTTCACACAGCGATGAGGAGGTTAAAAAGTATGCAAAAAAATACTGTTAGAGAACAGCAACTAAATGTGGCACATTCGGATCAGCAAGTCAATGTGTATCCATGTGATGCTCTAAGATATGCCAGGAGAAATATCCATTCTGCCTACTGAAATGCTACTGAGATTTTAGCTGTATGTTAACAACAAATACTCCATGGAGGATCTGCTGTAAAACAAAAGGCTCCAATACCCACTGCTAAGTACATTGGGGAATCTGTGCTGCTGTGGGTTTGTTTTTCTTCGAAAGAATCTTTGTACAATCTATGTCATCCTGAAATCTGTCAAATACCAGGAATTTTGAATAAATCTTGGTGGAAACTTCTAGAAATGTACAAATGGGTCAACATTGTGTCTTTTAAGAAGATAATAATCAAATTTATGCAATCAAAACAAAACATAAATGCTTCACCAGGCAAAAAAAATAAATCAACATTCTCCCATGGCAATAACAGCACTCAATAAATATTGTTGAAAACTCACAGGGTTTGGTAAGAAAGAAGAGAGCATAAGATGAAGAACAATCTGTAGAACTTTGAATGGTCAAAGATCCCTCTTTGTAAATATTTTAATTTTAATAAATGCAATAGAACAAGAGCATGTGCTTTATTTCATTGTCCAATCATCTGTCCATTTCAGTGTGAACAGTTCAATCACAACAGCATGCATGGCTGCAGTACCTGAGCCTTGGCTACAAAGGCAGGCGATGGTACATTAGGCACATCAGTAATGGAAAATATGAAAGCCATTAGTCTACTCTATATGTTCAGATCAGTTATCCCTCAATATTTTCTCAGTATTTGAGACAAGTCCTAAACCACTGACCCATGCGCTGTGGGGACAAAGTCTCTCTGATATCCTGTAGCTTATTCTCACAGTAAATCTATGAACCACGTCTAAATCATGATCTTTATTCTGTTATGCAACACTTTATATCCTGAGAACTCTTGTCTTTTTTCCACAAAAATGGCAGTAACACTAAATGGAGTTATAAATATGAAATCCCCGCTGGCATGAGTTTGAAACCAGCTTGTTAGAGTGAGTTCTCCAACACCTTACGGAGAACCAAATTAGGGAATATTTTAAGGAAGCAGAGAGCCAGACATTCGTAGAGTGAACGCCAAGACATTAGTCCTTTCTGGCAACATGTGCTGTTTAGCATTAAAGCCACATGTCGGATTGTAACCTGCCTTTTCCTTCCTATTTGTGTTTTTAAATTCTCAAATAACACTAACCTGTGTTGTCTGTCCTGCTCTTAAGTTAGATCTCTTTTCAGAAACACACTCACCAATGACTTTTTAAACCACACCTTACTGGTACTATATTAAAGCACTTTTCCTATAGAGAAACCTTAATTTATCACTCAATACATTTAACAAGATGTCTGAAACATTGGAGATTATGGTTCTTTTATTTTTTTTACATGAATTTATTACCCAGTTGCAGTAGAAATGTTGGCTGCACATACTGTACATGATGTAAATCTCCTGTACCACCACACCCCAAAGGGTTTCTTTTGGATTGAGATCTGGTGCCTATGAGGCCAACGGAGTACAGAGAATTTATTGCCATGTTGAAGAAAACTCTCTGAGATGATTTGAGCTTTGTGACATGATGTATTATCCTGCTGGAAGTGGCCATTAAAGACGGGTACACCGTGGTAAGGTCCATGGACTATTCTCACATTAGGATGTACACAGTCAGCATGAGTACTCTGGCAGATTGATCCATGTTTTCAATCATCTAAATCAAATTAATTTTCATTTTGGGCCATATTCATTTTGAGATCTCAAACAGCCAATTTTGCCAGAATGTATGTCAGAAGCCATTACCAATACATAACTATTCATAAATTGCCATCTCTGCATTTATTAAGTACTTTTTAAAATGACATGAGTGTAATTTGGCAGAATACAGATAAAAACTACTTTTATCTGAAAAATAAAACAATGTTTAAGGAAACAATTGTTATCTTGAATGTTCTACGGTGGGCTAGATTTGGCCCTCAGGCCTTGAGTTTGACACTCGATCTAAATAATAGGTGTCAAACTCCAGTCCTCAAGGGCCACTGTCCTGCAGTTTTTAGATGTGCCACAGGTACAAAACACTGGATTGAAATGGCTTAATTACCTCCTCCTTGTGTAGATCAGTTCTCCAGAGCCTTTCTAATGACCTAATTATTCTATTCAGGTGTGGTGCAGCAGAGACACATCTAAAAGTTGGAGGACACCGGCCCTTGAGGACTGGAGTTTGACACCCCTGATCTAAATGATACAGCTGTAGTCAAGACTCGTTGGACCGAACAGCTTTTTTTTCTCCAATCTGTTATTGTCCAATTTTGTAAATTCTAGTATTGGTTTTATAGGCTTGGCTGACAAGAGCGACACTTTTGTGAACTTCTCTAGTGAGTGGTATTCCACCAATGTACAGCAGCTACTGTATGTTGCACAAATAGTTATTTTTTTTAGCTACTTTTGCCCCTTTTTTGCCACTCTCTGAAAATATGAGAGATGTTTGTGTGCTAATCCCAGTAGATGAAGTTTCTCTGACTCACTGAACAACACAGAACTAATTTGACTGTTTAACTTCAGTCTCTGAGAGTTTGGAGCCCTGAATGTTGCAAAATACTTGGTTGAGTTTAATGATCTGTAATTAAAAGGCTCCTGTAGAACTTGGTTAACTGATTGAAAAGCTCATTCAAACTTTTAAATCAGCAGTATCTCATCTGAAACTCATAAAACACTCACCTAATAGACGTAGGTTTCAGATGCCCCCTATTGGCTGACCACTAGAATAAGACGACAAAGAATTTAAACATGCTTCAGATTCCTTCAAATGTCGAAATGTTTGGCCTCTCCTGACGGGAAATGAAAGGAATTCTCCAGATATCAAAAAACAACACTCCCATTTATGAGACTGTTGCTCAATGAAACGACCCGGGTGAAGAGTGATGAAGAGTGAAAGTCCATCTGCTTTCGATAGAGATATTAGCACACCTCACATATGCAGGCACTTTGCATTCCTTATGTAAATGTAATGTAAATCACTGGAGTTTACCTTTATGAGCTTCAATATGAAAATGCACATATGTCCCTAATTGGACCCATATTCATGAGAAAGCTGTATGGGAATTGGGGTTTGCCTGATCCACAAAGGAAGGATAAAAATGGTAAAAAAAAGAAAATTTAAAGAAACCCTTCACACAAGCCAAGGTTTGCTTTTAATGTTCTTACACACGTAGATAAAAATACCGCTTGCAAAAGTGGGTTTCAACTCTGATCCCCTATGATATAAAAGAACTGGAATGTACTATAAGGCATGAATACTGTACTGCACAAACCCCCCATACGCTTGCACCGCTCTTCTTTATTCCAAATCTGTAACAGATTGGGTTTAGTCTGACTGGAGGTATGCAGCCACAACACCACATGTAGGGGTCTCCATAATCCCCTCTGCCGGGTATTAAAGCTCACAGCATGGGCATTCCTTTAAAGACCTTGCAGGAATTACCAACACGTAATCTCCATGATCATCATTTAGTTTATTTTTTATGGTTGTCTGTTGCGGGGCGGAGGTGGGGGTTCATCTGCCGCTTGTAGGGAACTGTGTGGGACGATGTGCGGTGCCATCTGGTGAACACACAGGGCAAACCGATGGAGTCTTCTAACCCAAGTATCCTAAACAACATAAAGCTAAACCACATGTTTCAAAGACCTGATCTGGTTGCTGAGTGAAGTATGCGGTTCCTATAGCCCTGAGGTGGAATACATTGTTTATGGGGGGGTTGTGCTGAGTCAAAACCATCATCATGGATCTCTGTGATAAAAGACCTGGAGTATAAACAGCCAGTGGAATAGAAAGAAATCATTACTGCATGCTTGTGAGGGGAACTTGATTTGACAAATGTTATCTAATTTTTTTTTTTTTTTTTTTTTGCAGAAGACATGCTGAAAATAAATACCCTGCTACAGATTTGTAATGCTTTTGTGTTTCTGTCACACTTTAATGTTTCAGATCAACTCAATCACCATGTTTTAGAGCTCTACCAGGCTTGATCGCTTCAACCTCTATTAAAGTTATAAGAAATTACTTAAATAGAACTTGTCTGACAACATGAAGTAGGCTAAGAAAGGGGTTCCCAAACTTTTCCATGCCATGGTTCAACAAATAGCACTAGCTTTTGGTTAGGGAACAACCCAAGCACTTCCAAAAAAACCCCCAAAAAACAACAGCCATTTGTTGGCAATAAATTAATTTTTTTTGGTGTTTCAGAAAACTTCCGAATGTAACATTACAAGGCACTGCCTCTCACCTAGCAACCTCAGCGCAGCTCCACACATCACCTAGCTACCCAAGCAAAGTTCCAGCACACTTTCTCAACTGGTTTTACTGCTGTATGTGCTGAGCAATGGCTGCTGGAAAAGGCAAGTATTTTGCTGTAGACATATCATCCAGAAACCACTTGTTGAATTGTTGTTGGTTGAGCAGGAGGTTCTACTTCTAAGATAGATAAGATAAGATAAGATAAGATAAATCTTTATTGTCATTGTCACAAGGACAACGAAATTCTACTTTTCAAAGATGGAGGATTGCACAATTGCGCATCTTTTATCAGTCATTTATATGTGTGGCTGTAAACGTTGGGTTGGGAGGCGGGGCCAGCAACTGCTTATTTGGATTTAAAGTGACAGAGTCCCCAAAATAGCTAATTCTGAAAGGAGCTCAAAATAGGCAGAATTGATCCGAATAATACATCTTTATGCAAGAATGTTTTTGTGCATAAAATATAATGAATAGACCTATCCTAACCTGTTAAAGGAAGCATAATAGGTCATCTTGAAGCACACTTAGGTCATGCAGCAGGACAATGATCCTAAGCACATCAGTAAGTCCATAGCTGTAAAAAAAATTAAATGAATTAGAACAAAATAGAGAGCATTTTTTCCACAGGGACATAAAAAAACTCTTTCCCATCGATCACAAACATTTGATGATAGCTTATGTTACCAAGAGGGGCACAACCAGTTATTAAGCTTAGGAGGCAATTACGTCTTTAGAAGGGGCCAGGTTGGTTTGGACAGCTCTAGATTTTCCCCATAATAAATGAAATAATGATTCGAAAACTAGCTGCATTTGTCTGATTTTAAAATGTGTTTAATGACCTGAAACATTAGAGTGTGACAAACAGAATAAATCTGTGAAAGGTCAGACACTTTCTCACAGCACTGCAAATGAAATTTACATCCGTATATGGAGATTAATTTCTTTCCGTGGGTTTGCTGATATTCTTCTTCCAGATGTGGTCAGAGCCAAAAACATTCGCTTCACTTCCTTCAACATCGTTTCACCCTGGAGAGATCAATAATTTACAACCTCCTGCTTTTATCCCATTGATAATCTGAATAGATGTAGAAAGGGAAAAATCAATCAGCTAAATGCTGGCTAAGAGGATTTGAGTGGCAGAGTGGGGGCCGTTTCCCCCCGCTGTAATAAATGAGGGGTGGCAGAGCCCATATGGACACACAGTCGACTATGAAGACTCAACCCTAATTCAGTCTAACATTTATAGAGCAATGGCCTTGCCTGTACTGTGTTTGATTTGTGTGTTTTATTTTCTCCGTCTAATGATGCAACATATTATGCAATAAAATTGTGTAAGAACATTCAGTGGGTCTGATAAAGATTTTTGTCTAACATTTGGGAATAAACTGCAACAGATTTCAAATAAAGCGTTACATAATAGATTTGTAGCACTGACACGTCTGTCTTTTAAGAGTTATCGTCATCTGGAGTAAGCACAAATATCTAAGCTCTGTTGGTATGACAAGAGGAAAATAAAAATAACGAATAGTCCAATTTGGATGTGGACATTAAAAAGATCTGCAGTGTTTTCCCAACTTAACAGACTTAAATTACCTAAGAAGATATAAAAAACTGTTTTCAAATTATAACTTAATTAATTAAGAAAGTCTTGCCTAATCTTGTGAAAAAGTAATTTCCCTCAAAACCTAGTCACTGGTTCTCCCGCCTTTGGCTCCAAAAACTCCCATCAAGTGTCTGTGGTAGCTGGCAATGAGTGTTTCCCATTGCTGTAAAGGAATGAATATGTAAACACTGTTTTTTATTCAGCAACATTTCAGGGTTTTCAAGCATGAACAGTCTGATTTAAGAACACACTTTGACTAAGTCACTTTAAAACAATTATTGTAACTTTTAAACCATTCACAGGTGGATAAATCCTACTGACTTTTTGGTCTGCTTTGGTTTTTACTTTAGGCCTATCCCATGAATGCCATTTTAGTCTTATTGTTAAATAATTAACTCTGACCCTTCTTCATGTTGTCAGACGATTCTGTTTAGGAAATATTTGAATTCTACATTATTGCAGCTATTTGCTGTAGGACATTAAAAAAGCAGCAACTTAAACCTCTTGGGAACCATTGATTTAAACACTGCAGCATGCTTGAGATACTTTTATTAATTTTTGCAGAGAAGCAACTGTTTATTAAACACCGAACAACTGCAGGGTGTGTGTTGAGTCATTTATTTCAGAGGGCATTGCTTAAATCTTGGCAGTTAAAAGATACCATAACAAAATTTGGTCCAGCAGTGAGTCATTAGCTGTCAGTGTCTGATGAGCCTGAGAAAAGCTTAAGCTCTTGTGGCCTATAATTGACTTGTGAATAGGA
Organism: Xiphophorus hellerii; assembly: GCF_003331165.1. Taxonomy (NCBI): domain Eukaryota; kingdom Metazoa; phylum Chordata; class Actinopteri; order Cyprinodontiformes; family Poeciliidae; genus Xiphophorus; species Xiphophorus hellerii. The sequence continues at coordinate 11,982,057 of NC_045684.1, forward strand.
AGAAGAAGCCATTCACAAGAAAAGCCCAGCCAAATTCTACCACATTCAAATGCAGTACTTCTGTATACGTGACTAACATCCAAACCAAAATAAAACATTTTCCTCTTTTTTTTGTTTAAACCAGTGAGTGACCAGTACAGCCAGGCATATTTTAGAGCTCGTTTTCCATCCACTGAATCTGCCAGTTATGTCATTTGAAAACAATTACCAGTTGCTAATTAGGCAGCTTTAGGTCTTGTAAATGCAGTTCAAATGCAGATATGCTTTCTTTTCACACTTTAAATTTCTCATTTAACAATCAACCACCCAGTTTTAATAGGATTTAATCGAGGTCAGGTCATCGGGGTGATCATATTAGACGTCTGTGTAGATACTCTAAGCAGTTAAGTACTTGGAAGCATGTGATGGAGCATTGTGTTGCATAAAAATAATATTACTGAATTATTTTTTACTGCACCACAGCTTAGAAAAGTATTAGTGAAAGAAAAACATCCAACCCTGAAATCAGTGATTATGCCTAAGCACCCGCCGCTTCTCCCTCTAAATATTTCCCACCGGTATATAGGAGATCATACAGTTTCTACAAACGTTCCCTGCATTGGAAAAATATTCCACATGGCTCCTACAGACAGTTATTAGATGTAAAGAATCATAAATTAATTGCATGATTTAATAAATGTTGCTGATCTCAATAATCCTCGAAATCTACTAAAAAAAAGTTTGGACTATAAATTTTAGGATCTTAACAGAAATTACGTATCCTAAAAACATTTACCTCTAGAAATTTTAAAGCATGGACTACTGATTGGTGTTGGAAGGAAGATGAATATGTAAATCTCTTGCAACACAAACTGGAGTCAACAGTCTGGTTGTGAATCAACAAGTTCATACAAATAGAGATAGCTTGTACAAGGATTACATTTTCAATTGCACAGTCACAGGCTAATTAATTAGGTACAAACAGTGAATCAATCAATTACATGACAACAACTCAAAACATTTAGACTTCAGCAAGACTCCTCTTGCTTAAGTTGCAAGTCCTTGCATGTATTAGGGGTTTGTTATGTTTTCAGAGACATTTTCTTTAGCACACTTTGGAAATATACAGTACGAATTAGGTATTACTTGCTGCTGTACATCTCCGTCTCTTTACGGTCACATTGTAGCAATCTATGTGTCATGTCACCAAGTGAAAACATCTCAAACTGGTTTCTTGAATCCATCAATGAGTTCATTGTTCCCCAACAACCTCCTCAGTCACCAGATCTCAGCCCAACAGAGATTCTTTGGGATCGGGACGAACAGGAGATTTAAATTGTGACTGTGCAGCTGACAATTCTGCAGCAATAGCATGATGCTGCGTCAATGCGGACCCAAATCTCTGGGGAATATTTCTCACACTTTGCTAAATCTGTGTTGTAAAAATCTAAAGCTGTTATGAAGGCAAAAAGGGAATTCAATCTGGTAGAAGAAAGGTGTACCTAATGAAGTGGCCATGCATTTCTGCATTAAGGTTAAATATTTGAGAGCAATATGATATAACATATAATCATTTACATTTCCTACAAAACACTTGACTGTCATATTTGTCTTATGAAAATGATGCCTATTTAGTTTATTATTGAACAAGTAAAAATACAATTTTTGACCGATAAGTACTTTTGACTTGAGATATTTGGCCAATGTGAAAAAAAGTAGGGAAATCTTCTTCTGTTTTTAGGTAAAATATACAGAATTAAAAGGTTATAAGGGAAGTAAAGTAAGTAAAAGCAAGTATTCCAAGATTTTTCAAGCGTTGGGTTTTACTGTGTCTGAAATTAATGCACAGGATCAACTCTGTGAAGTGACATAATGTTGTTTTTCCTAAAACTAACAAAGTAATTTTAGATCTAATTGATAAATTATGGTACCTTGCTCCAACTAAGCATGGTGGCGAAACCAGAGCAAACACAACGTGAAACAATAAACAACAGAATGTAAAAACGCAGCAAAAGGAAATGAGGAATCAAAAATAACGTTTCGGTGTGATCTCACTCTCGGTTTGTGTCAATTTTGCAACTTTTCATTACCTTGTCGTTTGGTTATTTACAGATTCTGGTCAGAAGCTTCACGTTGCTCTTTAAAATCACAACATTATCTCAGGAGAACAGCAGTTTTCTTTTCTGTGTGCCTAAATGCCTCCCTCACCCCCAATAGACTGTAATCAAAATCTAAAACCTTTATTTTGTATTTTCTTATTGATGATCTGAAACATTTAAGTTTGGCAACAAAGCAAAAACAAAACAAAACAAAAAGATGTGTAAAGGGGGGCAAACACTTTCTCATGACAGATGTCTAGCCCTCCGCAGTCCGTTTCAGTTGGAGGAGGTCAGTTTATCTATTCCAGACATTAGTTTTTTTTTTTGTCTCACAGGTGCATTTATTATTGAATTATTGGAGTGCAGGTTGCACCTGTTTGCCGTAAAGCCAACCATTTAAACTGCTCAAGGTCTGAGATGTGGGGTGACAACGTCCAGCTGGTGTTTGCAATATGTCTTTTTGAGACTGACAGTTTATATTAAAGTAATTATTATGATTATATGGCTTCCACATTAACATAGGTTGTTAATCTCCTATGAAGGACTCAAAGCATGCAGCTGTAAAAATACTAAATGTAGCGCTGTTTCGGTTTATTTGGCTAGGTTGGAGAATGAACCCAGCTTTGTTCAATAACTCAAAATAGAGAGAAGACCTTCACAATAAATCGTCCACCTGTTTACATTATTAATCACGGTATTTTGTGTCAGCTGTGTGTGAGGTGGATCAAGCTATAAAGTGTTTGGTCCTGTCGTTTTAGCACCACAGACATGTCTGCTCAGTAACTTAACATTCAGTGTTATGACTCCCATAAAAACCGAGGTGTGGAAAAGCATTTTAGGAAGACTAACAACCTAAAATTCTTTGGGACAAATGGTGTGAGCAGGTGTGGGGGCCATAGCCTGCATGATCAGAAACCATAACTCTGTATTGGGCTTTGTGTACTAAATGGCACATCCATTCAGTCTATCAGGATGCATCACATGTTGAGCGGTTTCCCACCGTGGTCAAACACTCTAAGATGGGCCTCAATATTCACTTGCACAGTAAAAATCCTCTGTAAGTAAAAAGGAAAGTCAAATCTGCGCATCATTAAGGGATCTGTAAACCACAGGTTTCCTGGACAGCTCTGTCAAGACCAGCTGTGCATACATCAGAAGCTGAATGATATGTGTACACTGGTGAAGACAGCGGAGAGAAGGAAGGATAAAGGAATAAAAGCAAACAGAAGGACACAGACATGTGACAAAGAACATACCGTGTCCTTAAAAAGCATTAACCCTCTGATGCATGAATTATGATCCTTTGTGTCAGAATTTTTTTTCCATTTTTTAAAATTCTTTTCTTAAGGCATAAAAAAGGTAGGAACATTTTTTTGTAAAAATAATTTTTTTTTAATTTTTTTTTTTATGTGATCAATTGTAATTTTGTCCAAATACAAAGTTGTTATTTGAAAAATACATCAGTAGTATTGTTCCTTAGGGGTTATCTGATGTCATAATATTTTTTTTACTTGCAAGAGTCGTCTACAGTAGAAGGAGGGACCGGGTCGGTTCTCATGCTTTTTTGTCTGTCGGCCATATTGTATTTAACAAAAATAATTTCTTGCATTTGCAGCTGATGGCCAGTAGTTGATGGTATATTTTATGATGCATTAGTGTCCACTTCAGTGGTCTGTGTGCATTTATAACATAAAAATCCACAGGAAGCAGAAGAAAATGGCTTTTAGATAGCTGTCCACTGTAGTGACCACTATGCATGAAAGGGTTAATACCACATGACCATTTTCATACATTGCTACATATGCAAAGCAAAGTGTATCTTATTTGGATTTTATCGTAAGATATTGCATAATTATAAAGTGGAAGAAAGTTTTTAAAATGTGAACAGCTTGCTATCCATATGTAATCAGCCACCAGGTTCCTTCAGGAGTATTAAGTAGAGTCGAGATGTGTGTAATTTAGTGTCAGTTTTAACGCCAGTAGTTCTGTGCAGGCCTCAAAGGTTTGTTAGAGAACACTGATGAGCAGACAGGATCAGAACGACCTAGGAACACTGCAGACAAGTCAAGTTAACATTTTGTACTTCCATTTGAGTCTCTACTCATGGATTATTGCCATTTTTGTTGCAACAAGTTAGTGTTTTTTGGTGTCTGGAAAATTTGCCATTCAAAAAACTTCTAAAAGCCCTCTATACAAGCGTTGCCCCCCACCTTGTAACCCCAGTGAACCCCAGACCTGTTACCTAGCAACCCCAGTGAAGTTCCGCCTATCACCTAGCAACCCAAGTGGAGTTCCAGCACATTTTCTCAGCTGGTTTTACCACTGTATGGGCTGTATAATGACTCCTGGAAAAGATAAGATAAGATTTTGTTTGTTTTGTTGTTGACTTACTATTCACAAACCACTTCCTACATTCTTGTTGGTTGTGCAGGAGGCTTTACTTCCACTTTTCAAAGATGTACAGTGGCGTAATTGTGCATCTGTTTTCAGCCATTTTCGCGAGTGAGTGTAAATGTTGAGTTGGGCAGAGTGTGCAGCAGCTTTCTCGCATTTAAAAGTCACAAGAATCGCTAAAACAGCTCATTCTGAAAGGAGCTCAAAGTAGGCAGAACTGAGCAGACTGAGAATGATTTTGTGGAAAAAAATGTTGGGAGCATGGTCTGTAAACCTATCTGAAGCATAATAGGTCACATTTAAACCTCAAGCCAATAGTAAATCTGGTAGTTGAACCTGTTGATAGAACTACTGTTAATATTAGATTCCACCATCCTGCCTTTATAATTGAGCAGAAAGAACTGAACCGTTGTTGAAAGAAAGCCATAGAGTTCTGTTTGAAAAAAACACATGGGGGACACATTCGTCAGATGCTATGAAATTTGAGACGCTGGTCAGAGTTGATGTGAAGATGAGTGGAGCTAAATATAAAGTGATCCAGAAGAAAACCTATTTGACGGTGAAAAAGAGTTGAAACTACTGTAGTCAGGGGTTTACCTTCCTGGAGGGTCGTTACCCAGAACTTAAAGTCAAACCTACAATGGGATGTTTTTGATTAAAGTATATTCATCTCTGATCTCCGTCCAGTCTGACTAAGGTTGAGCTGTTTTGCAAGGAAGAACTGGCAAAAACACTAGATTCTAGATGTGCAAAGCTAGAAAAGGGTTACCACAAAACACTTGCAGATATAGTTGCAGCGAAAGACTAAGTATAGTAGACTAGTCAACACTTAGTCTACAGAGTATTGACTAAGAAGTGTATGCAAAGTGATGTTTTTATATTAAAATAAAATTTAAAAGTATGTTTTATAAAATTACACACAGGTATAATATAGTTTATCACATAAAATCTCAACCAACTGTCAAATTTGCGGTTATAATGCAACATAAAATCTCAAGGCTTGTGAACACTTTTCAAAGTCACAGAACATGAAGTGGGGGAGGGGAAGTTGCAATCAATCTCTGAAAAGAAAATTGGACGGTGTGTCTAAAGTATACTGACTTAATAAGCGGATCTGAACCCATGTCAATAGCTCTCAGCAGCTCGGCATGGCTGCTTCATCTGTCCTTCCTCACCTTCCAGATGTTCTCCCGGTAAAGAGGTGAAAGGTTGCCAGGTGCTTCAAAAGGCCATAGAGTCAAATTTCTAAGATGTAAAGCAGTTGTTGTATTTGGGTGAAGGAAGCGTAATGTTGACTCAGTGTGCTTAGAGCCCACACAGACAGAATATCATAAATCCACGCTGATCATCGCTATTAGCAATCAACGACTATCTGGGTTAGCCAAAATCTGTTTTTATGGCATTAAACACTTGCCATCAAAAATCCATAATCCCAGAATCCTTTGCCTTTAGCACATTAGCATCAATTCAGTAAATCAGTATTTAGTCTGCGCAGTAAATCCACAACAGACCAGTTTGTTGTGGTCCGTCTATGAATAGTAGATGGTTGTCAGGGACTTTGTTACAATTATTCTGTCAAAACTAGCATTCAAGGCATTCAAGATACCACTAATGATTTTTGTTGGAGGTAGTTACTACAAATACATTGTGAAGATCATCATTTTCATTTTAGATTTTTGTATGTCAAAAGTCTAAAATGCTTCTTTAGGTAAATAATGTTCCCCCTTATTATTATTGTGTCATAGATGATTTAACTACCAAATAAAACAGGTTGCCACTGAGTTTCTGGACATGCTGAACAACTTCAATGACCTTACGTGCTGAATGTGTGGCACTGCTACTGTATTTCTACAACTGATGCTCAAATGTAGCAGTTCTGACCTTATAACAACATTATTTTTCTCACGCAACATTATGGAAATGCTTTGTGCTTATTTTTCTGCTCTGAAAAACAGCTGCCGATTTCTGTTATTTTCTGTCACTAGAAATCACATTTAATTCACTTGCATCTCTAAGAATTGAATGCATCTGTTCCATTATTGTGATGAGCATTTACGACTGCAAAACAGATTTCCCCGCTTTGCCCTATCACCATCCATTATGCAAACTGGCGATGAGGTCAGTTTATTAAGTCTAGGCATGTAGCCCTCCATCATCCGCCCCTTGCTGTGCAAACTGCAGTGACCCATATTAGTACATTTGTAATCAATATTTCTTCTGGTCTAGAATGCAGATTTAGACGGTGAAGGAAATTGTGCCGTCCACTTTAAAATGTCCCAGGGGAACTTTCATGGCCATGCAGCAATTAGTTTTACTGTCAATAACAGTAATGCTGCGGGACATTGTGTTTCTGGGTGAGAGGAGAGAACAGATAGAGGAAGGAGGGAGACATGGTGAAGTGCACGCCTCATTGTTAAGGACTTGTTACACTGACAAGAAGGATTTGATCAGACATAGATGTACACTTATTGTTGGCCGGGATTGCCGTTGAAGGGCTTGTGTCATGGGGCAAAACTGCACAATCCTTGAAGATAATGAGTAATGACGTCTTATAAAGGTCAACAAACAAAGCAGTAGTGGGGAAAACACAGGCCATGTGATGAGATTCATTAGGACGGCAGCAGGAGCTGACTGGAAGAGGAGTGGGGGGGCAAATTCCTCCGCTGCTTCCCCAATGAAACAGGTGTGTTTCTATAAGGAGGGAAATGTGGGGAACAAAAGTGCTGCTCTCATGTGATCCAGGCTGGTCACATGTGACTACATTCTGACCTTTGAATAACCCTGGATTTCAATAAGTAGGTCCTAAGTAGCATACGAGTCCCACAGCTATTATCACAGCAATTTAATGTTGACTGTGGCTGTCACTAAATGATCCCGGGTTGAGGATGTTTATCAGCTGTGTGAGAAGTTTCAGAGGGTTTTCAATGCTGATTCAGCTGCGCAAACATGTTCTTGCTTCTGGAAGAACATCTAATAAAATATTTCAATAAAAGACACAAAGAGTGTCATTTTAAGATGACATTTTTATTCCGAGCGTCACAGATCCTAGTCTCTTTAAAAGACGAATGAAAAACACATTTGATCCCTTTAACTCAGATCTAATGACAACACACAGCTTTGGTTTCCAGCTCAGGAAACAGAGGGTTCCTGTTTTTCACTCCAAGCTCTATTGTTATCCTAAACACAAGTTTTCGCTCTCTTTTTTTTTCTTCATACATTTCACATACTAAACAGTTATCACTTACCCACATCTTGGTCCCTACATAACTATTTAGAAGCACCACCTTCTTATCAGAACCTTTACTTTCCTAATATTGACAAATCTAGAGAGATAAAGTCAACAGAAGCCTCCATCAGTACTTTTCCTGTTTTATCTGACCTTCTAATCTGTTTGTCTGCTTGGAATCAATAGCTGGATTTTGAATCATGCAAATTGAAATTACGAAAATAAGTTCACTTAAAGGAAACATAAAAATAATAATAATAAAAAAAACACTTTTCGATGAAAAGGATGAGGTGTTTTTTCCGCCATTAAAAGTCACGTCACATGATCAACAGCCGGATGCTACTACTGGGAAAAACGCCAAAGAAAACAACAGAAAGTAGTAGGAGGATAAAGGTTTGTTTTTGTTTATTGTTTTTACAAGGCATAGCTAGCTTCACGAGAGCTCCTACAGCATTGAACACTTCATAAAACGTTGTGTGTCATTTGAACATGTTGAATCCACAGCTCTTCCATGACATAACAGACAACAGTTTCCCCAAAAGGCTGCATACGTAGCCTCTCTTAAGTGTAAGGGTCTTGTTGTTATTGATATTAGCACAATGGAAAAAATTAAGAGACCACCGCAAAATGATCAGTTTTTCTGATTTCACTCTTTATAGGTATATGTTTGAGAAAAATGAACATTGTTCTTTTATTCTATGAACCACTGACAACATGTCTCCGAAATTCCAAGCAAAAAATTTAGTATTTATTTGCAGAAAATGATAAATACATTTATCAAAATAACAAAAAAGATGCAGTCATTTCAGACCTCAAATACTGCAAAGAAAACAAGTTCATATTCATTTATAAAGAACAATACTAATGTTTTAACTCAGGAAGAGTTCAGAAATCAATATTTGGTGGAACAACCAGGAGGCTTTCAATGGGGTTCAGTGCAGTGGGCTCTTAATTTTTTCCAGAGCTATAGAAACAAAGATTTGTACACATGTAAACTGGAAATGCAGCTAGACTCTTTTCTGTTTCTGGTCTTGGGTTCATGAATCACCTGTCTAGCTGCTTTGTTTTCTCACTAGCTATGTGTTTTCTTGTTTTTGTCAGATTTGAATGCATTTCTGTGGGAACCAAAGGTGGGGTGTCCATGTTGCTGTGGTGCTAAAGGTGTTGGATGGGATTGAAGTCTGGATAAGCAACAGCTGGATTTAATGCACCATTAAGGTCATCTGTTGTTCAGGCTGCACCTGCAAATCCCCTGATTTCACCCCCCATATCGAACCCCCTCCTCTATCTGCACCGCTCCCCTCTCCTCTTTCCTTCACACACTCACTCACCCTTTCTTTTCATTGCTGTTCCTCTCAGCTTTCCTTCTCTTGTCCTGTCAGCCGTGAACCCCTCTCCCTCCCCTACTGTTTCTGCTTTCTGTTTTTTAATAATAAAAAATATATATATCAGCTGCCACTGCATCGGTCTCTTTATTCTACAACCCCTCCCCCTCCTTCCCTCCTGTTTTGTTTTACTCCTGTACGACTCCCCCTCATTGTCTCTCTCTGTCTCATTTTCTCAGTTTTGGGCCCCTCCCGCTTGCAGGCTGTCGTGTTGTGTCTGCCAGGCCTTCTCGGCCGGAGCGCAGGTTTCCTGAGTACTGGAACGGAACAAGAGCTGGCAGGGAGACGCATTGAGAAAAGCCATCTCGGCCGTTCCCACTGAACGTCACACACGCTCAGCCTCCTGTTTGTGTCCGCGCAGCCCGAGCTGGACCCAGCACACACAGTGATGGATGCAATGATCCTGCGTGTCATGGGTGATCCCACCTGGATGCAATTTATCTTGTCAGGGCAGCAGAGGAGGCTGACCTTGACAGTGTGATATGTACCATATCCCATATAATTACATGGAGCAAGTGTGTAACATGTTGAATGCATTAATTCTCCATTTTTTTCCCACAACTTCAGCTGAAAAATTGGGCATGGATATTAATAATGTAAATAATAAAAGCAATAACTAAACAAAAACATTCAATGCGCATTTCAACTCTCTAAGTAGTTTTACATTTTATTTAAGTGAAATAATTAGTGATCAGTACCTTACAATGAGACGCCATCATAAGGAAAATGGTCATCCAGGTAGTTCACTGGAGTCTAAAAAAGCACAGACTATATATAAGACTGCGGCTAATTAATAATTTTACAATTGCATAATCTATGAAATATTTCCTTGATTATTTAAGTTAGTGGACAGACACACATTATGCAAGGAAGTCCTAAAGTTTTGTTAGTTTAACATCTTTTGTAAGAACTTTGGAAACTCACACGTACATCTCTACACACAATTTACATTCAAATATGTAATTCATTCTTAGATGGGGTAACTTTATTGGTTATAAGAACTGATTGTTTGGTGCTTTGCCAAAGTATGAAAGCTCCTTAAACATTTTTAGACCATATTTTAAAGAAATAACAAAACTGAAACAATTTGTCCTGTCTGAGTGCATCGGTGTGCACATTGATAATATCAAAAAAACTTTTTTATCTCTGTTCCCTTCTAATGAGTAAAATCATTTGAGTTTCAGCCTTCTTATAGAAACATTACTTGATTTTTTCCTCTGGGTCACCAACGCCTGACTGTATAAAGTTGTGAGGCATATTTTAAAAGATGCTCATTTGAAGTTTGTCAAAGTCATCTCTTTACTCCACTGGGTGCATCAAGACTCAGGTAGCTCAGATAAAAACTGGATGTGTATTAAGACATTTCAACTTTTCAAGAATTAGAAACACTGCTACAAATCTGATTAGATCTATAAAAACACTAAAGGTAATCTCTTGAGTTATTGTAGTATAGTTCATGTCACAAATGAATCATAACTTCTTAGAATTGCCAGATTTCTGCAGCACTACAAGCTGTTTTCCTGTCGTGCCCTTTAAAGTCTGAGTAAACAGAAGAAATAGACTCTACCCCTCTGGCAGACGCTCAGAATGTCCCTCACACTATTAACACTAATGCAGACAAACATAAACACCCCTGTCCTAAGAATAACTCCCCATTTTCTCTCCAAAGAATGATGTTTATTTCTCAGTGGCTGCTCAGCTTGCCGCTCTGCCCGGCTCACTGAATGATGTTTATATCTTCTCCAAGTCCTGATTCCACCCTGGAGAAATCTGTGCCCTCTGCACCTGGACAGTTTACCACCCTGAATGAACAGGCAGAGACTCAGATCAAAGAACAGAGCTTCCCGCAGACCCCTAATTATGTTGTTGTTGGATTTCTTTCGGAGAGAAAAAAAAAAAAGGACATTAGCCTTCGTGGATGACTTTTACGATTTGCTAATGGTACCTAATTTTGAAAATGGCTTTAGTAAAGCAAGAGGGTCACGTTGAGAAAAATTAGAGGTCTTATGTAGAGTGCCTTGTTAAAGATGCAGTCGAAACAAGCTGTCTTCTTTCTCGCAGCTGACTGGGTGCGGCTGTTGATATTACATCAGTGGTTAAAATTAGCACCGCAGCAATGTCTGTCTGACATCTGCTCTCAAAGTTCTCTTTGATGCTCACTAACGTGACCAAAATAAGGATTAAAATAAATAAATAAATAAATAAATAAATAGACACATGTAATATATAAAGAAATAAATCCTTTCATTTTTTTAATAATATAAAAATTATCTCGGGAGTTTTTCAGGGGTCCATACAGAGGACAGGCAACAATTTTAAATCTGGCCTAGTTTGCACAAAGATATTATAATAAAATGAAAACAGTGTCAAAAAAAAGGAAATGAATGGGTAAATATATAAAATTCATTCTAATATATATTCTTATATTTTATACAATATTATTTTAATCTATCATGCTATATTTGAAATAACAATAGTATTAATATCTCTCTGATGAACACAATGACCACCCATAGCCTACAGAGTATAAGCTATTTTGAAAAAAAAATCTATTTTTTTTAACTTCCACCTTCTTTTATTTTCTTTATATTAAAAATTGTAACAATTACTATTTATCTTAAAATGGTTGTATATACAAAAACATGTAGGTGCTGTTTCTTCTATCATTTCTTTATTTTATTTAAAGTTTATGTGTTTGTATATCCAATTTTCCTAGCCATAATTTAGATTAAAATCTCATTATTTGTGGCCCGTTCAGAGCAACGTATTTGTCACTGCATTTCCCATAAGGCGTCGCGGAGTGCCACGTCATTATTCTGCGCAGTGCTGAGGTGGCGTTTGATTTGAGGTAATCACACTAGACTTTTTCTTTACAACGTTAATGACTTACTGTGATATTGAAACTCCAGCTTTATTTTCATTACATTAATTTTTTTGTGTTTAGCCTGTTTTAACTGTCCGGCCTCTTTGTTGTCTTAAAAGCGTACTCTATCTCCATAAGTGGATGCGTTGCTACGTTACCGTGCTAACAGTTCCGTCTCTCGGTCAGGCTCTTCGTTGCTGAAATATCCATCATGACTAAACTCCTGCAGTGGCTGCTCGGGGTCTCGTTACTGGGCGCTGTGTGGGCTCTGGTCGCTTTCGACCCACTGGAACTGAGCCTTCCTCGGACCTACAGGGAGGTGGCCTGGCCCATTCCGCTCTACCTGCTGGTTTCGTTCGGCTGCTACTCCCTGGCTACGGTGGGCTATCGGGTGGCCACCTTTAACGACTGCAACGAAGCTGCCAGGGAACTGCATGAGCAGATCAAGGAAGCCAAAGAGGACCTGAGGAAGAAGGGGTTAAAGATGTAGGACAATTATAAAGAACTCTTTAGAGACTGAATGGAGAGACAACTTGCAAAGTGGGACGTTTATCAAATCTGTTGCTTTTTGGATGATCATTGGAGCTTCGTTGTAGTCAGCAGGTGCGACCAGAACATTAATTTGAATAAGATATCAAATATTTCTGGTCAATATCACGTTTTTCCTGCTTGACGGTTATATTGTGTTGACTGACTGAGAACGTTTGTGTGAGACATAGACCCATGAGTTCAAGTTAAAGCTGCAAGCCAGACTTATTTTGTAAAATGAATTCACTTTCAATATAATTTGTCAACTAAACAGCATGTCCTGGTCACGTTTTGTAGCTACTTTGTTTTAAATCTTTACATAATTAAGATAAAAGTATATTCTCCTAAGACCCTGTCCACAGTCTTCTGATGACATCACATAAGGCACAGGTGTCAAACTCCACTCCTCGAGGGCCGCTGTCCTGCAGTTTTTAGATGTGCCACAGGTACAAAACACTGGAATGAAATGGCTTAATTACCTCCTCCTTGTGTAGATCAGTTCTTCTTCTTCTTGTTTTATGAAGGTTGGCAAACAACTTACAGGTGCATTACCGCCACCTTCCAGGCTGGAGTATGGATCACACGCTTATACCCTCCCCATAATACCCGTTCTTCTTAGAAATCTAAAAATACTCTCAAATATTATATCTCCTGATGATTTCTGAAATATTTCTTCTAAATCTAATTTACAATTATTCAACTCATTAACCAACATCTCTCTCTCCCTTACATACTTATTGCATTCTAAAAATACATGCTGTATTGTTTCCATCTCTCCACAATATTTACAACAACCTGTACTGTGTTTATTAATTAACTTAAGAGTACTATTTAACCTTGTGTGCCCAAATCTGATTCTGGAAATAATATCTTCTTCCCTTCTATTCCTATTACCTTTCCTATACCCCCCAACTCTTTTTTTGAATTTTATAATAAAATCTCCCTTTTTCTCCTCTATCCCACTGTTCTTGCCATTTTTCCTTCATGTACTCCCTAACAACACTTTTTATCTCATTCCTACTTATTTTAATATTTAACTCAACAATTTCCTTATTAGAGGCTCTCTTAGCAAAACTATCTGCCAATTCATTTCCTACCACACCGATGTGAGCAGGAATCCAAATTAATTTAATCTGAGATCCTTTCTTCTTAACCCTGAAAATTATCTGAACTATATCCTCTATAATATCTTGCCTAACTTCCGATTTCATTCCTTGTATACTAATTAATGCACTACTAGAATCTGAACAAATTGTAGATCAGTTCTCCAGAGCCTTAATGACCTAATTATTCTGTTCAGGTGTGGTGCAGCAGAGGCACATCTAAAAGTTGGAGGACACCGGCCCTTGAGGACTGGAGTTTGACACCCCTGACATAAGGCATAAAGAAACCAATCACGGTTCTTTTGAATATGCCCGTTTGCAATTTTTAGAGTTGCGCTAATTATTGTTTTCCTGGCCGATACCAATTTCAGTGTTTTGTTTTCTCGTTAAAACGTTCATTGGTTCATTGGTTAGTTTTTTATTAAAGAACTAATACATAAAAAAGAACATTCTGGCCTGGTTTTAAAGGCAAACAAGCTAGATAGTACCTTCATATTTTGTGTCGAAGCATTGGATTTTTGTTAGACTCAAAATAACTGTTAAAGCACATGCTGCTGGGTAGTTAGAAACTACTCAGTTTTAGTTTTTAGTTATTAGCTATTAGTTTTAATAGATTTAATGATTAGGGACCAATAATTCTGTGTTGCTTTTGCAATGTTGTGTATATTATTGCGCATTTTCTCAATATTTTTGGTTGGATTGTGTTGCTCACATGCTAAATACATCATCGAACATTTGCAGTATGTTATTAAAAACCTGATAAATGGAAACCAAAGGTTACAAATAAACACTGGATCTTATAGGAATTTCCTGGATTCTTGTTTCTGTCAGCTCTGAAATCATCCAATTTAAATTTGGAACTTAGTAGTTCTGTATTGGTCAAAAGCTGAATTCTTATCAGAGCAGATGAACTTGCATTTTACCTGTAAAGAAGTGCATTCCTCTGTTCAGTGTGTGAAATGAGTCCCTGAGGCGTTGCTGCGAATTAATTAAACAGCTGTTTATTTTCTGAGTTGGTGTCCCTTTGTGGGTTTGCAAGATCTGATAATTTGGTGTTTTGCCAAAGTATGAACCCCTCTTGAACTTTTCCCCTTTTTATGTTATAACCACAAACGTTAGTGAGTTTAATTAGGGATTTTTTATGCTTAAGACCAAAACTAAGTGGGATAAAAGTAAGAGAAATAAAAAGATCAAAGTATGAAAGGTGCAGGATGTGTTTGTATTCAGTTGTCCTAGCTAAATTATTTACAGAAGCATATCTTTTATATCTTAATTGTAGCCCTGGCTGTGTTTTGTTGTTCAATGATTACTCTGTATTTAGCTCCATCAATGTTTCCATCAACTTAACCAGCTTTCCTGTCTCTGTTGGAGAAAGGTATCCCCTCAGCATAATTCTACCACCTCCATGTTCCGTAGTTAAGGCTACAGTCAGTTTTGTGGAAGTATAAGGCACCACTTCTCGCTCCCTTTTGAACACTTTTCCTACAGCCTTCCACTTTACAATTCTGTGCTGCTGCTTGTTGATTTATCACAAATTCTCAGCAATGTACGTTGACGTTTCTGGTTCCAACGTGGCGAAATGTGGAGTAGTTCAACAGGCATCAGTACTTCTGCGAGCCACTTTATGTTTGGGGAATAAGAATGAATCCGACTATGAAACTCATGAAGTAATCGATGTTGGCAGTTTCATGTCTTTGGTGTGAGCCCTAACAGGCTGCCTTTGCTCATTTTTACTGAGTCCCTGCTGCGTAAAAACAAAGCTTCGCCTGTCCAAAGGCATCATTACGCGGCTTCAAAAGATCCAATAACTTCTGAACAAATGCAGGAGAATTGGCAGCTCCGCCTGTTGTGCTGTTTGGCTGCAGCCCCATCAAGCCTCGTAACGCTCTCTCATCCCCCCACGAATCTGTGCAAGCTGTTGCTTGAGCAGACTGGATGAAAGGCAACCAGTTACTTACTGGAAAATCTTCTAATCTGGCAAACGTACTGAAGCCTTCTCTCGTTAGTCAGATATGTTCTCACTAGTAACCACATATAAGGACTTTTCTCTGTCCTCATTCTGCCCTTAAAATACATTTTATTTCCACAAACGAAAGGATTTATGATTTTAGGCTAAACATTTTACAGATCATGCAGCTTAAAACAACAGTTTGATGTCGTTTCCTTTCATTCCATTACTAGAAACACACAATGCATAAATCAGATTGCATTTTCTTAATAGCAGGTCAAAGCGAATGCAATCAGACACATAGAGACATGACCTCAGATGTTGCAACCTTTTTCCATAAAATTGAGTCTGTTTGATCTGTAGTCATAATGTAGTGAACTCCTTCACCCACAAGCCACAACATTTGAAGAAGAGGAAACACCTGTTACCTGGAGGTGAAAGATTTTGCTCTTTTTGAGAGAAAGCTTCCTGGGAGTATCTAAAACCTGTCTCTGTAGTTTAATTTTCCATTTAAAGCAGCTGCCATTTTGATTGCTATATCGAAATGTATTCTGACACAGTAATAGACAAACTTTTATATTTGTGTGAACATGAGAAAATAAAAGGACTGTGGAACATCAGTTCAATTTCAGATTGAAGTTGGGTAGAAACTAGTTACATTTACTTGGGTAAATGTAACTAGTTTCAAGTAAAAGTTACATTTACTTGAGTAAATGTAACTTTTTGAAAAAACTGTACTCTTAGCAGTATTTTTACTCTAACTTGAGTAATCTTATTATGACATATTGCTACTATTACTTGGGTAAAATTTGTGGGTTCTCTACCCACTGTGAGTAACTTTATTGAATGAAGAACAAGCTTGTTTGAACCAAAAATTCACCAGTCAGACACTCAGCTACTGTACAGTTTATGTTAGTTTCATATGTTTTATTTCAAAAGTTTATATTTCTTTTGCCTGATTTTGTTATTTTGTAATTATCTTATTTATATGAATTATTTTCCTTTTCTCTAAAATACTAAAACTTCTCCATAACTTTATGGTTTGGATGTAATTTTTAAATTCATATTTTAATGACGCTTTATTTTTTTTACCAAATACTTTTTACTTTCACTTGAGTAAAATATTTTTGAGATAGTGCTACTCTGACATGAGTACAATTTTTTGGATCCTTCATCCACCCGCAGAGAAGAAAAAAAGGCTTGTTGAGATGTACTCAAGGAGAATTCGTTCTTAATCAGCACAGGTAAAATAAACGTAAAATTAAGAAGAAAAAATAAAAATAACTTTTAGCTAAGAAAGATATTTGAGATCTGTCAGATGTAATGTGCTTATGTGATAAAGTGAAACTCCTCCCGTTGATGTATTTATGCAGGAGATAAAATGGTTCACCATTCTGCAGCTAGATTCAGTTTGGAGACTGAAAAACCAGGAGAAAAAGACAATCACAGACTGGTGGTTGCCCTCTGCTCCAACCCAAAGGGGATTTTGACGGTGAGAGCAGCAGCACTTCGGTTCATGCCCGCTGCATGGCCCCTCTGAGACCTTAAAAAACATTCCTAGAGACACTCAGTGACAGTGCCGGGAGGAAATTCATCTCAACATGACTAAAAAATGATAGGTTATCGTTTTTGTCTGCTGAAAAGACTCCTTTTCCCCACCCACACGTTTCACAGCAAAACCTCAAACCCATCTCGAGACGGACAGGATGGCAGAAAGAGTCCGGAATCAGAGCCTTGAGCTGACAGATTGAGATTTTGATTTATTTAATGTCGCCGTGTCAAAAATATTTAGAGATGTTTCAGCAACTTAGACACAGATGAAGTGAAGGAAGTGCTTAGGGAAAAGGTATTTAGAAAAGACAGACAGGAAACCAAACCATGAGCCGAAGTGGCACAGATGACCTTCGTTGTGGGGACAATGTGTGACAGGACTTTTTCGGGAAGGGGAGACCACACCCCGACCGTGGCAGCGGGCCAAAGTTTGCCCTCACTAGCACAAATGTTCCAGCTTATTCTGCAAAACCAGTACGCTCAGTTTCCCAGCAGCCTCATCTGACCTTTCTGTCATCTGAAGCTTTAACACGCTCCAACAAAAAGGGAAGAAAAGGCACTTTTACAGTCTTTTATCCGAGCTGGCAGAATATCATCAGTGCATAAAACAACACAAACAAAGCTGGAAAAAGTCACCTCTGGGTCAGGCTATTGTGGAGCAGCTGCTGTGATGCTTACAAGATGCTGGGTTTTCTTTTCAGTCCAGCATGGCTGCTTATAAACGCTCTAAAGAGCTACTAAGGCACCGGGTGAGCCGTCAGAGCTCCTCTGAGTCAGACCGTCCTGGCTGTTGTGAGTTCAACCATCCACTGGCAGGCGGACAGGGACCGGTCATCATGTGTCCTGCTGATAGGAGATTTGACTGAGCACAGGGAGGCAGTGATGGACCAGCTGCTTTTGGAAAACGTAACTTCCATGGCTGCCTCCCAGGTTTCAGCCTCACACACGCCAGTGGCTCACAGCTCTGGCTCTGTTACAACCTAAATGATACACAGAGACATCAGGTCAGGGTTTTCTCTCTCAGTTATTGCACTAAGGCTGTAAGCTCAGACTAAAACCTTTATCTCCTGCTATAGGTTGTTTGATTTCTTCTTAACCCTCACTGTTACTTGCAAAGTTGGCCTGTTGCAATAAGGAATAAATCGATTAATCGCATGATAAATTAAAACAAGCTCAATGATTTAAATTTGCATGACAGCATTTTTCTCTTTTCTCCATCTCTTTCCAACAAAAACTGGATGACAAAAGTTTTCAGTCTGGTTCTTTATCAACTATTCCTTGTTTTTCTTTGCAGAGACTACACAATTGATTTTATTTGTTGTTTCTGTTGTTTGTTGATTTTGGAAATTTTAAATGTTTTCCACTTCCTGTGTTAAATCTTTGTTAGAATTTAAAGTTTATTGATCTTTGAAAATGTGTTCATGCATTATCATGTCATTATCATTATATTACTTGAAAATGGTCTCAAGACAATAATATTATCGTTTATCGCAATAATTTCTGGGTCAATTTATCATCCAGCACAAATTGTTACAGTGACAGGCCGTACCTGGCAAAGTTATAGGTATGGCTGGAACTTCTTCACACCTCATCACCAACTTTTACAAATTTTATTTCGATCTGATGCCATTGACCTACAAAGTGGTCTATAATTGCAAAATGGAAGAAAAAAAAGTGTTCCACAACATGTTTGTTGTGGAAGAGCCATGCTCCAAATAGAGGTTCTTCTACTATGCTTGACTTTGTGCTGGGTTGTCACAAAAAAAACACAATAAAATACCCTGTAGACTGGAGCTGTAATTGCAACTATACTTTTCTACAGATTCCACAGATTTAATGCTTACAGTTTGCATTACGACATTTCAATATACTGAATAGGAACAGTAAAAATGCTCAAAACTCATTTTAGGCTTCACTGTAGGCTCTGTGGGAACAAGAATGAGCTCAAAGTGAAGAAGCCAAACCAACAGATTTTTCATGGGAACAAAAGGACCAAATTAAGTCCTGTAGGTCCACAGCAGACGACGAGCAGTGGATAATTACAGGATCCAGTCCAATGCAAAATATAACACCTTCTGAGCCTCTAGCTGCGTGAAGGACATTTCTCAGGAGGTTGACATGTCATTGTCCAAGATAGACAGATTTCCCCACAAGGTGCAATTACTTAAGCCAGTCACAAAAAAAAAATCTAAAGTAAGATCAAATCTTACTTAGATATAATGCAGTTTACTTCATTTTTCCACACAGTGTTTTCCTACAGTAGCTTCTTCGTTTATGAACGCGGCCACAGATATTTTGGGATCTGTTTTTGTACATTCTTGTTTCCATAAATAGTTACTAAAAAAGCTGGAAAGAGTGAACTTTCTTTCTATCACCAATTCCCAAACCCTTACAAAAAAAAAAAAAAAGTCACGCTCCTTCATTTAAAACGATATAGCGTTTGTCTTGTATGTCTGCAAGACATTGCTCATGTTCTCAGCCTGACAGCCTCCTAACATTTACTGCGGCGTAAAAAGATTTCACACTTGCTGTCCACATTCACACAGGTCAGTATTCTGAAGAATGCGTAAATAAAACGAACGGTTCCCTCCTGATGATCGTCCACTGAACCGCGCCTCCTCCAGGGGTCGGTTAAGAGGGCCTGTCCGACTGTCACAATTTATGAGCACCTCTTTGAAAACACGGGGGAGTTGTTAAACTGTGGCACCGGAGTTTTTTTTTTTTTTTTTTGGTGCTGCAGCTGGTTTTACTGTCATGGTCGTAAAGCTCCCCTGGGAATGGGAGGAGAACAATGACTTGTCGTGTAGTTCAGATAATAAAAGAAAAATAAAAACGGAGTGTTTGACCGGAAAGACGCAGAGATGTGAGTGTGCGGAGAGAGTAAGCGCAGGGAGATCACATCTGTGCATTTGCAGGTCATGGTAAACACTGCGTGGATCTCCATGTTTTATCCCATTTCTGTAGCTTTCCCACTCTCAGCCAGCCTTAGCCTTGATCCTATTTGCCTCCTGTCACCCCGGGTTGTTGGAGCCATTATCTCTGATATTGGCTCCTCTGGAAATCTTTCCGCTCTAATCAGAAGGAAGAATGGGTTTGGCTTCCTGAGAGCTTTTTAACCCAAAATCACATCAGTTCCAAAGAAACAGGGATTTTATTTCATTTAGGACGAAGTCGAGAAGTTTCAGTGTTGCTTCTTTGTCATGAATATTTACTCCCCGACCCATTAGGAGTCTAACCAAGGGCGATGTGCCATGGCTGGATGCTGATAAATATGTGCTCTACGTGGCGCAGTAATCCTGCACGGCCCAATTATACCAATGCCACGGAAGCGTGGTAATCCGTTTGCTCCTCGCCGTTTTGTAAAGTTATCAGAAAAGGTCGAGTGCTCCACTAACACTGCGAGAGGAGCTCAGCCAAGGAGAAAACGAAGTGTCACTACTGCTTTCTCAGATTTGTTCCTGTGTTTTCAAGTGTTGCTCTTAGAGTCTAAAGCCATGTTCTTGGCAATAGGAAGGCTGTGCTTTGAGATAAACGCTAAAGCTCGCATTACATCATTTCAGCCGGTTCTCCTGCACAGATGGAAGATATAAATTCAGCCCGAGCAGTTCCCACACACTTGGTCACTCTCCTTTTTCCACCTTGCTGTAATTAATTGATCGCACCAACACTTTGACCCCTCTGGTCTTTCTGTCACGAGTGTTTTAAAGCTCGTCTTGCAGCAGTTATATTGATATGCTTTTCCCCAGCCGCTCCGCATGCACAGCTGTGCCTCACTTATTTCTCTGACTGTGAAATGTGTTTAACTTGTTCAATTTGAATGTCCCATATCTATTTTATGCATTGGACCACATGTGTAAAACACAAGGCCAAATCTGGCCCGCTGTAGCTTTTTATGTGGTCCTCTAGACTCCAAATTACATCAATAAGTCCTTCCAGTTTTTCACAAATCTGCAAAATTCCCACAAAATCAACAAATCTCCACATTTTTGTCTGATTTTACTGCAAATTTTCTCAAAATTGGTAAAAAAAAAAAAATTTGTTTAAGTGACTGCTGCCTCAGCCTTACTTGATGTCAAGTGATAATCTGTGGTCAATTCAGGAAGTAACAAAAAGTCACATTTACCAACATAGATCAGCGCAAATCTAAAGATTCCTTACAAACATTTCTAAAATGGCACCAGAAAATCTGTTGTGTTAATCCTGGAAAAACAACTATTTATTGGTTTTTTAACAGCTTAATTGGTTTTATTAATATATTCTGGTACAACCAGCCCTTTAAGAACATTCAGATTTTTGATGTGGTCCAAAATGAAAATGAGTTTGACACCCCTGCATTATAAATACTTTTTCGATTGGTGTTATTTTCTAATGTCAAACTAAATTTTGGATTTACATTAGCTGGTAGCCGCAATGAGCTTGTGACATGATTTAAATATTAAATATTCTAATATGGTGAGTTTCACTTGGATTAAGTAACAGTCTGAGAATCTAAAGTTTTAGGCATTTGTTTCTTGACAGTTTTTGTACTTTTAAAATAATAGCTATAAATGCATTCATTCATTTAAAATATCCCTGAAACAGTATTGCTATCACAGCCACAGATAAACACAAGAAAGCTGGTCTGATTTTCCAAAAATATCTTTTTTATTTCACATGAAAATTTTTCACATTTATCAAACTGTTTTTTTTTTAATATAATCTATATTTATATACACATATGGACATATTATACACTTCTCTTACTTACACATGTACAAAATTAGGCAACGAGAGTTCAGGTAAAAAATAAGAAGAGAAAGATGGTAGTCATACACTGTTGTGCTTTGTCGTTTCTGGTCATTTGAAGATGAGCTTAGCAACTCCGTTCGATGCTGTGTCCTGTCCTGCTGTGAACTGGTGACAATTTGTTTTATGAGAGAGATCAAAAACTAAACAAAGAAAGATTTCCAACCAGCCCTTCATGTCAGAGTTTAACCGTTACAGTGGCTTCACCCAGCTAACGGAGAAGACCAGCCTCTCCTCGATACACGTCATCATCTCAGTGTTTTTGCTATTTGCAGAACATTTTGCCTCGACACTCTTTCAAATCAAATCTCCCCACAGCTCAAGTACATTCTCCTATTTTCAGTTCAACACGCACACGCACATATACATTCCCTTTCACACAAATACCGCGCCCCCGGCACTCATCGCCATCAGTAAACATTACATTTAGTGAGCACAAGGTATGTACAGTAAAACTTCTGAGCTGCAAAAAAATGTCATAAATTATCTTCACAGAATGTACACGTAAAAGGATGTAGTGTGTGTTCACACAGCATCAGGTGGAGGTGTGCGTCAGTGTTCGAACTACAGCGGCTTCCGAAAAGCCTACACACACCCCTGTTAAAATGACAATAAGATTGAAAACTTTTTCCACATACAATCTGAGATTTTTCTTGCACAATTCAAGTGAAACTATGTCTAGTTTTGAGACTAACTAGAAAAAATTGGCTACAAAATAATGGATTTTAAATTTGAGGATTTTCTTGACATTTGCATCTCTTAGATAAAGTTATAGTTTGCAGAGGTTTACAAAACAATATATCAATTAAGAGCATTTTATATGCACTATGCAACAGCGACAGAAGACACCAATCATTTGAGAGAGTGTGGAAATGCAGGAACATTACAAAAAATTTTTAATTTCACCAAAATGAGTAAAACAAAGCAGACATAACCTGATCAGGAAAGGATGCAACAACACTGAAAGAGCTGTTGGTTTCCACATGTGACAAAAAAAACCTCCAGAAGCTTTTGGGAAAATGTGTTTTAGTCTAAAAAAAACTAAACTTAAGCTTTTGTGGCACGATGGTTCCAAAAACCTATAAGGGAGTTTGGAACGTAACGTGGCTTTAGATTAGTAGATAACTAAGCTTCACAGAAAATCTGGACAGGCCACCTGAAGAGGGCAAAGAAATGTCCTCACAATATGACAGATTTGAGGAATCCTTCAACATAGAGCGGGTAAATATTACCAAATAAATTTGATTAAATGCTGAAATTGAATTAAAAGGCGCTTCGTTTCAGAATATGCTCAAATATGCAGCCAAGCTTATTATTTTCCTGCTGATTGTTTTGTTTTTCAGTTGAATTGTGCAGGCTAAATGTCACACGTTCTACAGGAAAGGATTTGAAAAGTGATTTATTTTAAAAGCTTGTCGTAACCAGTGTGTGAAGCCTTCTTAAAGCCGCCGAATGTGAGTTTGTTAGTGCTACAGTGTGTAAGCACATGGTCCACAAAGCAACGGTAGTGATGAGAACAGCTCCTGTGTGTATGAATGCTACATTTAGAGAAAAGTAATCACTTGAGACATCAACAGCACTCAGTAACAATAACACGACAAATCAGCACACGATATTCAAAGGTGGAATAGTGTACAAGTTAGAAAGAGGGCTGATCTTTGGCTCGAGTTCAGAAATCCAAATCCTAGATGGTCAAGTTAGTGTTTGTGCTCTTGGTTGTTCTTCATCCATGTTGATATCTTCTTCCTCTTCATAGTTTTAGAAGGAATGTGTCCTGCAAAAATGTTGTTGCACGGCCCTCCAGACAAATACAACTCAAATAGGGCTAGGCTTTCAAAAAAATAAAAAATAAAATAAAATACTGTGATCTTCTGGAAAACAAGACAAAGCACAAAAACTTTGTCTCAAATGCTCAATGAGGGTCCATCTGTACTTTACAAGTTCTGAAAGTCTCTCCCAGCGGCCAGCATTGGGTAATATTTTTATTTTAAGTCCGTGGTTTCCAACCCCACAGACTGTCTTCACTCTAGTCCCTGAAAAAAAGTAAGTCTTTTCGCTTCCTTTCAGTGTAACAAAAGTAGTAAAGGGACTAGCAATGAGACGACTGAGAGCGACGTAGATGCAGCTGCAGAGTGGACACTTTGGACATTTGGAAGGACTGCAACTGGGTCATCTGCTGGAAGAGAATAAAGAAAAGACATTAAGATTACACCCCAGAATCTTCCTCAAACTAAGCCTGAATTCCAATGCCTTTGAAAAGTTTTCAGACTCCTTGAACTTTGTTACATTTTACCAAAGTTTCAACCTCAAAACTTCAATGCAATCTCCTGGGATTTTATGTGATATACGAACATGGTGGGGTGCATAATTTTGTAGTGGAAGTAAAAAGATAGAAAGTTTTTCTAAATGTATTGGCAAAAAAAAAAAAAATCTGAAAAGTGTAGTGTATTTAGTCCCCTTTTATCTAATAACCAGAAATAACATCCAAACAATTACCGTAGAAGTCTACATTCGCAACATTTAATTGGCTCATTTAATTTCAGTATAAACATTTCTGAGTTTTTTTTTTAGAGAACATAATAAACAAACAGCATCATGAAGACCAAGGAACACCACAGAAAGGTCAGAGAAAAGGTCTAGATGAAGTTTAAAGCAGGATTAAGTTGTAAAATCTCTCTAGTTTTAAACATCAACCAGAATGTTATCAAAATTATCACCCAAAAATGACAAGAATGTGGCAAAACTGTAGCTGACAGATTCATAACTCTGAAGGAGCTGTAGAAGAAGCAAGTTCAGGTGGGAGAATCTACTAGTTGCATTAACACTCTACAAGTCTTTGGGAAAGAGTAGCAAGAGGAAAGCCATAAAAAGTCCCACTGGCACATCATTTTTACAATTTGGCATGTTGTTGGCAGCATCATGCTGTGAGAATACCGTTTTTCCTGCAGGAACACAAGAGCTAACCAGAGTTCAGAGTTGACTAGCTTCTGTTTCTTCTTTCATAAAAACCGTTTGCAGAGGTTCGCTTCCCAGCAGGATGCCACACTTTTCAGATTTTTGCACACAGAAAGTGTTGAAAATTAACTAAATGTGTAAAAACTTCAAGTGGTCTGAAAATATATATATATTTTTTTTTTCAAAAACTGCATCACAGAGGACTGGTGAGCGTACCTGCAGGTTTGTTGGAAGGGTTGTGAACACCACCCCCTGCTCCAACTCCACCCCCGCCTGTACCTTTGTTGGCGACTCTGGCCTCCTGGGAGCCTAAGTAAGAAACAGAAACACGATTAGATCTCCTGCTTTGGTCTGTCCCCCGCTATTCTCCTTTCATCAGAGATGTAGGTGAACTCACCATCAGCTGCAATGACGTCCACCCGCAGCTTAAGACACTCTTTGCCGTGGTGGTGCAAAGGTTTGGCTGCAGAGAAGGCAAGATGGGGAAACAACGACACAGGCATTAACATCCAGACTAATGCACTTATCCTCCCCTTTAATCCACCTTCATGCTCGCAAGCGTGCAAACATGCACACACACGTTTAAATTCTTGGCAACAAAGCCTTGGGAGGCCATCTGCGACTGGGCAAAGTGAGTTTCGTCCCGCCGTTCCTCTAATTACAACCATGGTAAGGGTGACAAAATTGCACGAGCTCTGTGCACGGTCTAGCAGGACAAACACGGTACATGCTATGCCAACAGCCTGCACACGATAAGCTTCAAAGAGCTGAACACTACGCTCCAGCTGGTGCACGGAGATTGTTGTAGTCATGCTTTCTTATCAGGCCAAGATTTCAGCACGAGAATAATTACATTAACTTTAATTTCACCCTCTTTCTGGGCCACCCTGAGATTAGAGTTTGTGTTAACCTTTTAAGATAAGGATTTTAATGTCTCCTTAGGCTTACATTATAACTATTTACAATATGAACTAGAGCACTTTAGAATAATTTATCATCTGTTTTTACAGTGCTTTACAGAGAGCAGACTTAAAATATTTTGCGACATTTAATTTGAACCTGATCAGTTAATGTCAGGTTTCCTAATCAGACTTACAAATCTCAAACTTTTAGATGGTAAGTCAAGGACTGGAAATGACCATTTTTTCAGATTGTATTTTATTTACTCAATTTTATTTTTTAATTTGAAAACTTTCCAAACATATCCAGACACATAGAAAGTTTAAATCAAATTCCACGGTTTTTCAAACCTTATAAAAGCAATGCAGGAATTTTAGGAGTGTTTTAATTAAAATGTTTTATGGGAAAAAAAACACCAACATTTTATGATCAAGTCCTTAAAAACTGACATCTTGAACTCCTGAAGCTTTTGTGTTATTTGGCTAACATGCCAAATAATGACATGGCATTCAGGGGACTCAAAGAAAAATCAAACATTTCCACTACATTGTTGCTGTAGATTAAAGACCTGCAGCTCATGCCTAAAGTCAAAAACTTATTTCTGCACAAAACAAGACAAACGCAAAACCATAACAGCACTTACAGATATAATAGTAGCTTTCTCCCTGACGAAACTCCTTCCCAAACGTGAATGGAGTAAAACGCTGGAACTTTTCGGAGAACTTCTCTGGAGCGTGAGGAGCAAATGGATGGCTGCACTCCCAGCGCATCTGGTCGTATGACTGGGGCTTGCAGGACACGTAATCTTCACGCTCCACCATGTACAGCACATACCGCTCGGCGTCCACCTGCGGCACCTCGCCCAGAGGGTAGTGAGGGCAAACAATGTCCAGGTAGTCATTGAGCTTCACCTCCACGGCATAGTCGTCCCGTTGAAACCTACAGAGGAGGAGAGGAAGGGTGAGGAAGGTTACGCCAGTGGCAGGAGACTGATAACCGTAGTTATAGCTCAGGAGGGGTGATAAATGTAAGCCTCAAAACCTGTGATTATATATTGATCGGCTGAACGTCAAATGTACGACAGGGAAATCAGAGGAAAGACTGAGTGGCCTATAAATGAGAGACGGAGAGTGGGACGAAGAGGGGATGTTGGGCCGAGAAGATGAGTATGTTCAGGTGGAATTAAAAGGGAAAACAGGGAGAAACGGCAATCTGCTGAGAACCTGCGCATAAATATGGATGAATGTGAAGTAGCTGCTGAGCTCTGCTGGGCTAGGAGCTGGCACAGAGCGCGCATCGATCCCGTGTCCCCCAGGAGTTGAATGATGTTTACAAAGAAACATTAGCAGTCAGTTAGCCCGTCAAGACAAGAGATGAGTATCGACAGCAGCAAGGCTACACACAAATACCTCAGGGATGGAGCATCAGAATGCATAATGGGAAAATGCACTTAAACAGACAAAAATAACTTTATTCAAACCACTTATTCTCCAAATAGCAGCCAAAATGTGTTGCTTAAACTTTCAAAAGTAATGCTCCCCCCTTTTTATAATTTACCATGCATTGATTTCATTATACAGTAAAAGTACAATGACGTCAATGTCAGCATGAGCATGTTAATTCTGCAATAGCATGGTAAAGCCAAACAAAAGTTAATTATAAAATTTCAGATTTGTTGAATATGCCAAAGCAAATCAATTGCCCTGATCCCAGGAGTGATCAGGGCAATTGATCACAGCTGGGATAAGCATACATGTTCATTTAACAAATTAAAATATGTAAAAGTATGACAGAGCTGCAGTGTAAGTTGTAATATAAAAACTTAAGCTACAATTAAACCAGGTATTCACTGCTTAGTTAATTATATGCAACCTTAAATTATAAAAAAGACAAAAAACAAACATGTTTGTACAGGGTATTTAATTGCCTCCCATTCATACTTTTTAATGAAGATTGCAACATGGTTACAGCTGCAGTCAATGCCTTTGCTAGTGTTATAAATTTATGCCATTTTTCAGACTTAAAATTACCCAAAATAGCTTCCCAATATCTTACCAGTTAAAAATGGTAATTATGCTATCTAAGTGCCAGACATGCTTAGATAGCATAATTTACACTTTGATGAGAAAATCTAAACATGAAACATGCATTATACAATATATTTTCATATACAATTTTATTTTAATTACAGTTTATATGCGTTTTCCCTCAAAAGCAGTTACCGTAAATCACGCTGTCCAGTTCCAGCTAGCATACTATTAGCATGCTAACAGCACAATTAGCTTCCAAACATTTTTATCTGCAGCTAAGAATAGTGATTTTTAGAATAATTTTAAAATACCCAATCACAATAAACATTCTCTTTATTATAAACTTTGTCAAATCTGAATAAAAAAGTTAAATATTTCTCATCCAGTGTTGTCCGTGTGATGCAGTTGATGCTTGTGAGAGTGAATCCAGTAAAATTTAAAGTATTCTAATGGTTAAAACTTTGTTTTGAGTCATAATATGCATTTTAAGAGACATGCAGAGAGACTACGTAATCAAAACAAGAGTTAGATCATGCTGTTCATCACAGATTTTGTGGTTCATTCTCAGCAATCCTGCTGGTGATTATGCAACACAAAATTAGGAATCTAAGGCATGAAACCACACAAGTCGAGCTCAGTACTTTCCCCTCTTTAAATAGGATATGATATAATCAGTTAACGTACAGAACATGATTGAGACACACTAAGCTGTATGGGGCATAGAAACATATGTTTTAACCCATTCATTAGCCAAGTTGAACGAACATGCAACATGGTGATAAGCTTTAACTGTCTTCCATCACATTCCCTCTCATTACAAACACAGAGACAGTCAGACTGTCTCTCTCTCCACCATGAATCCCTCCTTTCAGTCCTCCACCCTCTTTACGATAGTCTTCATCAAAACCTTTTTTTTTCCTTGCAGAAAAAGATGGATTTCAGCCTTCTGCACTCTGGAAAAATACAGAAAAGTCAAGCAGAGTACAAGAATTTAACTCCAATATATCTAAACAATCTACGATTCTCCCTCCTGAGTTCATCCTTCATAGATATGAGTTTATCTCCAGGGAATTGCCACCAAAGGTATTTCACTTTTGTCTCCTGGCTGAGTGAGTACTCCAAGGGTGGCTCACAGCTAAAGCTCTCTGTTCTCTGTTGACGCCATTTATCACCAGGCAGGAGCAGTAGCTGGCCGCTCGTAACACACTGTCGCACACACTTTACACTAATTCCCATCTATCAACAACCTAAAGCTGTAGCTACCTACTATTTACACCCACCAAACCCACACAGAGCTACTTTTCCTCCCCTGGTAGATTACCACCCCAGCCCCCATGAAATGTGGATCAGTTTACCGTCTCTTACTGTTCTGAGGTATCAAGGGAATCCCGAAGGAGGGGTGAGATTTGACAGACCTAAATATTTTAACAGCTTTCAAGCACAGTATAGAGTTCTGTTGCTTTTGCGATGAGTTGGGTTTGGATTGGGTTTTCGAAAGCTGAAAAAACAGACAACCAACCGTTGGATCAATATATCTGCGAATCATAATCCACTTCTTTAGGTACAGCTTTCTAGCAACAATTTGAACCCCTTTCTGGTTTAAGGCATAGATACAACGAGGTGTTTGAAACATTCCTGAAATGTTTTGGTATTAAGATGACAGCATCAAGCAATTCCCGCAGATTGCTTTGGCTGCACAATCTGATGCAAATCTCCCATTTCACCTCATCCCAGAGGATTCCTGGTGTACTGAGATTAGGCAACTGTGGAGCAAACTGGAGAACCATTAACTCAGTAAACCACTGAGATTATTTAAACTTTCTGACGTAGTGTGCTATCCTGCAGGAAGTAGCCATCAGAAAACAGAAATACGGAGGTCATCCTCAGGTAAAAGGTGGCGTTTACAGGTGTATCTTAGTAAATCAGAATATGTATTCTTGTCAGATTAAAAATACCTTTTGAAAATTACGACATACTTATCACATATTTTTGTATTAAAAATGTTTCATTTATTTGATCTAGCATTCTCACTTTAAGGAATTAAACGTGGTTTTAATACATTTAAGCAGAAAATTATAAGCGGTCTTGAAACATCCTTTTGTTTGTAAATAATCCATATTATATGTTTCGCTTAGTGAATTGAGTTGATGAAAAATAACTTTTCAATCTAATTTATTGAAGTACACCCATAAATGTTGTTCAGTTGTAGTTAAAACATCCCCCATCTTTCCAATATAGGATGATTTATCAGACAAGGCAAATTCTTCCAACCACTTATTGTTAAACTTTGGTGCACATATGCAGATCATAGTTTCGGTTTATCAAATTTCATTGCATGTGCTTCAAGATTCAACTTGTGCATTCAGAGATGATATTCTGCATAAGTGGCCATTTGAGCTACTGCTGCTTTTCTATCGTCTCATACCAATCAGCCCCATTCTCCTCCGACTCTGAGATCAACCATTTTCTCCACAAAACTGCATCTCACTAGATATACTCTCTTTTTGAACTATTCTTTGTAAATCAGAACATTAGTCACTGAAACACTCAAACCAGGTCATCTTGCATCAACAACCCATTCAAAGTCACTTTAATCCCCTTCCTTCCTCTTTCCGAAGCTCAGTCTAAAGTTCAGCGAGTTGGCTTCAACTACCACCTATTAAAGTGGCTGGTGAATGAATGCAAGGTCAAGCTTTCAAGAGCTTGGAAGAAAAAATGAGAGCTACCTATCTTCTCCATAAATCTCACAAGTTATGACTTCTCAAAAGCCTTCAGGGTGCTAAGCTGAAGTATATATTTCTCTGTGAATTCTGCCTTTTCTCATAAACCCCTTTGGATGTAACAAGTAGAATTTGGTGGGGTTTTAGTGACAGGCTCCATATGTGTGACTAACGATCAAAGTGCTCAGGCCCATGCACAGGCACCAGTCGCTCATTAGTCAGCGAGGTTGTTTGTTGCCATAGGTCTTCCTGATACCCCCTGGTAACAGGATAGACGTTATGGCTCCAAGCTCTAGGTCCCGACTCTCCCTTCCCCCTGAATCAGTTTACCAATCTCCGCCTGACTGCATTCCCTCGCTGCTGATGGCCAGATAAACCACCATTTGAATACGAGGTTTCTTTAGTACAGTTCTGAAACTTCCACCAAACTGTGCTGATAACAGTGTGCGGCAGCCAACTTGTGGAGAGGAAGAACAATAATTATAATTTTGCCACGGTCCAAAAAAGCTCAGCGCTTATCTCCCGCTTGCCTGCCGCACTCTATTTACCAGATCAGCGCGAAAGTGTTTTTTTTCCCCCTGCTGTTACTTTCAATTGCAGCTGAATCGATAACACAGTCAAACAAGCGAGGTATGTATGTGTTATCCATGACAGAGCCATCATCCCCCCAACAAACTATCTGCTTACACCTTGATTACCAACTGGTTGCGGTGTGTTCATCAAAAGAGGGTCAAAGGGGGCGCAATTAAAAACACAAAAAGAGGTATTAAAGTCACCCTGGAGGGGGTAATTATGCCCTCCTGCTCCCCACTTCCAACCCATTTAGGGTGAGAGTCTGAGCGGGGGAGACGGGAGACATGAATAGGAGTGGGCGAGGCGGGTCAAAGGGCTCCGGTTGGGAATGGCTTTTGAAGTTCCCCCATCAGTAAGTGTTTCTGTTTCGTGCTTTATCAATGCAGCCGTTTCATACGGCTCTCTATTGACGTTTCAGACAGGAGCGGCTCACTTAGCAGGGAGAACAGTGTCTGAATGCACACCAGGGGAGACTGGCTAATGCCTTTTATTAATGGCAAACAGTTTTAATTATCCCACTGCCTTTTGTTCCCGTCCAGCGCCTCGGCATTGAAACGTTCCACATCATCAGCTTAATTAACTGATTGGAGTAACTCCCTTCGAAGAAAGCTTTAGCTCCTGTGTTTAGAAGTTAAGCTAACAATGTCAAAGCCCGCCACCTTTACTCTCCAACGCCCCGACAAATCTTTCTTTCACACCCAACTTGGCGGTCCCTTGTTATTTTCCTCTTCCAGACTTTTTCTTTCAGTTTGTAAATGGGATGTATTGATTTATTCATATTGCTTAAGCCAGGATGCTTCCTATTAATCACACCAGTGCTTCTGTAAATGTCACAGCGTGGAGGAGCGGCTGTTTCCCCTCTTTTGTGATGATTTGTGGAACTGAGGCATGCAGCGAGTATTGTTTGCATGCGTGTCTGTCTCGGCCTGATACATTTAAGTGTGTGATTGTTTATGTCTGAGAAGGCGTGTGTGTGTTTTGCCTCACTCCAGCTCTGAGGAATCTGGGAGTGCGTTTCATCCGCGATAAGGTGGAAGATGAATGCCAATAAGGAACAGCTATGATAGCTCAGAGAGAGAATGTCAAGTGGTCAAGAATTTGGTGAAAAATCCACTACAGACCATATCCGGCCTCTCTTCCTCTTCACACGCTAAGGAATCCTTGATTTATTGGAGAGTTCTTTGGGAGCAGGAGTCTAATCGCTCTTCTTTAATCTCCTAGGTCTGCCTTTTTCCTTTCTACTCAACCTCTATCCCCTCCTTTTATCCATCCATCACCCTCCCATCTCTTTGCTCTATCACCCTCTGGAATGCCGGACCTCTGAGGTGAGGAGGCCACGATGTGGATCAAAGGTTGGACAGTTGTCAAATCAGCACCTGAGGATCTTAAACATATAAAGTTGTAAAGAAATACTCCAAAACTTCCTTTTGTCTTAACAAGACAATATTAAACTATCATGTCCTGGGCTGTGTTTGTATGGGTTATGTCTCCTGGTAATTTCCCTCAACAAAGCTAGGGATAGTGAACCAAAATGTGTGGGACCATCTAATCGGCTCATCCAGGCCTGGATTATTGGGTGGAGCAGAGTCTTTGCTGCAGCCCATTCATCAGCGCCAGACTCTGTTTAATACAGGGGCTTAGAGTGGACAGCGAGGCCGAAATCAGGGACAAAGTAATGTGTGAGACAGGCAGGCTGGAGCTTTTTTCCCCCTACTTCCATTGTCCTCACATCAAGAGCAGGCATTACTCCTGTACGCAACAGTTTTGGAGTTCAAAGAAAATATTACTGGTAATTTAGATGTTGCAAAACCATGATTGAAAAGTGAAAACAAAGTAATAAAAAATGGACACAGGGGAGCAGTTTGCTTCAAGATATTCCAATCAGAACCACATGTTGCCTAATAAGATGATTAAGCCTTAAAATCCGACAGTTCAGTGTTTCGGCTCGAATTCTTCTTGTAACTTTTGTCTATCCATTCATCCATCACCGCCGGCCATCCCCTCCCACACTCTGTCCGTCTTTCATCACTCAATAAGCAAACCAGATCCTCATGTCAACCCTGTCCTTCCCCCCCTCACCTCAAACTCACTGAGCCAATCACAACCTGTTCTGGTGGTATTCCAAATATGCGGCTCTCTCTGGTCCGCCATTTGCAGTGTGAAGAGATTTTGTGCCAAGCCTAAATGTCCAGTGAGCTCTCTCGACTCCCCCCTCTTAACATAATATTCCAACTTTTCACTCTTTGTGGCCCCGCGTGACTTTTTGTCATCAGTCTCAATCTGCTTTCCCCTGCCTGCCACTCAATCTTTGTCTCCTGACTGCATCATTGGTCACCCCAGCTGCATCTCTGGATGAACAGGCCAAGCTGCTTTTGCCACCCAGCAAAATGACAAAGCTCGGAAGAGACTGACTTCTTCTCTGGTACCGAAGCAGCTCAGATAGATGCACATGCTCTTTCCAACTGTCTCAAACTAGTCCCAGAACCATTTGTACTTCATAAAAAGGCCATAGCAGAAAGGTCAGCATTGACATCACATCTCTCAGGAGCCAAATGGCTATACAACCAAATTGCTAGATTGATGTCTACAATTTAAATCTTTTTCTTCCTTTATGTTTTCGCCTTTCAAAACAGCTTCAAACCTTTATTAGAAAAGGACCAATCAAACCATTACTGGCCTTCAAAGTTTGACCTGCAGACTCTGATTTGTGTAAATGTTTATTTAATGGGGCAACTGAATGCTAGACAGGATCCTGAATAGAGGGTGTACAGAAGAAAATGAAGATATCACTTGTTTATTCCCATTGAGGCCCAAATATACCTTCTACTCTTAAAGTAATTTTCACTAAACTCAAAACATGCGGTTCTTTCACCCCTTTGCCATTTTGTTGTGTTGTAGTTTAAGTGTTTCCAACAGACAATGCATGAATTTGCTCAGGGCCTCGTTTTGTACCTGCT
Source organism: Xiphophorus hellerii (assembly GCF_003331165.1). NCBI lineage: Eukaryota > Metazoa > Chordata > Actinopteri > Cyprinodontiformes > Poeciliidae > Xiphophorus > Xiphophorus hellerii. Next base: position 12,016,053 of record NC_045684.1, read on the forward strand.
TTCACAACAGGTGATTTAAAGTGATTCTCTAAAACCTAGCCATTACGTGCTGCCAATAAATGTGGTTATAAATCAGTTTTACCAGCAGGACGTTGTTCAGAGTTGCTTTGGATGGATGGAGGTCATGTCTTATAAGTGTTTAATGGCTCCATGAACATCCAAAGCAATATAAATAAAACCATAGTGTATTGCATGGTGTAAATCTTGAGGAAAGAACATATGATTAACTTAAATTATAGATGAGATTTGACGTTTTTATAACCATCTCAATAATTCCTGAGATTTGGTCTTATTTGTTTGTTTTGAACCAAAAACTTTAGGTAAAAAATTAGTTTCCCACAGGACATTTGGTACCAAAAATAGATCATTTCATATGCTCTTACAATTGAGACATATTGAAGAGTCTTGTATTGATATATGATAGACTAAATCTTCACATTTAGTCTACCATCTACCATAAAAAACTATATTTATGTCCTTATAATCTATAATGTACAGTATGTTTCTACATTTAGAGGCTTTCTCCAACATCTAGCCAATTATTTACAATAAACACAATACTTTAAAATGAATAAATACAAAGCATAATGAATATGTTGGTATAGAAATGGAGGTGCAAAATGGCAAAGTGGTGAATTCACTCAGATTAGAAACAAACTGATATGAAAGTATTAAGCATATTTGTATGATGTGATTTGTACAAAATGAGGCAAATTGACCTAGAGCTCAACATCTTATTTGTCAATGTGTTTACAGATGTTTACAAGTATGAGTTTTTAGCTTTGATATATGTAATGATTTGGTGGAAAACTAAATTTTTCCAATATTTAACCCATAAAATACCAACAAAATAGATAATTTTATTGATGCTTTTCTGAATTTTAGGGGACTATCTTCCAAAATTGTCAGATCTTATTTCAGCTGTGGTAACGAAATTCATCTGTAGTGATTAATCTCTAATAGGATTGAATATAAGGCAGGGCTTAAGTTACACAACAGCCTGTACTTACCCAACAAGAAAAAACACAATGTTATGTTTTGCTGATGATATCCAACTTTTTTTTGGCAAATTGCTCCTCATTGAAAATGAATCATGATAAGGAATTACAGCTGTAACTGAGATTTTTCTTCCTCCATGACTCTTGTAAATCACTGCAGAGAGGTTAAGGAAAAGGGGAAGTCTGGTGCACAGATAAGGAAGAGTAATCAAGATGGGAAAGTGGGCGATTAAATAATCTCAGGGGTTCATGGGGGTAAGACTGGATCAGAGGTGAACCCAGAGCAAGATATATTCGGTCAATTCATCCTGGTTGAAAATATGGCTCATAAAACAATTAATCCTCTGCTAATCATAATATTCTCACCCTTCAAACATTTCCCACATAAAAGCCTGGGAAGTTTAATCAACTCCTGCATTCAGACTTCTCAACGTTGCGTGTGTTGCTGTGTGAGAAATGTATTGTTTATTGTGCAGACAGGATACGCAGTTTTCCCGGGAAAACATGTTAACAGGATGCTCAGCACTACGCAGGAGACAGCGTGCAGACTATGGCAGTGGCGACCCAACAGCTTGCCTGCAGGAAGTGTAAAGAACTTTGGCCTCATTCATTATATGGCGCAGTCAATAAAACATGTCCCTCCTACCTGTGACACTACGAGAAAGAGTTGAAACGGGATAGGGAAGAACAACACAAGACGTGATTACTGTCCATTTGACCATTTCACTGAGCATTTTCTCCAGATTGAATTTACCAGACAGATTACAATGCCAGATTAAGAGCAGAAGGAGGGGGAGAGAGGGCAGACAAAGATGGATCGACTTAGGAATTTTCTAAAGAGAATGCTGACCAGCAAAGGGGGAAGGGTGAGGGGCCGGATCAGAAACTTAAGTGGAAAACCTGGATGCTTTTTTTTCCAGGGAAGTGACTCTGGGTCAAGTTACTCGGAATTCAAAACTTCATCTTTCTTTGCCAAATGGGAAAACCCAGTTTTATCTGTGATCTCTGAGACCCACATGTGAATATAGATATAGAAGCAGAACCAAGGCTTAACATTATTACTATATTCATGGGATTTCTTGTTCCAAATCTTCAGAATAACCTACATGTAGACAGGGAGGTATAAAGAGCAGGGAGAGTCTTAGAAAGAGACTCAAGTGGATTTTTGATGAGAAGATAGAAGAAGGAAGCTATAAGGGAAACGGCTGAGAGGAGAAAAAAAGTGTGAAGGAAAAGGGCAAAGTACCTTAGTGCCAAGAACGATAAAAAAAATATATATATATATATATATATACCACACCTCTTAGCATGCTTCCTTCTTTCCCATTCCCTTCTCTGAGAACCAGAGTTGGAGGTGAGGAAATAATAGCCTGAAAAGGGACAGCTTGTAAAGTTGAGATAAAAGCTGGCAAAAAGGAGTGAAAAAACACGAAAGGGGGAAGAGTGAGAGTTTCCCAGAGGCAGAGCGCCGGCCTGAGTGGCAGAGTGGCATTCAGGGACCACCGGCGTGACAGAATGACTGACAGACCGATAGAGGCTGTGCCACTTCATCACACGGTGAACTCTGACCCGCGATCGGTCACACCAGTTACTATTCTCTTTCTGTGGCCCACTGTGAAGACCATTCCCCCCAATTTGTATGGGGCGCATCACAAAACAGCCACATTGACTGGTTAAATAGCAAGAAAATCCTTCATACCAGAAATAACTGCACACATTGAATCCAGGCATGGGGTGTGTGAGATGCTCACGGTTTAATTATCTCACCTACAAAAGCCACAGTTTTACATACCACAGCATTTACAGAAGAGTTTAAAACAAAGAAGCATAATATAATATAATTGCTTTTAAAAAAAAAACAGGAAAGAAGCAAATAATTCTACTTCTGCCAAAAAAAGTGAATGCAAATTACAACTTGAAACAGCTTTCAAGTTGTAATTGCACAGAAAAATATATCTTCTTTCCTGTCTGCTGTTTACAAAGTAATTCAAGTGTAACATGCTGATATCAGCTGGCCACATTTCACTGCACTCTCTATGAATTAAATTTGTCTGTCAACTAAATGAGGGAAAAGCGTAGATGCCCTCTCTCAGCCAGCTGACTGGCAGTACACATTGAGGAGTTGTGGGGTATCACCGTTTAATTTGATGCTCTGTAATGTCGGAGGAAATAAGGAAACATTTCTGTGAATCATTAAAGTTGCAAGAGAGAGCTGAACTTTTACAGGGTAACAGGAAGGTTGAAGGAAATACAGAAAAAGTATCTCAATTTCATCCTTCAGAGATTTTCATCTATGTCTGGCATGGAGCATGTCAGATTTGGAAATGTTGGCAGCCTTTCGTAAATGTTCTGGGAGACAACTGGAGTTACCTTCACTAACTGCATTGTTCATCAGCGTAAGATGCTAAAGGCAGTTTAAAAAGAAAAATCTGTAATTCATGCTTTAAAATGACTGCTCTCACACACACAGTGTGGCAACACCTCTGCTTCAAACATAAATGATTGACGCCGCCTCAGGCTAAGGTGAGTAAAAACATATTTTGTAATTCTTATATCATCCAATAACAATATCACTCCTGAATTGGCCAAAATAGCTGGCAGAGATACTAGCAATGAGATTCAGATTAGAAAATCTCAAATGTTTTGTTTTTATCTTCGTGTACTTTGATACTGGTAGCTGAGCCAGGGTAATCCTATCAGTAAACAAGATTACCCTGACAGTTGTCAGGAAGTACAGGAAGGCCCATAAACATTCAGAATCAGAGCTAATTAACTTAAAATGCAGGGTCTGATGCAAAAAGTGTATGAGTCCATGAGTGAGTAAAGAGTTAAAGAGACAGTTAAAAAAACAAAAAGTCACAGAGCCAAGCTGAGAAGAAACTGTGCCAAATAGGATGAAGGGGAAAGCGGCAGAGAGAGGAGCTGACAGGTACAAAGCAGAAAAGGAAAAGAAGGGGAGTTGGGTTCGTGGTCTTCTCATGCTCTGCCAACAGCGAAAAGACGGGAAAAAGTGGAAAAAGGAAGGTGTGAAAAAGGAAATTATGGCCTCAGATTTGGAGTTCCAGGGTTTAGAGTGCTCCTGGGAGGATGTTAACCTTCACAACCGCGTGGCACATGTGTGTGCACGGTCGGGTTAATGTGTAGAGAGCATGAGTCACGGTGTGAGTAAGCTTCTGCACGAAGACACTCCCTTTCACAAAAAAACAAGTCGGCGTGTTGGAAGGGAGAACCTGTGCTCCTTTTTCTGGGAATCAAAGCTGATTAAGCTGTGGCTAATCTAAAACAAAAGTTGGAAAACACATCACAAGTGTTGAAATGCAAACAGATTTCAGTCACGCTGAAACAAAGTAGTCATTAAAAGTTCAAGCAGGCTCGACCTTGGAAGTCAGCAGGCCCCGAGGCGCGATGGCACTACCGGGAAAGAAGTGGATATGCATGAGTGTGTACTGTTGAACAAACAAGCTGTGAAAAAGGAAATGAGCCTGGGCCGCGTGGACCGAAGTCATCAATTTCAGATCGATTTGATTAACGACAGCTTTTTTTATGGTGGGAGAGCACCACAAGGGAGAAATGATGGACGTCAACACACTGGATCAAGTGGCGGGTCACAGGAGAGGCAGTGTGGAGATTAAAAGATGAAAATCTACTGAATGAAACAAATTCAGAAATTCTGCTTAAGATAAGAGAAAGAGAGAGAGACAGAATCATTTGGAGAAAAACAGCAAGTGCAAACAAGACGGATTACCAGTTTGTACGCAGGGACCGCAACTGTTGTTGCACAGCAGGGGCACGCCAACATTAAAATAAAACCCCTCTCCATCTGGGACTTTGACTTTCCTCTGATTTCCAGAGAAAAGCTTTGCTGCTGTAATTACGGACTTTCTGAGAACATGACATGATGCAGTTTTATCCCTCATGGGGAGAAAGTTGGTTGAGGGAGAACTTTTGGTGTTTGCAGAGAGAGAGAGAGAGAGGATGATTGATTTAGACGCCGTTGGTGTGATTGAGTGATTGTCTGCCAGGAGTCTCTGTTTGCACTTGCCTGCTCATATGTGTCGCTATGTGTGTCTCTGTGTGCAGAACTTTGCTTGTGGTTTCTTGAACCTGACCTTCTTCGGGCCGTTTCACCCCAGACATCATCAACTATGATTCTAATTGACCCCCCTCGCTTATTCCAAACGGCCGGTCCCTAACCCCGACGATTTGAGCTCCAATTTCTTCTCCCCGAACAATCCATCTCTCTCCCACGTAGTGTGACCTACTGGGCAGGCTTCATGTTACCTCCTCTGTCTCTGTCGTGCAGCATTATTGTTCGTCCTGCCACCTGAAACATAAACGCCCTCCTGTCTCCCCGACGGCCCGCGCAGAACGCGGTGTGAAAGACGTCCCCTGATTTAGGAGATGCAGTAACCTCACAACTCCACGCAGTGGTTAGGGCTCTGTGTTAGATGGGGAGGATATTGCAACAGATATTTCAACACACTGCTGTGAGTCAAGCCTGTAAAAATCCTGGAAAAGTTTATGAGCTGAAAGGATGTTAGCCAATGAATGAAAAAATGTGTGAAACAGATGCTTTTTGTTGCATTTGCCTTAAGGATGCCATCCAGTGGTGTATTTTTTATTCAAATATGAACTTAAACGGGCAATAAAACACATCTGGGTAATTAAATAATTTTTTGCCACAGAAAAAATACTATATTTTTAAAAGGTAAATTAAAGAAGAAGAAGGAAAAAAATGCTAGATCTGCTTTGATGACACCACAAGAGGAACAACACCCCATTTCATATCCATTAAGTTTTGCACCATGCTCTTAAGCCATCCATTTAGAGTTTAGTTGATTTTTTTCCCCCCTGGATTTATTTCCAATGTTTCTGGACGACCAATTGGCTAATTCTGATTTTGACCAGTTCCGTCTAGAACACATGCAATAGATTAGCTGCACGTTCTTAAACTAGAGCAATTAGAAAACTGACCAATTTTCCTGTTTATGCATCATAATATGCACAGCTAACTCCAGCACAATCAAAGTATATGCTCTTTAATGCCTTCAAAGACTGAAAAAGGAGGGAGTTCTTAGTTTTGATTTATTTTACAATTAAGAGGAAACAGAAATGTTTAGTATTTAAACTGAAACTTAACTGTTTCATACAGTTAAGGGAAATTTGGCAAATTGTGGCCAATTGACTTGACTAATCAATCTTCGTGTCTTTTGTGAGTGATAAAAATCACAGAAACACTCAAAACCTGAACTTTGTTTGGAAGATTGTGCTTAACCAGGGTTAGACTCTGATGGCCACCAAAACTTTAAAAAAGCTGAAAAAACATCAATGATCGTCTTTAACTTTAGAACAAGTCTAGCCAGTTCTGTGGCACTGAAAGCAGTCTGACCTCACAGTACTTATCTAAGCTTAACAACTTTTCCCTTTCTGACTGCTGAAAGATGTTTTTTTCATACTTCTTCCCCCTGGTGTTGCCAAGAATGGTTATGATTGCATTGGTTGGACAAATGCATTCATTGGAAGGCAAACTGGAGGGATTGAGTCAATTATAAACTATTAGAGGAAGAAGTGACTGATGCAGAAAAAATACTGGAGCTTAAAAAGCATCTTACCAGAACGCATCAACCAGGCCATTTTGGTTTCATTTAATGACTTGGCTCAAAATCGTTGCTGAAGATTCTTCATTCTCGTTTCTATTTTCAGTCAGCCTAGAGGCTACGTCCATGTGCGATATTTAGAAAGGCACCAAAAATTTGGCAAGAGATTGAATTGGATAATTTCCCTTGATCGGTGGGACAAACACTGAAAATCCACATTTTCTTTCTATTCCTTGCGGCACATTCCTCATTTTTAATATTACTTAGTTGTTATTGGGGGAGTAAATATCTAAATTGGTACAAACTGGAATGTCAGCAAAAGCCAGGAATCAGTATCAAGCAGAACAAGCCTGAAATATATGCATCATTCTCTCACATAGCCGAAATATTTTGCCACAACTTTGCAGAAGAGTAGTAAACATAAGGTGATGTTGATCAAAAACAAAAAAAAATCACAAAAATACATGCATACAAAATAACCAATATGCTACTTTATGCCTTTTGTGATGTCATCAGCGGTGCATTTATGGAGACGTGTCTGGTCGGATAGATTTGATCTTGATAGATTACGACTTACAGCAAATTAGAAGCGCAAACAGGAAAACCGAACTTTCTATGTTGTTGAATGGGTGAAAAACAATAGTGAGTGACTTTACCGAAAAGTCCGGATAATGGCTTTAAATCCCCGCTGCTTTTATTAAATCCCTCCATTTAACTCAGCTTTATATCCATCTAATAGCAGGAAATGTTTAATAACTTCGCTTTCAGGTTAAAAAGATAAATACACAAATACTTCTGCACCACATGCGCACCCAGATTGCGAAAACAAAACAAGAAAAAAAAAAAAAACCCGGATTAAATGAGAACAGGTTGAGCCATGACCTACAGATAAACAACCTTATAATAATAACAAGGCACGAAGGAAAGTGCCGTAAAGTGGGGGAAAGAGGGAGGGAGGAGAAACACTCCCAACTGTCTGGCATTATCATGTCAACAGCAGCCAGTTGCCTCCATCCCAAACTCATCAAAACAACAACCACAGGAGACTTGCTGCAATTATTCATGCATGCACTCGAACACTGATCGGGAAGGATTGCGAGCCAACAATTAAAGAGGAAAACTTCTCGTTGTCTTCACTTTTGAGCATGCATCTGATCTGAGGGATGAAATAAGAGGAGATGTTTACTTTGGGTTGGTGCTGTTCCAGTAGACGCTGTGCCGCTCCGCCGAGGCAAACCAGGCGCAGAAGCTCGCAACGAAGCCCGCAATCCAAATTAAATCCATGCTGGAGAGAAGAGTCAGAGGCGCGCAGAGACTCGCAGAAGTAAACTAACTGATTTGTGCAAAAACTAAAAAGCAAAAAGGGAAAAGAAAAGCAGACTACCACTGACAATAAAGTGCACGCCCGCGCACCTCGAGGCTGCACGCTGAAAAATGATAAACGCTTTCTGTAAATCTGAGAGAAGAGTAGCAAAGAAGTGGGTAAAGAACTCTGGAGTGAACAAGTGAACTCAGCAAAGCCGTAGTGAATGAGAGGGTGAGCTGCGTGGAGGCTGGTTTTGTGAAACGCCCAGTGCTGGAGGACACGCCCTCCGTAGGGCAGGGGACCAATCAGAGACTTGTCCGAGAAATGGTGCGCTTTCAGGCTTTGGGCCAGCAGTGAAGGAGGATATCTGGTCCAATACACATTAATTATAGAATTTGGACATCCGTTTTTTATTATAATATTAACCTTAAAGTTGGGTTCTTCAAAAGCTTTTATGTTTTGTTATGATTTATATTACTATGGATGTGGAAAATGGAGTTCTGACATCTTAATAGAGAATTTACCCCAGTTTAAATATAAGGTGAATGTTATCTGTAATCACCATAATTAAATTTAACCCGTCACTAACTCTAGCTGAATGTTTTTTTTGTTCTTGCAAATGTATTCATACTGCTTGGACTTGTCCACATCAGACAACTACAAGTCCTCCTTTTTTTATTAGGATTGTCTGTGACAGATCAAAATGAAAAAGTGCAATTAATAAATTAATTATTTTCAGTCGCAGTGACTTAGTACTTTTCAGAAGTTAGTAAGCAGAGTTTAAACTTGGGTAGACTTCACTGAATAAAGAACAAGAATGCTGCAACCATAAATGCACAAGTCACAGACACACACCTGCAATATATGTAAAAGTGAGACTTCTGGTCTGTGCACAAGCTTTGTTGTTTTAATGTTGTGTTCAATCTGCTAAACCTCCAAAGTGATTTGAAGATCAAGTTTATTTACAGTAATGTAAGTAGTGTCAGTAGAAAAACTTCATCCTGTTCTAATACAAATTAGGTTCAATGTAATTTATCCCTATGAAGCCCAAAATTGTACTCAGGTAAGAGTAGGATTACTCCAGCATTTTTTTATTCAAGTAAAAGTGAAAGGCAGACATCCAACAGCTACTTGGATGTCTGTCTTTTACTTTCCTGGCAAGAAATGAGGCAAGTACAAACTGATCATAACAACTGAGATAACATTTAAAAATGATGTAATCAGACAGAAAAAATATATTAATTTATATGCAAATTCTGGTGTTTTAAAGACTAACATAACAGCAAAGTCACAACAAAAAAATAACATAATTACAAAGTAACACATTTAGGTAAAAAGAAACGTTTTTTGTTTGTTTTTTTCTTTTAAATAAAACTTATGAAACCAGTGCTTACCTGTTCTAATTTTACTGAGGTGCAACACATTGAAGCTTTTGTTTACATCCACTTTAATGATGAAGTATCTCCTATAGAGAAACTTCATCAGAACCTGTTTCCCAGAACATCTTCAACCGGTTTAGATATCACTATAAAAGTTTATTACTGTCTTCCCTGCTCACGTTAGAAAGATGTGCACAGTGAGTGTCAAAGCTGTATTTTTACACTTTATTACACTGTTTACAGCCAATCCAATTATTGAAGTTGAACGCATTCAGATTATGTTTTCCCCCCAAGCCCATGTCAGTCACTGAGGTGCACCACCCATGCTCAAACAGTGGTTGGGCAACATCCAGGGTGTTGGTTGCTCAGTGATTTCATTAACTTAAGGTGTATTTCTTCCAACAGTGTTTTCGTGACACGTCAGAGTAACAACAGACACCAGTGGCACCTCATTTACTAGTAAAATCCTTCCTTACTTAAACTAAAGTAGATCAGATGTTCAGTCCTGGTGGATTTCAGCTTTTAGAAATAATTGGATCCACTCTGATTTTCTGTATCATTGAATAAATAATCTGGACAGGGAGCTGCTTGTTCAGTGAAGTGCACTCCTTTGCCCATGGGGCGTTTTCAAGCCTACTTCTGCTTGGCATAACATTCTATTTGCAGCCTGTTCAGCAGCCCAACTTTTAAAGGTATCACAGTAAACAACAAGAGCTGAAAATGCTGAAAACTTCCAGCTTTACATATTTGCAGGATGCTCTGAAGGATGACATTTAAAAAAGATTCTATAAACATCTCTTTATAAAAGGTAGATTATATGGTAATGTAAATGTTACATTTAAAAAGGGAAAACATTAAATACAGTGATTTGCATTGATGATTTTTTATTTTTTTTTAGATTTTGTCAAGTTAAAACCACAAACTTAATGTATTTTATTTGTGTTTTATATGTTAAACCAACCCAAAGTAATGCTGTGGTACAGATTTCAACATTTCTACAGGTAAAAACCTTAAAGGTCTTCATTTATATTCAACCTCTTTACTCTGATACCTCTAAATAAAATCCACTGTGACCAAAATTCACCTAATAAGTAAACAGACTCCCCGTGTGTGTGATTTAACGTCAGTATAAATCCAGCAAACATTGAACAAAACATTATCCTCAAGCTTTGCAAACTGTCAATTACATTAAAATAAACATTTGTCGTAATAACACGCAAGAGTCAGATCAGTGTAACGCATTTACATCTCGGGATACAAAAGCAAGCCGCTAAGCATTCTGGGAAATAGTTTGCACTTCCTGTCTTTAACTTCTTTCAGTTTTTTAAGTGCTAGCCTGAAAACTCTAGTTTATTCAACTCTTTTGAATTTGACAAAATTAGCAAAAGGTTAACACAACTTACTGTAAGTTTATCTTTCATAAACTCACACATTTAGGTTCAAAATCTAAAACTTGCTACATTTATTTGACTTAAAGAGCAGAAGATAGTAGACACAACTAAATGCGGCTCAAATGTTTTACAGCGTAGGATTTTATTTAAGGGTAAAACATTATAGGTGGCTGAATACTGAAGAAAACCCCTTTTTGTAGATTTTATTTAGAAAAAAGGAAGGATATTTCTCCTTCTCTTCAGAAATTTGCAGTGATCATTTTGGCCTCTGCACAGAATCCTAAAAATAAATCAGCCTTGAGGTGAAAATTTCAAGTTTGTCTCAAACAAATCTCACACCTTGACCAGTCGAGAAGGCTTCAGCTGGCAGTTTCAGAAGATAATTAAACTGTCAGCTTAGCTATTGATACGAATCAGTTATTAATCAGGCAGTTTAATTGTCTCAGCGCCGTTACATCAACGCACTTGGAGTTTCCAGCAGATTAAAATCTCCTATAATACCTGTCAGCCTCTCCTGTTAACTCCTGTTTGAAACTGCACTCGCTTGTCCTGATCTTCCAATGATCTCCTCCATAAACCCGGCCTCCCACCCACTCTCTGCTTTCATTACTCGCTTTCTGTAGCAAAAGTCCCCGACTCGAGCTCTTTGCACTCTACAGATAATACAGTCTGCGCTCAGTGGCGGTGAGAGCTCGCCAGTGGAGGCAATCTGCATTTTAAAATTCTGTCCAAGCTGACAAACCATTTCAGGTATAACACTGCAAACACAGAAAGGCATACATGCTTGGTAATTGTGCACCATTCTGTGTCAAGCAGGTCATCCAGAAAGGCAGTGTTTTGTATTCATGAAGAGCCCTCATCATCCTCCTGCTGGATCAATTTTTCAGAATCCAATTGTTTTTTCTGGCTCCGTATCCACAGAGAAGGAGTTTGAGAGGGACCGCCAGGATAATTGTCATTTGCATTGCAATGAAAACCTGCGTTGGAAAACCTGCGTTTCAGCATGTCGAAACTTCAAAATGAGCGGATCCTTAACGTCATCCAAAACCTAAATTTCCGAATGACTAAACAAATGTAGCTGAAGAGAGCTTCTGCTGCTAAGTCCAGATATGTGTTAACACGCCACGCATGAATCCCAGCAGCCATACAAAAACACACCCTCATAAACACAACCTTTTTCACCTCAATTCCTGGCAGAATTTGCACCGAGCTCTCCTCTGTGGCATGAAAATGAGATACAGGAAAACAACAGGGACGGCCATTTCGTGTCGGCATGGGAACATGACTATCCATATTTTCCCCCAATCCTTTTAACCAGAGTAATTAGGTGATGTCATAGAAACGCACTCTCTGTGGTCTTGAAAAGCTCAGAACATGAAATGATGCATTTTGACAGAATTGAGAAACATCCACTGTTACAGACAGCAGATTCAGAGGCTGGTCTGAGGATGTTGCTGCATGATTCGGACTAATTTGCTGATGTTTACTTCCCTGAATCCACAGTCAAATGAAGACTGTCACCAATTTAGTTCAGCTCAGCCATTAGAGAGCTTGGTCCCTTTTGCTGTGAATACAAATGAGAGGTTTAATGGCAGATTATCATCATGTTCCCCTCCCCTTAAGAAAAAAAACGCACTGTCTATTTACATAAGTGGACCCTGTTGGTGTGAATCATGCAGAAGCCCAGCGGTGCTCCGTCCAGTGTGTGTCTCCTTACATTAGCCTCTTCGAGCCCCATTGTTAGTCAATGCAGCTCCGCTGCTGGAGTTGTTCCTCAACCTGAGAGCGCTTTCTTTGCAAACAATGCAAGTGAAGTGTTTCCTGTAATTAGCACTGCATAGATCTACCTTCTCCTTTCAAATCAAGACTCAATAAAAAGCAACGTGTTCACTGGTTTCTTGATACGTTGCCTGTAAAAAAAAAAAAGCACAAAAAAACATGTAATTACTTGCTTTAATTTAAAAGTAATTTAATGACAAGGTGAAGCAATTTCAAAGGCAATCAGTAAGTAACAGTAACATTAGTGTGAAGAGATGAATAACTAAGCGCTTCCTCCTAATTAGCTGCGGTTAATTATCGGGCTGATTATACAGACCTACATTTAATGTTTCCAGCAGTGTGTCGACTCAGTTCACAGCAAAATGCACTAAATGTTTGACTTATGTGTACAGTGCAATGCAGAGCCATTTGCAACTATAAAACCTTTTTACATTTTGTCACATTACAACCAAATGTATATTGTAGTGATTTTATGTTGCACACCAACACAAAGTAGCACATAATTGTGAACAGGAAGGAAAAGGACTAATGGTTTTCACAACTGCTTACAAATAATGATATGAAAAGTGTGGCATGCATTTGTTTTAAGTCAATCCTTTGTAGAACCACCAGCACTTACAGCTGCAGGTTTTCTTGGTCTATCCACCAGCTGTCCACATCTACAGACTAACATTTTTACCCACTCGTCTTTGTGATGAGTCAGTCACACCATTTATGAACAGTAATATGCAAGTCCTGCAGATTCTCAATTAAAGTCCTGACTTTGATTGAGTCTTAAGTGTTTTACAGCGTCAAACTAGTTTTCTTTCCCAGTACTTAGTATTTAGTTCCCTTCTGAACTGGCAGGAGGGGGATTGAAAATTTGGTTTCAAGCAATACCAGTTGGGGAGTGTTATTACAAAACGTAAAACTAAAATTGTACAAGAATAAAATATTTTATTCCAAATTCAGTTAAAACAGCAGAGATGGCCTCATTAGAAAACAACAACAAAAAAACAAATACAAACTTCAGGTATTCTGCTAGACCCTGAGGAAAAAGGTGTCAGGATCTTAGGTCGTTTGTTTTTGGGGTTTGTTTCTGTGTTCTTTAGTTTCTTATTTTTATTGGATCAGTCTTGTTTCTGTTTTTATGTTAGTTCAGTCCTTTCTGAGTGATTCTAGTTTATGTTTATTTTTTATCAAGTTCCATCCATCCATCCATCTTCTTCCGCTTATCCGAGGTCGGGTCGCGGGGGTAGCAGCTTCAGAAGGGAGGCCCAGACTTCCCTCTCCCCAGCCACTTCTTCTAGCTCCTCCGGGGGAATCCCGAGGCGTTCCCAGGCCAGCCGAGAGACATAGTCCCTCCAGCGTGTCCTGGGTCTTCCCCGGGGCCTCCTCCCGGTGGGACGTGCCCGGAACACCTCACCAGGGAGGCGTCCAGGAGGCATCCTGACCAGATGCCCGAGCCACCTCAACTGGCTCCTCTCGATGTGAAGGAGCAGCGGCTCTACTCTGAGTCCCTCCCGGATGACTGAGCTTCTCACCCCATCTCTAAAGGGAGAGCCCTGACACCCTACGGAGAAAACCCATTTCGGCCGCTTGTATCCGCGATCTCGTTCTTTCGGTCATGACCCAAAGCTCATGACCATAGATGAGGGTGGGAACGTAGATCGACCGGTAAATCGAGAGCTTCGCTTTTTGGCTCAGCTCTCTCTTCACCACGACGGACCGGTACAGCGCCCGCTTGACAGCAGACGCTGCGCCAATCCGCCTGTCGATCTCCCGCTCCCTTCTTCCCCCATTCGTGAACAAGATCCCGAGATACTTAAACTCCTCCACTTGGGGCAGGACACCCCCCCTGACCCGGAGAAGGCACTCTACCCTTTTCCGGCTCAAGACCATGGCCTCGGATTTGGAGGCACTGATCCCCATCCCGGCCGCTTCACACTCGGCTGCGAACCGCTCCAGCGAGAGCTGCAGATCACGATCTGATGAAGCCAAAAGGACCACATCGTCTGCGAAAAGCAGAGATGAGATCCTAAGGCCACCAAATCGGATCCCCTCAACACCTTGGCTGCGCCTAGAAATTCTGTCCATGAAAGTGATGAACAGAATCGGTGACAAAGGGCAGCCCTGGCGGAGTCCAACTCTCACCGGAAACGAGCCCGACTTACTGCCGGCAATGCGGACCAGACTCTGACACTGGTCATACAGGGACCTGACAGCCCGTATCAAAGGGCCCGGTACCCCATACTCCCGGAGAACCCCCCACAGGGCTCCCCGAGGGACACGGTCGAACGCCTTCTCCAAGTCCACAAAACACATGTAGACTGGTTGGGCGAACTCCCATGCACCCTCCAGGACCCTGCCGAGGGTGTAGAGCTGGTCCAGCGTTCCACGACCAGGACGAAAACCACACTGCTCTTCCTGAATCCGAGGTTCGACTATCCGACGGACCCTCCTCTCCAGGACCCCTGAATAGACCTTGCCAGGGAGGCTTAAGAGTGTGACCCCTCTATAATTGGAGCACACCCTCCGGTCCCCCTTTTATCAAGTTATTCTTTGTTATTCTAGTTTAATTATATTTCTTAAGTCTAGTTATTCTTTATTGTTAGATTAATTTTCCTGGTTTCCCTGTTATGTAGTCTCCCTCACCCCCTGTGCCACTTTGTCTGTCTCTGTCTGTCTCCTCAGCCGTCTGCTGTCTCCTCTCACACCTGCAGCCTCTTTGTCAATCAGCCTGGTCTAATGGTCCAGCATTCACACTCCCAGTATTTAATCAGTCCTCTCTTATTCCTCCTGTTAGATCTTGTTCCCCAATCATGTGCCTTGTGCTTTTGTTCATTTCTGACGGCTTTTTTTTGTTGTTGTCCTCTGGCTCTCTGTGTTCCCATGGTTGTTTTGTAAGTTTTATTTATTCTTATTTTTCCATTAGGTCTTCAAATCTACTTATTTGGGTTCTCTTCATTGGCACATGACAACAATGAGGGTGTGAGTTAGGAACAGTCCTTCAGTCCTTCCCCCCAAAACACGCACACACCCCCACACCTCCACACACAAAACACACATGCAATAATACCAAAAAGTTTCTTTCTTCTTCAGAGTTTTTGAAG
The DNA here is from genome assembly GCF_003331165.1 of Xiphophorus hellerii. NCBI lineage: Eukaryota > Metazoa > Chordata > Actinopteri > Cyprinodontiformes > Poeciliidae > Xiphophorus > Xiphophorus hellerii. The sequence continues at coordinate 12,031,595 of NC_045684.1, forward strand.
TGTTTACAAATAGTTGTCAGAGTTTCCCACTTGAGCTTTGGATATCTGCAGCTCCTCATCCTTCTGAATAAAAAAACAACAACTTTTTCCTCAGCCTGTCACCTGTCAAAATGGTGACATTATACTTTCGAAAAACAAACTGAGAAGGCTGATATTTCAAGGCTGAGGGTAAAGGTACAGGTGCATTAGCTAAGATTATTTGTTTTCTCTTTCTTCTGCTTAGAAATCCACCAGCTTCACATCATGTTTCCACCTTTCCCTTTGTTGTTAAAACACCAGTAAAAGGGATTCTCCTTAATCCCAAAACATGTATTCATAACTTGCACTTTTTGGAGTCAAAATCTGAAGAAACTTGGAGCTTGTGGTATCCCTCCAATGAGAATCACACAAAGCATATGCAGCTGCATTTATTAACACTGACTCAGAATAATACACAGAATACAAAGAGTATTGTGAACGCCTGCACATCTGCCATGTGAGCAAAAGTAGGAGACAAAGAGCATCTTGGAAGGAGGTGGATCATGATGAGGAGGAGGATGGAGGAAAATTTGCAAACACATTGTTAGATAACAAGAGTGTACGAGACCAAGAATGAAAGCAAAAGTGAGGAGGCGTGTGAGAGAAGAGCTTTAAAAAGACGCGTATAAGAGGGACAACTTGCAAAGCAAAGTGATGCAGGAGAAATAAAGGGAAGGAGGCACATAACGTAAGGAGGCAATAAATATGTTTCAGCAATAAATGATGCAGGAAGACCTTTCGACCGGTAATTAGTCGACACATAGCTTTTACTGACCTGTAATTATGGCTAGCTCCCTTGGGCAAATTGAAATTTTAGAGAGCAATACATCTTTTCCCCAATACTGTCACATTCTAGTAAGTGGGTTGTGAGATATTGCAGGTGACTTGCAGACAAACAAATGTACAATGCAGCGGCATCTCTGGGGCAAGCAGAAGGGGCTGGGAAGCAACGAGAAAGGATGGCATCCGTCTCGTTTGCTCCCTCCAATTTATGCATCGAGGATGTTTAATAACGAAGGAGAGAGCCATGGAGTCGAGGTGAAAAGAAAGCTAATGTGTAAACATAAATATGACTGAGGCGGAGTGAAGAGCAGAGGAGCAGCGGAAGCAGGGATGAACGCCAAATGAATACTAGGCAGCCGGCAGAGATGGAGGTAGATGGGGAAACGAATAAGAAGGACAGAAGGAGAGGTGCGAGATGTAATAAGATGCTCAAATGAGACACAACATACAAGAACAGGAGGAGCCAGAGAAGCACAGTGCAGGACTGAGGATGGAGAGATGGGAGAAAATGGCAAATATAGAAAGTTATGAGAAGAGATTATTACTGGAACTACATGAGGATATTTAGAGCTGACTGGAGCCACTGAGGAAGAAATACAGGACGAGGTAACACCTAGATACCATGCAGAGCAACCAGTTACCTTCAGATGTCACATAACAAGCAAATATAGAGTATATCTGTGTGAAATCTGAACTCAGTTTTTTTATGGGGGCTTCAGAGGTTTATTAGATAATATTACAGCTTTATGAAAACATAAACAACCCACAGACAAACATTCAGTCCATCATCTGAAAGCATGAACTACCAAGCTACCAAGATATGGTTGCTCACATAAACTGACAGTTTGGACAAGAGGGGCATTAATGAGAAAATCAGCCGAGACGTCCATGTTAACTCTGGAGGAGATGCAGAGATCCAAAGCTAAGCAGGGAGAATTTGATAGCAGGATTGATCCTGCAAGATTTGAAAGAAGAAAGCCATGAGAAGTTTTGTTTGGGGGAACCAGAAAGGTGACAGGGAAAGTGTGCATGTACAATGATGAGCATTATGTAGCATAAAGCTAACACCCCAAACAAACCTCCCCACTATGGAACACAGTGTTGACTGAATCATGCTGTAGAAATGCTTTTCTTTTGTAGGGGGAGAGAAGCTGGACAGTTGATATAAAATCAGATCAATCTTGGAAGAAAGCCTTTCAGAAGCTGCAAAAGTCTTTTGACCAAATCATAGTAATGTTTTAGAATGATCTAGTCAAAGTACAGGGCTAAAACAAGACAAGAATCTGTGGCAAAGGTTGAAAACAGATGCTTTCAGACGGTTCAGATGAACTAGAAAAGCTGCAAAGCTGGAAGAGGCATGTCTGAAAAAATCTTAGATTTAATTGTAGTGATGGGCGGTTCTATTAACTATTAATTCAGGGGAATTCACCTTTAATCCATCCATCGTCTAAACCTGCTTATCCTTGAAGAGTGGCGAAAGACATGTAACCAGCCCTGCCACAAATTTCTGATTTTAATTAGTAGAAAAGTTAGATAACTATGTTTTGTTTTCCTTCACCTTCACGGTAATACACTGAATCCTAGTAAAATATATCCAAGTTTGTAATTCTTGACTGAAAAAATGTGAAACATTTTAATGGTTGGCATTACTTTAGCAAGTTACTGTAGCAAAGAAAACAGAAACAAAGGCTTCTGATGTAAAAAGTGAATTTCCCATGAACCATTTTAGAGGCAACAAAGACAAAACAGATTAAATAAGCTTTTGGAATAAGGAGAAAATTAAAGACTTTGAGAGGCGCTCACAAAACAAATACCAGAAAACATTGAGGGAGAAAAAAACAGAAATCAAATCCTGGAATGTAAAAAGTACCTCTTAGAAAGGAATAGACAGATGCAGAGAGGAATAAAGGACGGGCCTGACACTCAAATGTAAATAGGAGGCGAGGTTGAAAACGGTGCACGCTGGTGGATTCCTCAAAAGCCCCTTCAATATGTATGAGGCCAACTCCATAGAATACAGCAGCCACAAACAAGCGACCAAAAGAGGAGAGAGAAGAGTGGTGAGGCAGGTCGAGCTGAAAAGATAAAGCTCTTCTCCTGTCAGACGACTTTAATTTGTGTCATTGCAGTCTGAGTCCAGAGAAAGAAGACCACCCAGGGTCTCTGTTTACATCTCCTGCTTTTTCCTGACACAACAGCCGGAGAGGCTGTACGGAGGCTTCAGAGGGAATAAGCATCTACAACTGAACGCTTAAGTCAATTTACATCATTACAACACACACAAGACCCAAGGGGAAGAGGAACAGAAATCCTATCCATCTGTAAACAGCCCAGCAGCATATTTCACTTAAACAATAGGACTTTTAACCGAGGGTTCTATCAGTCTAACAGGAGCCAGCTGTGCTCTTTCTTCCTGAGGAGAGAAAGCTAAGTCATAATGAAAAGGCCTGAAGATTCTAAGATTGAAAAATCGGAGATTTTCAGATTCAGATGCTTGCCGCACCTGATCCCAGAGTCAACATAACCAAATTTGCACAGGAACACTGAGCATCATTAATCTTAAGGGCTCAGTCTTCATATTCGCTCATTAGTCGAGTGAAACAAGTGGAGCTAGAAAGGACTTGTCCTGCCTTCTAATGAGGAGCAGCAAAGTGACTCATTCTGAGATTCAAAAGCCTTTGGAAGACTTTGGAAATTGAGGAGGTCCCATCAGAAAAGGGAAGGTACCATATTGAGAGAGGAATCACGAGTCTAGGTTTGCTCAACGCTCGGTTTAACAACAAATCAACAAATCATTTGTGATCTAAAATGTACTGTCCTGTCATGACAGTGACAGCTTGTAAGTGCAACCCATATTTCTTTCACAATTTTCACCCTGAGCGCTGAAAGCATCAGGGTGAAATTTGGTCCATTCTCTTCTCAGGTTTAGATGTTTACAAGACATTTTTGCAAAGCCTCAGTCAAGACTTGAGTCTTGGAAGGGCAAGTCTAAATCAAGTTAAGTCTTAAGTCTTTCACCTCAAAGTCAAGTCAGGTTTCAAGTCTCTAAAAACTGAACTACAATGGACCCTTGGTATTTGCGGGGTTAGAAGGCACAGCCGCCTGCGAATGGCTAAAATCTGCAATTACTTGAGATCCCCATTAAAACGCTTACAGCTGCCTATTTTAATAATTCAAAAACGTTATATATACTAATATGCATTGATATGCACAATGAAAACCATCTTGCTAAAATCTACAGGCTTTCTTATCTCCACTCTTGGGGATAAAGCCAATCACTGCCAAGGAAAATAAATGTCATTTCTTGATTGGCTGCTTTAAAAACATCACCTAATTATTACATACTCTTGATAGTCTAAAATTTGCTTTAAGCTCCTTCAGGGACAACAAAATAAGGTGAATATCCCAACTACCATTTTCTGAGACTAGAAGAAAATAAGATTTTAAATTATTCAAAACAAAATTGCAGAATAACGATATATTGGTATGTCTGCAGTTCAGCTGTACTCTGCCTTTTTAGACAAACAGCGGTCAAAGGCAGTTGATTATAAATGCCTGCCGCACTTTTCAAATATCTATTTTTACCAAATTTTGAATATCAATGTATTACACTTCACAATTATGCATATTTTCCTTCGGTTAAAGGAAAATATGCATAAAATACAAAGTTCCAATAAAATACCTTCAACCATTTTGTTTTAAAGTGACAAAATGATGGTTCTGTAGACTCAAGTACCAAACACAGAGTTAGAGTCAAGTCTAGAGATACAAAAGGATCTTCCTGTTTTATGAAGAAGTAGAACAATTTTACAGACCCTCTTCAACACTCAAACACCTTAAGAAGCAAATGGAAAGAGAAGAAACTTCAAAAGCAGTCATTTCAAGAACAAGTGCATGGTGGGTATATGTTCTTCAAATGGTAATCACAAGAGAAACCACTTCTAATAGGAGCTGATAGTTCACATCAGCAGCTACAGTGATGTTAAAGATTCCTGTTGGCAGATGGGGAATCAAATCATTCCAGCTCTTCTACTTCAATGTGACTTTTCAGAATCTGTTTGTCTTGTATAATAGCATTTTATATCTGAACACTGCTGCTAAGAGATAACAATAATCCTAAAAAAAAAATAAAAAATCTGCAGCACAGACAGAAGGCTGGATGCATACAAACCGAGTGACAGTGCTGTAAATTGATAGCTCCCTGCGCTTTTTAAACATGGCAGTGTGACAAAAATAATCGCTGCACCAAAAGCCTGCAGGACTATTAGATAGCGGTAAATTCGTCTGACATGAATGGAGTGCCTGTGCGCATGCTAAAGATGTGTTTATATAAGTCTGTTTATGTATGCTTGAGCAAAGTGTTTGCATGTGTGGTCTCAGGCTGCAGCGGCACAGACTCAGCGTCTTTGTGCAAGTGTGCCACTCTGAAATCTGATTATTAGCAATTACTCCACCCTCCATTCAACAGGCACATGCCGCCACTCTGCTTTATTACCTCAAGCAATAAGGAAAAAAAAGACTTTTACGACCTCTGACCTCACTCCCTTTTCTCCATATGAACAGTCGGCCCTCTGCCACAGCGTGCTCCTCAAGCAAAAAGCCCGTCTCTCTCTAGGACAAATATAAAACCTTAAGGAATTATTTTTTATTGCCTCGTTTACCCTCCTTCTGCCACTTTGGTTTCCCCATTACTTAAAAAGCGGAAGGTAAAATGAATTTTACAGCCTTTGGTCCTATCTGTCGCCCCAGAGGTCTCACTCCCTCTTTCGCAAATGGCACACTCCACCGTTTTCCCTTCTTCTCATTACTTAACCCCGATTAGAAATGAATTTTACTGCCCATGCACTTTCTCCTCGCTGTCCTGTGGTTACTCATCCACACTGCAGCCATTGTTTGTTTTCTTTTGCCGTCTGGAAGAAAAAGAGAATCTATTTTACAGCACCCTCTGCTTCATCCCCCTCTGATTTCTTGCCTTTCTACTTGTTAAAAAATGTAGGTCCAGAATCAATTTTTGGCGTCTGTTTTACGGCCCCTGGATTTTTCTAAAGGAGCGACACACTTTGGCCCCTCTGTGAAAGCCTCACAGCACATTAGCATACAGGTGGTGTCTTTTGTCCTGATCGGAGGCACACTTCTGCTCCATATACTGCCCATGTGTCCACTTCAGACGCCCACCAGTGAGGCTTTGTGAAAGGGCTGAGGGTATTAAAAGGTCACTTCAGATAACCAAACCTTCTGTTGCCACACCTCCTCAGACACCTACTGCTGCAGTGCCATTTTGTTTCAGTGCAATCGGATACTTCATCTATTTAATGTGAGTTTATTTGATAAACAAGAAGAGTATAGTTGTGAATGGGGAAAGATCGTGATATGGTTCAAAAGTTTAAACAACTAAAATTGTAATCATGGTTTTGCCCATTCTTCTTTGGAAAACAGTTTAATCAGATTGCATAGTTTGTTTGTTTAATTGTTACCACAGATGTTTGATTGGATTTAGGTCTTAACATTTACTGGGACAAACACATTAATACCGTGTCCAAGTTATTTTATTAGGGCTGTCCTTCGACTAGACGGAAACCTCCACCCAAGTCTCAAGTGTTTTTAAGTCTCTTACATATTTCTTTCCAGGATCATCCTGTAATTTTGCTCCATCCATATTCCCATCATTTCCAACCAGCTTTCGTGTCTCTGCAAAAGGAAAACGTTCCCACACTATGACTCACAGTGTAGATCATAGTGTCAAAAAAATGCAAAAAAGTTTCATTTTCTTCTCATCTGACGTTATTACACATGTTTGCTATGTCCATTATATCATCTGCAGAAAACTGAAAACATCTCATCAAACTTTGCTTCAACAATGGCTTTCTTCTTGTTTGTCTTTCATAAAGGCCAAATATGAATAGAATAATATCTTGAACATTATTTACAACTAACCTGTGGATATCTAGTTAATACTCTGATTAATGCTCCCTTTGCCCACCCTGTTAGTTCAGTCAAATGAGTGTTTGTTTTGGTAGAGTTACAGTTTTCATTCCTAAAAGATGGACTGAACAGAGCTATGTGAGATGTTTAAATATTAGGACCTTTTTTTATAACTTTGCCCAGCTTTAAACGTCACAACATCTTTCCCCCTGATCTGTCTTCTGCGTTTTTTGGTCTTCATTTTTGTTTACTAATGTTCTTTAACAAAGCTCTGAGGGCTTCACAGGACAGCTGCATTAATACTGAGATTAAGCTAATAACTATTTGCCTTTGAAGACAACTGACTGTACTCAATTTTATTTTGGATAATCAAAGTTAAAGGGGATTTTATTGGTAAAAAACAAAAAAATCATAAACATGTAATTTTACTTCCACTTAATTACTATTTTGTAGTTTGTCTTTGCTCAACTCCCAATCAAATTGGCTGAAGTTTATGGTAAAGTTTGTTCTGTGACAGAATATGAAAAATGTTGATGGGTATAAATATTTTTTGCACAACACTGAGGAAAGTTTAAGTCTTTAGTCTAACACTGAACTGTGGCCCTTCCCTGCAGGCTGTGGCTCAGTCGGTACCAGAGCTGGATGCACACTGTGCAGGGTAACTGAGTTTATCTGGTTTTTCATCTCTGTACACCATTTCAAGAGTTTGAGCTTAAACAGTGAGCACTCACGTTTGACCTCGTGTAGATATTGCTTTGAATATTTGCATGCGATACTGACTGGATTTCCAACTAGGCAGGTCGAAAAAAACAAAAAAAAAACGCTGGATGCAAACCATAACTTCTGGATCCTTCTCCTCCCTCAAGACTTCTACTTTTACCCCAGCTTCTTCTACATGACTGCACACATATCTGCTGCCCAGATGCCACCCAGTCCCCTCCAGCCCCCCCAACCCGCCTCCATCCGCCACTCCTCCCTCCTCCAGCTGGCTCGCTCCACTTGTGGCCACTGCTGCAGCACCCTATTCATTAACAGCTTCTTAATGCTCCCAGATGGGATGGTTGTAATTTATGGTGGCTTCAGTGTGTTTACCATTATGTATATGTGTGCAAAAGAAGGTGTGTTTAGCCACAAAATCTGTGCACAGTGCAGCAGATCTGTTTATATGAGTAACTGATTAGATCCAGTGGAAAAAGCGTTATCTTAATTAGACTGCAAATGCAATTATTTGGATCAATTTTCCGTGCAGCGCTCGCGCTCACTTGGGAGAAAACTGCGAGCATATGCAAATATGTTTGTGCTGAATTCCCTCGCCGTCCTTTGTTTGACTTGGGTTGGAGCACGTATCGCTTGAGGGCAAAGTGAGGACAGCGATTAAAGCACATATTTTCAGGTTTCCACTTTGCACACTCAACATTTGGGTTTTCCTCTAAAGCTGACCTCAGCCGGAGCAAGACAGTTTTCCATTTCTTTTCCTCTCTGAGTGTGGACAGCTCTGCACTTGGTGGCACTGGATTGAGATGTCATCAGCTGGTGTGGGAAGTCCCCACAATCGTGCAGGCATCGACATATGTGTGCAATGTGTGCGCGTGCACGCATTTATGAGGTTGTCCGAACCTCAGCCAACGGAAGCTTGCACGCTATCTCCTACAGACTCAGAAAAAATCTGTTTTGAGCTTCTCTCCAGGATGGCAAGGAAGGGTGGAGGAGGTGGTGGTGGGTGGAGGTTACAAAGGTTACATCAGAATTGGCTGGCTGTCTGCTTCACCAAGGAAAGCCTGTTTCCTAGTAAAGAGGAGACAAACACCCACAAACACATGGAGAGAGTTGCCTGAATGCAGCACATTCAGGCTGCAAAAATCTACAAACATTGGGTTGCAGTATAGCAAACACATGAACATGAAACCACAAAACAGTTTGGTCATAAAGATTCAAGGCTGCCTTCATAAATCACCAATCAAACATCTCTCTGTTTGGAGGATAGAAATAAGACAATGTCAATGTTGCTGTTAAAACTAATTTTGTTAGGAAATTTAAGACTGTTTCACACTATGGGCAACTATAAAGCAAATTAATTTAGGTGTCCCTCGTTAAATTTGAAATTTGCTCAACAGAGCAAATTTCACACGTAATTTAAAGACAAAATATGTGATGTTGCTTCAACTACAGTGTGGTGGACAAATCAGTTCAAATGAACTTAGTTTACAATGTTCAGGCGGTGAACTACGAGCACAAAACAGCTCCCTCTAACATGGATAAACTAAATTTAGAAGTTGTTTTTTTTTTAACACTGACTGCTGAACTATTTAAAGGTAATAAAGAAGGGCTGTCAAACTCATTTTCTTTTGGGGCCATAACAAATATCTAAATGTTCTTAAAGAGTTTCTTGTGCCAGAATATATTGATAGAACCAATTAAACTGTCAAAATATCAATAAATAGTTGTTTCTCCAAGCTTTAGTGATTGTTTTCTTGTAATCTATTATGTTAAATGTGACCTTTTATTACTTGCCTTATCTATCACGGACTGTCACTTGACATCAGGGCTGAGGCAGCAGTCACTTACGCTCAATGTCTTTGACCAATGTTGAGGAAATTTGTAATCAAATCAGAAAAAATGTGGAGATTTGTTGATGTCTGAATTTTGCAGATTTGTGAAAAACTGGAAGTGCTTATTGATGTAATTTGGAGTCTAGAGGGCCACATAAAAATATACAGCAGGCCAGATTTGGCCTTGAGTTAGAGACTTGCAATTGAGGAAAGTTAGCAGTGATAAACATGTTAAGGTGCAGCTTCATTGTTCTGTTCGTCTCTACTTTAATAAGACTTCCAAAAACGCCCCAGTCACCAAGATTTTATCTGTGAGGGAAAATGTTAAAGTGTGTCCTAAAAACTTCTCAATTTACATAATTTGGTCCCAAGTGGATCATTGGTTTATTACCACAAAGTAGAAATGTGCTAAGGTCAAAACTGTTTTGCAAAAGGTTATGAAGACTTTAATCTGAACACATCAATGCAGTGCGGTTCCTTGTCCTTTTCAAGCTAACAGACTGAAGTTTAGAAATCTGTTCTGTTTCAGTGCACATCCGACCAATGTGTGCACTGCAGTATCCTTGATGTGTGTCCCCTTTCGGTCTGTGGCAATGGCTTTCAAACACAAGAAGAATGCATCGAGCCTTTCAGGTCTTGGTGAGACTTCTCCACAAAATGAGGTGCTGATGTAACTTGATGTTCAGGAGTAACAATAGGAAATAGCAAGAGATGGATGTAATATGGGTGCGTGATGAAATCCGTCAATTTGTAGGAACAACTGAGTCAGACGGCTTCAGAACCTCATGAGATGATGTTGTTTAGCAACTGAAAGAACGAGATCCAGATACAAACAGCCGAGCTGAGCTTTCTCCAGACCCAACATCCTGGAAACGCTGGGAGTAGAACTGCTGCTCCTCCACACCCATAAGAGTCACATCGGGTGGTTAGGGTATCTCATCAGGATATTTCCTGGATCTCCTACTTTGAGGAAACCCTGGAGCAGACACTTGCTAGAGGGATTATATCTTCCTTCTGGTCTAGGGAACTCAAGGATGTTGTTGAGGAAAAGGAATGTCTGGGTTTTCCCCTCAGCTTTGTGATCTTCATGACCTGACCTCAGATAAGTGGAGGACAATGGTTGAATAGTTGGATCTTTGGCCACTTTGATGATAGAAACCTCAAAGACACAATTTGTTCACATCATTTCAGTTGAAAAGGAAACTAGACAAACATAGCAGTAGTAGTTTATCACTGAATTATGATGTATCTCCTGAATTGAGAAAAAACATTTCAGGCCTGAATCTTCCTCTTTAATCCTGCTTTTCACCAGTCTTCACACAAAGGAGTGTCGATCATGAACATTTTAAAAAGATTAAAACAAATGTTTGCTTCTTGTAAGCAAAAAAAAAAAAAAAAAAAAAAGCAGAATACCTTCCCATTGACCATGCTGTATTTCCTGCACCTTTCAGCCCTGCCAGTTCATTGGATCTCCACACATGGTAAAAATAAGCACTTACAGAGCCAGTCAGCACTAGCCATGGCCGGCTCCAAAAACATAGCGTGCCCACATTGCCTGTTAGTAGGACCATTTCTATTTACAGAGACGTACATGTTGGGAAACAAGCAAAATGTAGCGGTGGGAAGGGTGGCTTCAATAAGGCGGCAATGGAGTGTGGGAGGAGATCTTAAATGGGGGGGAGGGGAGGCTGTGGCATCTAACCGTTACACCTTTGAGCACTTATTTCTAATTACTCCGTTTGTGCTCGACATTCCAAATGGTTTGCAGACGCGACACACATGTCGGCACACAGAGAAGAGCCTGAGACGATGAAGAGGTACACGAGGGACACAGCACAGACCGATATCCTGCCCACTCGAGTGGCTGAGCTAGAAAAACAGATGGAAATGAGCTCCGGCACTCTTTAGCTGCCATGTAAATATACGTACGCACACAGACACACACAGATGTGCACACAGGTTCGGGGACGTGAACACAAAGAGACACGGGCTGGAGAGAAAACAAACACAGACAGTTGGAGCTTTGGTAGTTTCCACACTCTCTTTAGCACGCATGGATGGGTTGTTGCATCCAAACTCACAGGCATTCGCCCAGGCCAAGTATGTCCTCATCGCCAGCATGCGTAGATAAATATATGTGTGTGTAAGTGTGTCCTCTGTTAGTCGACCACAATGCACAGCTGGCAAGGACAGAGAGACCTGAGTGTGTCAGTGTGGTCAGGTCAGAGGCCCCGGCTCTCCCCACTTTCTCCTCCATCCAAGCTCTCCCTGCCCTGTCTTCCTCTTGTTTTTGACATCGCCTTCCTCTCTTTTGGTCACATTGTGGCATGTTCATCTGTCTGTCTGCCCATTTGCTCCAGACTCAAGCGCTCGCCCAGCTTCTCTCATAGCAAAGCATTGTACAAACACATACACAGATAGAACCAAAAAGACACAACTTCCAAGAACTGCGGGGACACATGCACTTAGAAATGTGAAGACGCTTGTTTTTTGACAAACCTAAACACAAAATATGGACATTTGCTGGATTCACACGCTCTGAGACGTCAAACTCCCTCGCCCGGCTCTCCGCCGATGGGCTTGTCTCTCGTGTGAGTGCTGACCACATTACAGAATCCCAAACAAAACACTCGCTGTCAGATACCAAACATAAAAAGACCACAAAACACCAAAACAGGCCAACTCATCGCATTTCATGGGTCGTGAAAAAATATTGTTTGTGTTATCTTAAGCAACAAATACTGCGGGGTGTCGCTAGGAGACAAAACACAAACTGAACCTTTGTTTGGATGGTAGTCATTATAAAACGAGTTTTTGATCTTTTTGAGAGTTTAAATGTAGTTTCTTTTTTTACCGATTTAAAGTGCTATAGTACATAAAAATCATCAATTAAATTATTGTACTAAGATTATGCAACCAAATTAATTATAGCACACTATAATACCTGAACATGGTGATTTTTCTGACTAGTCACTCGTGGTAACTATAGCATGCTAACAGGATTATAAGCTAATCCATGATTTTCATAATTGATTAAATTAAATATTGCATTGTTCCAGTTGCACTTTGAAGTTGGAGTTTCTGAGCTTGAAATTAGAAAAATAAAGTGGAGCTAAAAAATAGCAAAAGCCGCAGCATTAATTTGTTGATTCACTATCAGAAGATAAATGCAAAATGCATTTGTTAATAAATATTAAATACTAAAGCAAATGTCACTGGTTTTCCAAACTGTCAAGTCATTCTTTGGAAATCATTTACTTTTTTTTTTAAGTCATTCAAATGCAGCATCACTCTTAAGTAGCATGAAAAGTTTTCTTAGTATACAAAACAACTGATTCACAAAATAACCAAATGCTTTCACTTCTTCTTTGGAGAATCTGAAGTCCTGTCCTGACCTCAAATATAAAGAGATAATAAACTAAGTGTTTTGTTTATTTAAGACTTTTGTATAAGCTGACATTTTTGTCATTTGTTTTGTTATTCGTTACTATTATTTTTTTTATTTTGAATGAGTTGACTGAACTTTTTAAATCTCTTGTTCCATCCTGAAAGTGAGAGTGACAAAAAAGATTTGATTAATTAATTGAAAATTCAATATGGCTGCCATTTACTTATGACATGGAAAGAGTTTTTGTATTTGCATTTCTAGTTATTAGAATATTGTTAAATCGGTTAAATCTAAGTATAGTGCTTTTCCGATTTTTTTTTAAATGGCACAATATTTCCCAAGAAAGTCCCAATTGCAAATCATCTGCCTCTGAAAAAAGATTGTTAATATTGTAACAAAGCATGTGCTTATGTTTCATATTATTGTCAGCAGAAAGCTAAAGAGGGAGCCACTTTTAAACAGAGTTATATCCGAACATCTTAAACACTGCGAAAAAGTAAACTGGAAGTAGCCTGTTAACATTCATTTTGTATTTGATGTCAGTGTGATGAAAGCAACTTATTAACTACAACGTGTTTTTCACCAGAAATGACAAAATAGAAAATTATAGTGCCCATCACATCGTATTTATATGCATTATGGAGGACTGCTGTGCACTGGCTAATGACTAATTAGAAACTACAATAATATTCAAGCAGTGTTGGAAAATGCAGTAACACGGCTTCTGTCTGAATATTTTAGTGAGTTAAAGCATATTCTGTAGAGTGTAGTACTTTCTGGGTCAGGGACCAGTTAAAAGCATTCAGTCCCACTTCACCATATCTTAGTTTTGCACAGACGACCCTCCAGTGCTAAGTGTGTGGGCGGGCGTGTGTGTGTGTGTTTAACTGATACAAACTTTATTGATATGGCGAAGAATATACTGCTTAGATTAAAAGCACTTAGCAAAGCCAAAGGCAGAAAGTCATTGAAATTAAAATCGATGGAAATGACAGTCCCAAAAAGCAAATTTAATTAAATTGTCAATGTTGATTTTGCATGATTGTTGCCTACAGTGGCTTTGCAGACAGACTTGATCAGATCTCAGGCAAATAACATGACCTTCCAGCACATTTTGGATGCAATTCACTTTTCAGAGAACAGCTTTTAATTCCTTTTAGGATGGTATAAGATTTCCTACAGTGTAAAAGCTTTAGGGGAAAGTGGTATTTAAAACCGATCTGTTCATTTATTGCCTTTAGCCTGAAGAGATAGCGTTAAATTAAATTGCATGAACATCGATGTGCTTTTTCCGTGATAAAGCGTCACTTTGTGTGCTTGTGCACATGTTTGATGGGTGTGTTGATGGCTCGCAGCAGCTCTGCAGGGAAAACAAACACACCTGAGCAAATTCAGCTTGGGTGATAACAATCTTTTATCAAGCCCCATTCATTATTCCCTTCAAAGAGCAAAGAAACGTGTGATGAGGAGATCCCTGGATCAAATGTAATTATCCCGGACATTTGGCTCAAAGCCCCGAGAAAACCACTAAAAGATGGTGAATGTCAGCATGCAGTATTAGCGTGATTTATTCACAACCAAGCCTGGATCAGTGTTTGCCAAATATGTCTTCACTGCTGGATTGAAAACCAAAATGACCCTGGGAACTGAAATAGTTGCTTGTGTATGCTGGCGTTTGTATTAGCACAAAATGTCGCTTCCCCCCACAAACGGAAAAACAGAGCGGTCAAATCAACAAAAGGAGGATCTGGTCCCGCATGGAAACAGAGCGTCGTCTGTACCGATCTGGGCCGATATCTCCGCTGTTAAACATGCAACGCTCCCTGCATCAGCAGCAGCAGATCTGGTTCCCCCTCCAATCTCTGGCGCTGGCATCACAACCAAAGCGCAATCACAGTCGAAATGCAAAACCAAGAGGAAGACAAAGAAGCCACATATTTTTCCCTTTTGCCTGAGTTTTTTCTAATGATGCCCAGCACATTTTGGGAAAACACTGCCATCAAGCCGTATCTCCTTGACTCGTCTTCACAACCAATGGTTTCCCTGTGATGTCAAGTGTGCCCTGCAGCTTATTTACTGTTGGTAAGAAATCCAACCTCAAATCAAATCTGTCCAAACTGCACTAGAGCCGTATCTGCTTGGTCTCTGTGGTTTAGCTCTGATGTCATACCTTTAGGTTATTTGTTTTAACTCAGATAAAGATGATAATTACAGATACGCTGAATATCTCTTCAGCATATGGGCACACCACGAACGGCAGCTGCAGAGCTGTGACAGGAAGGTTTTGGAGAATTTAAAATGACACATTGCTTGTGGTGATGCTTGTTTTCTATGATTGGCTGACTCATTTCAGCAGCGATGAGCTCTGCCAGCCCTCCACGGGATTACAAAGCCTCAGATGTGTCTAAACAGGAAATGATTTATCACACATTAACTGCATAGGAGGTACTGAATTGATGACAGCCTCAGCTGGCCACAGACCGTTTCAAATACAGAAATCCGCTACATTTTTGTGACACCCCTGGATGAGATGTGTAAAAAGCCGAAAACTAAATTAATATCTTATTATAGTCCCATAATTTTTATGTGAAAGTTTGAACTACGCAGCCTTTAATTTGAGCATGCTTGTTCAGTTGGAAACTTTTAAATAAAACCAATTATTCCACAGTTAGTGGTTCATCTGTTCCTTCAAAATGAATTAAAAACAAAGTATTTTCATTTCGTTCTTCACTTTTTTTCCCAAGTTGGATTGTGGACCTTCAGTTTTTAGCTTCCCTGAAGTACAAATATGATGTGACACTGAGGCCTATTCAGCTTCTATAAACCTTAAAATATGAAAAACAGGAGAAAATCTCAAAAGCTTACAAAACTGGCATGTTAAGATCACCAGGTTTCCATGGGAACCATTTGATGGTATGCCAGGAAAAAGCTGCCTCTGCTCTACAATGGTAAATGCAAACATATGGAGTTTAAATGCTGCTGAGACTTTAACTGGACCAAGTCTTTTCGCAAGACGAACCTAAGCTTGAGCTTTCCACTCTGTTTCAAAACAAAAGATGAAAAGTGTCTCCCACTCTTAGTGGAGGATCTGTGATGCTGTGGGCCTGTCTGTCTTTCAAAAGCTTTGTTGAAATGCATGGCAAATTGACCTCTTTGAGAGGATGTTTAAATAAAAATCTGGAGGATTCTGCCATAAAATTTAAGATGGATCATCATTCAGTATTTCAGTGGAATATAATGATCCAAAATATGAGCACAGAAATTATTCATCAGACTTTAATCCTACAGAAAACCTTTGAGGTGAGTTGAGGAGAAGCATTAGAGCACATGGTCGAACTCAAGGCCCCGGGGGCCAAATCTGGCCTAGCATTTAATGTGGCCCTCTAGACTTCAAATTACCTCAGTAAGTCCCTCCAGTTTTTCACAAATCTGCAAATTCACACAGAATTCACACAAAATTAACAGATCCCCATATTTTTTCTGTTTACTGCAAATTCTTCTCAAAATTTGCAGTAAAGAAATTTTGAGAAATTTGTTACTGCACATTTCTGCAAATTGTGATATTTGGTTGTGCCAGAGGTGCTTAAAGTACCTCAGTACTTTAAGAACATTACATTACTTTAAGACTTTAAAGTCTAGGAAGTTTAGTTGTTCACTTCCATTAAAGAAGGGGAAAGTAATTCAAAGTGAAGATCACAAGTAGATTAATAAAAAAATAAAGTCAATAGGCCTGAATAAAAGCAGAGATTTGCTGCTTATTACTGACAAACACATTTGGCTGAATTCATCTTCGCCTGCGCAAAGATAAACAGAATGTCAGACCATTTGTTTAGCTTATTCCCAACATCAGATGAATTTTAATTACTGATATAAAGATTTGAACACACTCCAGGCATGATGTGCTAAATACGATCATATTAAAATCTACCAATAAAAGCAGATTGAAAGCAACAGTTTTAAACATGTTTACTAAGCTACAGCAATAACCGACAAACATTTCTAGAATCAATCATTGAAATTGTTTACTGTCACTCTCTAGTGCTCAGCAGTTCTGGCATAAACCACTGGTGAAATGACTGCTCAGCTACACAGACTTGCTAATCGTACTTCTGCTGGTTTGAAGTTAACACATTCATTGTTAAAAACCTAACTTAAGTTTATTTGCGTAACACATTTCAGCAAAAAGGCAGTTCAAAGTGCTTTACGTCATAAAAACACAAAAATACAAAGCCATAACCATCATGATCATTGTTCAATGATCACAAAGATCATTAAATAATGATCTTCATTGTTCAATGAACTGTTCAATTTTCTCAATTGTTTTCTCAAAAATTGAGAAAACCAGTGGCAAACATTTTGATGAGTGCCATCAGTGATTCCTGGATGTTATCTTGTTATCAGATTAACTGAAAAACCAGCTGTAAGCAATTGAATCTGAGCAGATAATAATGCCCGACTAACGTAATTTTTCACTCTGTTTTTTTTTTCCTTTGCTGCCCAAAAACTCTTAGCCTCTTCAGAGATTTCTCCTGTTTTTGCTTTGTTTACACGTCTTAGATAATCAAACATTATATTTATCAAAGATAACTTGAGTAGATGATTTTATATAAAAAGATCTTGAAGTTAGAAAAAATTATAGCAGAACATTGTCTTTCTATAAAAGTATTTATGGTTCTATTAATTATTTAAAAGCATCCAACTTCTGATCGGCCACCATGTTTGTTTGAGTTGCTTTTTTCCCTTAATAAATAAAACCATCAATTAAAAGTCTTGGATTATTTTCACAAGTAATCTGTGCCCAATATCAAAATTTATTTGATAATCTGAAATATTTATATATAATTTAAAAAAAACTAAAGAAATGTGAAGGGACAAATACTTCTTCACCACCCTATATATATGTGATCCTTCCTAAAACAATGCCCCTACTATTTGGATTCAGGATGTGCAGATTGGGGCACACTGAGGGATTTCAAAAACCATAAAGAACTTGTACATGCCACACAATGCAAGCTCTATACCATAAAAACCGGATAGTGATTTCTCAAACTGTGAGATAGAATAGAAAATAAATCCCGTTATTGTCCCATAATGTGGAAAGTCCGGTGCAACAGCAGGAAAGTGACAGACAAGCAAGACCAGTGTGTTCACACGATGATAGAACATAAAATACAGCTCTGGAAAAAATTATAAGAGACCACTCAAAATGATCAGTTCCTCTGATTTTACTCTTTATAGGTTTATGTTTGCGTAAAGTGAACATTGTATTTACAATACTTGTCACTAAAACCTTGACCACAGTTTAAACGTCAGATTTTGAGAAAGAGACTTGCTTTTGCTGTTTGTTTGGATATTTTTGAGAAATGCACTTGCTGTTTTGTAAAAGCCAAGGATGATTCGAGAAACTGATGAGAAAATGTAAAATGTATGAAATCCAGCAATCACCAAAGCGTCTGAGAAAAACTGTGATATAGTGATAAAAGTACTCAGTGAAAAAAAAAGAGGACAATATATGCTAGCTCAGATTACTTTGGATTACAATCTCTGCGTATCCCTTTTCTTTCTTTCTTTCTTTCTTTCTTTCTTTCTTTCTTTCTTTCTTTCTTTCTTTCTTTCTTTCTTTCTTTCTTGCCTTGTTAAAGTTTATCTGTATCTCATCAAAGTGCCTTGTTCACATTCATGTAGCATTCTGGATGGTTTGATGTAAATCTTATCAACTCTTTTGTCCTTGCATGTTCCCCGTAGTTTGTACCTTCTGATAAGCAGTGAAGGCATGCAGGCATCTCTTGATTGTCCACTTTGACAATATTTCATGTTCAGTGTCAGGAACGTTGCCTACTTTATCCCGGAGATGTCTACATGCTTTTTCTTATCACTGAAGGAATTTTGTGGTCGTGCGCCGATTGTCTCCTGTGGTCTTTGAAGGCTTTCAGCGCTGCAGAGCCGCACGTCGGTGTTTTCTCTTTTCAGGAAAGTGTCAGATTGCTGGATTTCATCCATTTTACATTTTTAATATACAGCAGCAATTTTCACACCTCTGGTGTCTATAAATGCCTTAAAATTAATCACTTCAAGACTCCCAAGGATCTTCCTCACTTTGCATGGTGCCAAGATAAACTCCTCGTCATTCGTTTTTGTCACTGTTCTGGTTGTTTCAAACTTTTAAATTTAAGTGAGTGGCCACTCATGAAAATCAACACTCATCTGCCTTACATGAAAGAGATGTCCTCTTTTATTTCACATCTTGAAGTCAGACAAAGAGAAGAAACCTCTCTGTGTCCTTTACTGACAGTTTCGACAAACTGAGCAAACAGTTTTGTGGGTCTGGTTGCCTTACCTTGTCAGGTCAGATTTGTCAGATCTCCTCTACAGAAAGGTGGTTCCTCAACTTTTGCCTGGATTCTGGAGTTGTGCACCCGACCATTCTCTCTTCACATGAAACAACTCTTGTCTGTTTATGCGGCATACATTGGGATCTAACTCTGAAAATAACCCAAGCTGTTGATATTCAGAGAAGATTCCTAGTGGGTTAGACGAATGACAAGTTCCATTTTCATTAATTTACTGGGAATTAAATTTTAATTTAATAAATTATTTTTCATGACTGTACATAGTAGATAAGTAAAATATAAAAACAAACTCGTCTAAATCCCTTTAAGCCAAAATTTTATCTCTTTCCATCCATTTTTCAGTTTTTAACAGTTAAATTCACACTTGTGTGTAACTGCTAAACAGGATTATAATCCTGTGGTCAAAATCGTTATTTTGTTAATCCAAAACATGACACTATTAACACCCTTTTTATTTGGCTTCAGGGTGGTCAGCATCAGGCTGATGTGACCCAGATTAAATGACCCACTTCTCCTGCTTGACCTGCTGAAACAGAGCACTGCTGCCAAAGTGAAGTCCAAATTCCTGAATCAGTGTTACTGCACATGAGATTTAGAAACATGACCGTTTTCATGAGGTTATGTAACAATGGACACATGTTTCAGCAAGCACAAATTAACTCAATTAAGCAGTGAAGTGGCCTTTATTTGAAAGTAGTTTGACAGGAAACATGGTAATGAGAGAGGGGGAAGACATGCGGCAAATGTCACTAGGCCGGGAATCGAACCTGTGACCCCCGCCACGAGGACTAAGGCCTCAATACGTGTCACCCCAGCACCCCCCCGGCAGTTTAATTTTTCTATTGGGATGCCTTGGGACAACCTCGTATTGGGGTATAAAAGCACATGGGCTCATGCTTTCAGAGGAGGATTGGTTACACTTTAAATACTTTAATTGGGTAAGCATTGTGGCAAATCTGGATTTTTATCCTGCTTAAATTTTTACATTAAACAGTCATGTGTGTCTAAGATAAAGCGATGGTCAAGATTAAGATAGCTGAAGATGAAATACACTGCTTACCTCTTAGGCTATGGTTGTAGATTTGCTTTGAAATGTGAAACGCAGACAGAAATTACTTGGTGCTTACTAAGGACTCTGTACATGATTTTAATTTAAATCTTTTTCTTTTCTGGAAGATGATGCAAAGAGAAGCTTTTTAAAAACATGTCTGATGATGAACTGCCATGGGCATTCAGCTAAGCAGTCCAAGTTAGAATACGTGATGCCAAGAAGAAAATTGCACGCTGTTTTCGTGTAGTGCTCTCTCTAGCCTGTAGCATGAAAACAAAATTATGGAAAATTTATCTGCAGTGCTTTGCAAAAGATTATATATTCCTCAAACCTGTTCCATTTTGGCAAGCAAAACCAGCACTGCACATCGTTCTAAACAAATCATCCCCACAGTCCTACTTTCAGTCCTGCTTTCTGGACTATGGGGTGGGAAAAACGTAGAAGCTGAATCTACAAAATACACACCCAAAACTACAATGGAGTTGTTTCAATCAAAGCATTTTCTTGTTTTAGAATGGCCTAGTCAAAGTCCAAACCTAGATGACACAAACAATCTAACATTTTATCCCCAAAAAATTACCAAAATATACATTTTATACTATATGTGCAGGACTAACAGAAAAGGATTTGCACTACAAAGCATCGTCTAAAGATGTCAGAGTCATAATTTTTAAGATGGTCATTTTCTGAAAAGTTTAAAAACTTTCCACCCTTTTCCTTCCTCTTATGATAAACTCTAACAAGAGAGAGATGTGCAGGTACCCAGCAAACCATCCAGGCTTTAGGAGGTTTATAAAACGGATGAGTGAATAGGTAAAGGTCTAAAGTTTATGTTTTCTGCTTAGCTCTCATGATTTTTAACAACCTTTGCAACTTATGCCTCTAACAAAAATAAAGTCCTGCTCCTTTAAATCCAAACACATAAATCTTCCTGCTCTTTTTTTAAAACCTTAATTCAGATACAGCTGTCTCATTCACCCAAAGGCACCCTGGCAGCAATTACCAAAATTAAACTAGCAGTTATTTCTTTATCTTCATCGTTAAGGTTTTCTAAGTCATGCCAGAATTGAAACCAGGTATGTCTCTGTTGGAGCTCTCTGAATTTTCTCTCACACTCTCTCCCTGGGTAATGAGGTAAAACTGAACAGAACCCAGATATGGGAAGGCTTGATATATTAGAGCTGATGTTTAACCTTTTTCAGCACTGGGATGACTGGAGCTTTGTTTATACTTCCCTGCAATCCATACTGTTTGTGTTTTAGACAGAATGTCAGGTCCTGCAGAGCTTTTCCATAACATCTGCTTCCAGTTACTCTGAATGCACGGAGCAAATCGGTACGGTTTTGATAGACGGCTGCTTGAAGCCATGCATGTCTGTGCATTGTCTCCTCAACTGACATGCAGCTGAGAGTGTCTTGATGAGGACGTAACCTCCACAGAGATGGATATCTCAAGCTCACTGTGTGAGGCACTCTTGCTGGCCTGTGTAGAAGTGTTAAACGCTAAGTCATAAATCAGCCATGACACCTCTGCTGCTGATGAGATTATTGGTTTCAGCTGTTTTAGGCACAACCAGAAGTATTAGTTACTTGTAGAAGTGGAGCGATCCGTTACAGAGACAGATTTGTGTCAGTAAAGAACAACAGTGACCGCAGCAGAAAAAGAAAAGAAAACTCAAAAGAGGGGAATCTAACACTTAGCCTTACAGAAGGGATTTCTGCAATCTGTGCGCAGACCTTTTTTTTTGTCAAAGTCAATCTCACAAATATACATGACATGTTGAAAAACTCTTTAACTTTTCTGATGACGTCTGTTTCAAAAACATGGGCAGGTACTGTGGGAAGAATGCTAATACTAAATTAATTTAACATCCCACAGAGCAGGACTGTGAGATGCATGTCTGAAAAAAGTCACATTTGAGTATTGTTGTGCTCAGTTACCAATCTGTTCACAGCAAGACATTCCAGAATTAATTCATTTATAGGCGTTTCATGTAGTCAAATATAGCTGGATCTTCACTAAAAACAGTAACGCAGTTTATGTGTGCAGATGATTTAATGACAAACAAACAGAGGTGCAGACATATAGTTTAAATTTGCTTGCAAGGATAGTTGGGAACAAAAATGTAAAAGAAATGTAGCTGGAAAAATATTTTTAATGATCATGATTGGTAAAGTTTGCTTAAATTAAGCACTTGTGATGCACTCAGTACTGTGCTACTTTATCCATCTATTTAATATTACATTTTTTTAACCACCTCAGAAATTATGGTTCAGTCCACTCAAAGTTTACAAGATGCATGTTAAAAAATCAACAGGAATGCCTCCTGAGGCTTCATAAAATAAAACTTTCCCACCAACCCTAATGCACAATTTTCATGTGCAACTCTAAATAAGTTTTAATTGGGCAGACAGGGAAAAAATTGCTCTTTGGATTGTAAACGGTGCAAACCTCTGCTTTAAGCTAACAAGGCACAGCTAGCACCGTTTGAGGGGCAGCTGATGCAATTCGGCCTCAAATTTCTGGAACTGTCCAATTAGCGTGTTGTATGCTCTCTCCCCGTTCAGATTTCCCGGCTGTGAACAACATAATAGTAGTCTCGTGGTGTTTGGAAGTTTGTGACTGCTTTTGTCAGCTTTTCACCAGAGCATTGCTTTGAATGTAGGTCAGTTTGCACTCACATGTAACAGCACATTCACAACTGCAGTTCAAACTCAGTTGGAGTCACAGAAAAAGATTCAATGTGACACACTGCCCAGAGTCAAGTCATTGTGACCGTCCAAGAAATAGTCCGGTGTAAAACCACTACATGGCGTGTTTATGCTTTGGTTTTAGTGCTGATTAAGCAAACATGAGTTAGCTTTAGATGAACTGGTGGCTCAGACTAACTCGATGCATGTTTTAAGCCGTTTTGAGTCTCTCATCTACAACACAGCTGAAATATAATATGTTAATTTTATTTCTATGCTTTCTACCGTCAAATTTTTCACCATACTAGAACTTAGGTTTTAATTTCAGAACAACATTTGGTAATCCTCGATCGTGAAGCTGTAGCAGACTTGTAAAGACGATTTAGGACGTATATGCTGCCTATTTTCATGCCTTTTTATATTCATTTATGTGCGATTTGACGGGTGTCCTGGGCAGAGTGTGTTGTTGTTGTGAGAGTTGCGTGCTGCTAAAAAGTTTATGTTATTCTGTCCCTTCTCTCTCCCTACTTTTCTGGCTATTCTGGGAAAGTCCAAATTACAGTCTTTCAGCGTGTGGTTGGCTCGTGTGGTTCCAAATTTGTACTTTACCCGCCCCTCCTGCTCCATCCCTCTGCGCTCTTTTCCCCATTGCTCTACGTCTCCCTTAAACAAATGAAGCAAATCTGCCATCTAAGTTGTCCTAATTAAACTCAAATAAAGTTTAAATGGGTTTTTTTAAAGCTTCATTTGAAACCAGAGCGTCACAAAGTCCGGCGGAATGCCTTAATGTAGTCCCAAGAGTTTGTCCTCGATTTCTCTGTGCTTTTTCCCTTTCATAGCTGTCTCCTCCTTCTTTTCTTTTCCTCCTTATTTCTCGTCTTTTTCGCCTTGTTGTTTTGTCCTATTGCTCGTTGCTGTGCCGATGGAGCTCCCAAACACGTCCATGTCTCCTCTAAAAACTTGTCCTCGCCTGTGGCTTTGCTCTGCACTCAGTTTCAGGGCTTCCTGTCTCCCACAGTTGCCTCTGCCTGTAATTAACATCATAACCCACGGACGTGCAACCCCCTCTCCATTCACAAAATTGTTATTTTTATTCACGTCTGACTGACGGACATATTTCTTTTTTTTCCTGTTAATGTCTGTTTGCGTATTTATGGAAACACTCATTTAAGGGGCTCTAGAATTCTTGAACTTTTCTTGTTACCTGTTAAATCTGTCTCAGCCCTCTGAATAACAGTCCTGCACAAACACAGACATAAAGTAACTCAGTGGAGCACAGTGGGGGGGGAGGGGAATATTGAAAATGGCAAGCTTTTCTTAATACATGCATATTTAGTGTGCAGATTGACATGCACACTAAATACCCAAATGTAAACAAATTATTCCATTATTTTAGTTATCAGTGATTAAAATGAACTGCACAATGATGCCATTTTTGCTTTTTTTCTGCAGCAAAAAAGATCCTGAGTTCAAAAAATCCTGGCCTGAGGTCTTTCAGCATGGAGTTTGCATGTTCCTGCAAGATTTTTCACAGAGTACTAAATGGAATAATCATAATAGTTGTTTGGGAGCCAAATCTACTCACCCTCTTATGGATGTCAATGCACAGTCAGCAGCCAAGTCAAGGCAGCATAAAGAAACCTGTTTAAAGTTCAATGAACATGTGTGTCACCGGTCCTACTCTGCATTGGTTTCAATTCTTGGGTCAAAGTCATTTAACTACCCAAACATATCAACTAAGAATGAAGTAAATTTTGGTCACATATTTCATGGTGTTAATGGCTGTAATGAACTCTGTCAATTCTCCCAAATTATTGCACATAATAAGTTGGAATAAGTTGTATCTTTGTTTACCTTTGGATCACCTGATTTGTTAGGACCGTCTTTTATGAATTTGATGCTACAAACACATTCAGAACATCATTCTCATGTTTAATGATTATTTTCCTTATGTTAACTCAATGGACTGAAGTGACCTCTGAAATAGTTGAGTGATCCAGTGCACCACTGTATCCTCACTGCTTTTAACAGTGTGTTCTAGTCGTAACTGTTTTTTTTGTATTTGCGGAGACGTTTCTTTGCGTTCTCTGACAAATATTGTCACCGTCTTTAGCGTTGACGAAGTCAACTTCAATTTCGGACCCTCATTCTGTTTCTGCAAAGCATTTTATGTAATCTGTGTTTTTATATGTAGCGTGATTGCAGCATCTCTTTCTGCTGCTGCAGTTTGATATGGAACAGTCTGGAAGGGTTTGGTGCAGATTATTTCGTGATGACCACCGCTGCTGCAACGCATCACATCACATCATGACACCAAGATTCATCCCAAAATAGCACACTCTGTTTTACGTAAAAGGTGACTAATTTTATGTCTTTCAGACAAGATTATTCAATTTCATGGTGAGAAACGATCCTGTTAAATTGCAGGGATTAATCTGCTTTAATATGGCTCGGTTTGTTTGATTTCCGTTCTGCTGCTTTTTAATCTGAGTGAAAAGCCGCTGAAACATTACTGTTGGATGTGAGCGTCTGCCTGTTTCGTCCCTTTTACTTGCCTTTCTATGGCCTGTGGCCTCAATCCATGTCTTCCTGTGGTACTTGGCTAGTATTTACCACTTTGACTGCTTCCTGCTTGTACTTTTTCCTCTCCGAGTACCAGGAAAAGAAACGCATGACCACGATGAGTGCTCACCATTCACCCCTATAATCCTGTGGAGGAGAAAGGGCAGAGACTGCCTAGAGGCAGAACCCTGCTGTTATGACCGAGCGCTGTGTGACATTCTCTGCAGCATCCCCTCTAGTCTTGCATGACAACTGCAGTGGTCATATTTCTTTCCTCCATTTTCCTCACTTTTTCTCCCCTTCTTTGCTTTCTGGGGATAAAGAGGCCAGCGAAGGTTAGCTACATGGTTACAAGATAAATAAATACTTACATAAGCAATGTTTGTGCCGCATTGCAACCAAGAGAATCGCAAGTCACACTTAGATGAGCTCCTGTTAATGGTGGCGTTAAATCTTTTCAAAGTTCAGTGAAAGCCCTTTTTCCTGAGTCTCATGCGATCGTGTAAAAAGAGTAAATTATGCAACTGACATGTTATGCATGCTGTTTTTGATGTTGTTTTACAAGCGAGGAGATATTGCGAAGCTGCAACTTTCTGTTCACCTGAGGGATAATCTTTGATCAGCAGTCTGTTGAAGGAAAAGGGGGCAACCTTTTTGTTTTCATGCTGCTTTTTTGATCTCATTATTGTTTTCTTCTTCCTTGTCCAACTTTCTGTAGACACACATTTGAAGATCTCACATGTCACGCTTGCAGAACTCTTTCTTCCGTCAAAAAAACACGTTCTCCAGCCTTCGTCTGAGTTTCTCCAGCCCATCTCCTTTGCCTTTCCACACTTCCATCACTGCCTTTCTCCCCTTTCTCCTCTTTTCCCTCCTTCTTCCCCTGCTTTAGTTTGGTGAAAGGGGGTTTTATCATCAAGCCTGAATGGTGCAGGTCCGCTGGAAGCCCAAACAATGGGCCCATCATCAGAGGGAAGCAGAGCCCATGAAAGAGGAACAAAGACCTTCAGCTCAAGGGGCCCCACTCTGCACCTCTAGATCAGCCTCCGCTGGCCCTGCATACTGTGTGTCTGTGTGGGTTCCTGCCTCTATAAGATGGCAGGTGCTGCCCCTTTGGGATTTCTGCATTATGAATCTGCACACTGCAACAGCGGAGCTCGCAGCTACATTTTTCAAGCAGACTGGGTTTCTCCTGCCGGCATGAATTTATTATTGTCTCAGTCTATCTTTCTGCATGGCCTCTCGACCCTCTCTGCCACTGTACTCATCATGCACTTGTTTGTGTTGACGAGACACCTGAGGATAGGTTAGTGAGGACATGTTCTCCTGTATCATCCTGACAGCACGTGAAAGTGCACTGATTATGCATGCCCACTTACACGTTCTCCAGGGAGAAGAAGACGCTTTAAAGAGCAACATGCTTGCACGGAGAAAGTCGTTTGTGAGGAGAGCGCAAGACCAGTCTTGTTAGTGAAGCAGGTTTGACAGTCAAACAAAACGCCCGGACATGATATTTCTATCAAGCTACAGAAGCATACAGCAGTTTACCACACATTTTTGAAAGAAAAGACTTTTAAATCGCATTTAATATTATTTAAATTGTCTAGTAATTGTAGTAGGACTATCTTTCTCTGTATGCTAAAATAACCACGACAAAGACATCTGCTCAAAAATATTTCAGACAAACCTGACAAAAGCTAACATTTTAAGTCCAAAACATTAAAGAATAAACAACATTCATGTTAGAAATCAAACCAGGTTGAGTTGTTCTGTGATTTTGATTTTCCTTCTTTGTCCTTTTAAGTTGCAACTTTTGCTTTGTTGTTTGTATTCCTCATTCTGCTTGATTCTCCCTGCATCCTTCATCTTGTCTGCTGCATGCCTTTCTCCACCTGCTGCATCCTTCGCATAAAAGCACGAGAATCCAGTCTTGTCGTTAGCGTGGTATACATTTGTTTCTCACGATTCCTTCTTGTTATCCGTTCTGTTATGTTTCTGCACTGATCAGATTCTGCAGACATTATTGTTTCTTTGTTTTGGTTCCACGTTTGAAAGTTCACTGAATTTGCTGAAATTCTTTAAATAGTTTAATCAAAATTTTCTCTTTCAATTTTCCTCCAAGTATATTTTTTTTAGATTGGAAACAATCAAAATGTATTATAATTGTAGAATGTATATTTTCAATTCAGTAAATTAGAAACTTTACATATCATACATAATTTAATCAGATATTTCCTAAATATTTCAGTGTTGTACATATCTATATACTTAATATAAAGTGCCTCTAATTTGCTAAATAATTATATCTTCAGTCTTGTTGACACTCTGTCACATTATTTAATATTTCAGGGGGAGTTAAGATCAACATTTCTCTGTTGACCTTAATCGGCCGGGCCACATGCATAAATTTTAGCATTCATTAATACCCATTATGCTACCAAAGACCCCATATGACCTGAAATGAATTATAGAGTTTATCCTGCTGTTTCATTAAAGGTCACATTTGATCTTTAACTCTCCTCCAAAAGAAAGATGAATGTTATACTTTCTACTGAAAGTGCTGGTGACAATTTGATTTACTGGCATCGCATCTCATCAGCTGGATTCAGGCGTAAAACTGTGTAGAGATTTTCTCCAGAAATCTCCATCATCGTGTTTTTCCAACAATTTCTTATTATTATTTAAAAGGAAAATATGTGTGGAAGCTTTTGAATTGCCAAGGTCTTGGTAATTATGCCTCATAAAATGCTAATCACTTAGCTTATTTTATATCAAATTTATCAACAAAATGATCGTATTATACATTGTGGAATAAACTCTTGTCATTTAAACATATGTTGTTTCTCAAAGCCATAAATATTTTATCTAGTTTTGTACAGTGACAGTGACCGAATCAAGTGAAAGTTTTTCCATTAAAAAATATTTCGTTATCCAATACATGGTTATTTCTTAAAGCAAAGGTAAATTTTTTAGCATAAACAAAAGAAAAACTTTTTGCAATTTTATCACACAGATGGGGAACACATTAATGTGCAGCCAGCTTTAATGAAATAATCTGTTCTTCTGCATTTGGTCCATTTCCTAAGTAGTTTCTTATTTTTGTGCTCATTTTGTTAACATTCCTTTTGTTGCATAGTGTGGCTGCTACTGACCTACATTCAAGATCTCATTCATTTACAAAACTGGACAAAATGCTGTCAAAATAACATGCCGTTCATTTAGCAGTGCAGTCTGACCTCTAAGTCTGGTCCATTTCAAATCATTATCTTCTTATTTAAGTGCCCAAGTTAATCCGTGCTGTGATACAATCGGCATAACATCTGGATTGTGCGTGTGTTACCTCTTCTGGACCCCTGGGTGTCCTGATTCCTATGGATGCTATCTGAGGTAAAGGGCTTTAGTTTGGATTTCATCATTAGGGTTAATGCATGAATCATGAGACGATATAAGAGATTCAGTTCAGCCTGATGAGCAGCTGTATTTTTAATAGAACTGCTTGTATTTTTAATACAGTGGCAAAAACCATGTCTAAAATTTATCAGTATTTTAATGACTTGTTATAAATCTTCTGAGTCTTTTTGGTTGAAAATGTATCGAAATTACTTCTGAATAGAGATTTTGGAAAAAATTGAGCTAAATTTGGTTCAGTTTTTTTTTTTTTTTTGGTTTGGTTGAGCCCCCTCCAATTTTTATTTTCTTTTTTTTGTATGTGTTACCTTGCAATGTGTTACCTCGCAATAAGCAAATATTGCTTACTGCAATCGTAGAGATGGAACTGCACATGAAAACAGCCCTTTATTAACCATTCAGACTACCAAAAAAACACAATCAAAACAGTCAGACATAACCTTATTACCCTGTGATAATAACTCAGAAACTGTCCAAATAGTTAGGATGTATTTTCTTCTTTCTTTCCTTCTTACAGAAAGTTTGTTTACATCTCAGAACGGAGCTAGAAAGCCCATGTTTGACCTGTTTTGCTTTTGCATTTTTAGGTTTGTGATACATTTCTATCTTCAAAAGATATAAAACTTCAGATATCTCACAAACGAGATATCAACATACATGGAAAAACCTTAAAAACATCTTACATTATAGCAGAAAGTCCGGTGGCCACCATAGGAAAAACTTTCAGTATCAAATTATGCCACATGAACTGATCAGTACATTATTGAGGAGAGAACACAAAATCTACTGCGAGGGAACGCAAAAGTTTTGTGAAGTGGCTCAAAATAAAATTTTTCCCTGTGTCCCCTAGCGGGTAAGTCTTAGATGTCTAAACAATAATTTCATTCAAGTTTTGAGTCCAAGCTTTTAACAGCATTTATTGCTGTCCACAGTAAAAATATTTGAAAACAACTGAAGTTAAATCATATTTGATTGCAGTAGCACATGAAAATAGAAACTGGAAAGCAAACCTTTAATTTGAGAACACTTGTTCAGAGGGAGAAATCCCATACTAAGAAATAGCAGGCAAGTCTCTACTGACACACCTGTTGTTGGAGAACATTTCATTATTTATATGTGACTTCTCATACCCCAGGGAAATAAACATGACACAACATCAAGGCCCATTTGTCCTAGGCATGCTTCCAAATGAGAAAGACAAGAGAACAAGCCATTCAAGTAAAGCACAAATTTGTTAATTTTTACAAGTCAGAAAATTGTTTCAAGTATCTACATCCTGGGGCTCAGCAAGCTGCTCTTGTCCTCTTGTCTGCCTGGGATACTGTTGATGGAAATTATTATTTTTTAAGCTGAAAAATCTTGAAAAGTTGTGATTTATACCCTGTTCTTATGATCTCCAGGTGGAATCCTGATCAGTATCACCCGAGTTAGATTTACTGCAAATTGATACCAGCTTCACTTTTTAGTCAACGAGCTGTCATGTGAGGCAGCTGTGGATGAAAATTTTTGAATAACTATGTCTTTTTCTTCAACAGATTCTAAACAAAGTCTGTATGTTATCCACCAGACATCTTGTTATCGGGGCACAGCACACACAGCTTGGAGCTCAAATGACACTAAATTTAAAATGGCTTGTTGTTCCTGCCTGTTTAGAAAATATTTATTATTTTAATGATCATTTTTTTCTCATATTGTGACCATAAGACCTGAACTGAAGAGCTGGTGAAAATAGCTCTTCCAGGCGTGCCCAGGTCCATTCCACAAGAGCTTCTGCCCACTAAATTTTACATGCATCCCTCTTCCATCACACACATACCGAATGGTTGAATTCCATTATTAGCATTCAGTCACTCAGCTGTGCAGAAGCCTGGTGACGAGACATTCATTAAGTCCAAGTTTGTTGGAGAAGGAACGCTGCCGGACAGTAGCTCTAAAAGATTTGACTGGAAACTCAAATATAGAGCCTGGAAAAGGTATTCATTATTTACTTTTTTCACATTTTGCTACAATCATCAATGTATTTTTTTCATTGATTGATTTATTTTTTTGGAAAGGGGGTTCACACGTTTTGACAAATAATAATAATAATAATAATAATAATAATAATAATAATCTGAAATGTGTGTCCATTTGTATTCAGCCTGCTTTATTTTGATGACCATAAATAAAATCAAGTACTAGCAACTGCTTTCAGGAGTTACCTTATTCTTCTTCGGGTTGTGTAATGTAAATCCCACGTGTCAAACTCAAGGCCCGGGGGTCAAATCCGGTCCGTGTCACACATAGAACTGTTAAGATAACAGTGTGCTTAAATATTAGTACATCAGTCAATTCAAAGCAGTTTTTATCTGTTTACTGGCAAATTGCATCAATTACCAAATGCATAATTGAGAGTTTATTGATCTTTTTTTGCAAAAATGGTGAAAAACATTGGACCTTAGTGACAGTTACTCCCACCTGCAGGTGGCAGTATTCCTTACTTCTACTAAACAGCTGCCTCAGCCTACTTAGTGTCGAGTTATAATCCATAATGATAAAGCGAGTCATAAAAAGTCGCATTTACCCTCATACATAAGCGCAGATATTTCTAAATTACTACCACAAACACACAAAACACTCTTGGAGTGACTGAAAAGATGTTGAGTAATATTTAATTTTAAGAATTTAGGAATGCTTTAGTAGTTTAACGTGTTTTATCAACACATTCTGGCACAACCGGCCCTTTAAGAACATTCATGATCTTGATTTGGCCCAAAAGGAAAATGAATTTGACACCCCTGGTGTAAATAGAAATATTTTCAAGAAAATATCAGAATGTAAGACCCTTACATTCTGATGTAATGTAAGACCCTTACATTCTGGGTCTTTAGATTTAAATTTAGAACACCAAATTTTAGAATTTGGTGTTCTAAAACAAAAAATTCGAGACAAATCTACCAACTAACAAATAGTCAGTTTTGTTGTTTTGTGCCAGTCTGAGCTGCAGCACTCTTTTTTTTTTCATAACTAATGTCACTAATGTCTGGCTGATTGTTTACATTTTTTTTCTTGCCTTGAATTAAAATTATGCTATATGCTGTTATATTATATGTAAGGCACTCCACAGACAGATTTGCAAATAACTGAGGTTATCGCGGTGCTTCCACTTTTGAAATGATCTTAGGTTATGTAAATATTTTTCCAGGTGTTGGAGGAGTAATGAAAACACAGCAACTGTCAGTGAATGATTAGTTATCACGAGTCTCCAGATGTTGACTGTTGGGACAAACCCACGTTTGGCCGCACTTTTCCAACCTTTTCTAACCTTTTCTAATTTATTGTTTTCTTTGGAAATGAATAACTAATTTCAGTTCATGTTTGTATAGAATACTTCACAAACAAACAAAAAGCAATTGATTACAGAAATGATACAACTAAAAGTCTGAGTGAAACCCCCTCGAACAGATTTCAGATGTTCACTTCAAGGTTGGACCTGAATGAGAAACTCGTCTCTCGCTAAGTGATAAAATAAAAATGCTACAAAAACAAGACGGGGATTTCCTGTTTCACTCCGGCGTGACTTCTAGTGAGCAGTTATTGTGCAAGAGCTTTGTCTGGACAGGTGAATCATGTGACCGTGTTCTGACTTGTCTTCATTCTGTTGAGTAAGTGCTGCCCTGGGCTCCTGTCCACAGACACGCACGCATTTTCACTCATCTGGATCTGTCTGACACATCTCACACATCAGTCCTTCTGAAATAATCCTTCTATGTCATCTGCTTGTATAATATTTATTTTAATGCAAGGCTCCACTATCCACTGCAAACAACTGTGCATTTATAAGTATGAACACAAACCCAGATCAGCCTCGTTTCATAACTGCTAACCTCCATTGTTGTCAGGAAAGAAGTTTTAATGTACATGTGAAAAACAAAACACTCAATATCGTTTTTTTTAAAACACATTTATTGACATTTTAATGCCAATTGTAATGTACATTTGAACATTGTACTCTGAACATTTTAATACACATAATTAAGCCATAAGGATTGAAGAAAATACATTTTAAAATGTTCTGTAATAAAAAAAAATCGAATTAAGAAAATTGTATTTCTGTCACATTTATTCTCAATTAAATTCACACCAAGGTGTAACACATCAGGTGGAAATAATTTGAACATTACTGAGAATGTTGAAGGAGGATCGCCCTATTTAAAGCTTAGTTGTAGTTGTGGAAAGCAGAATTAGCAGCGTAGTAAAAACAAAAAAAAGGGAGAAAACTGAGGCGGTGTCTGGAAGTCATCAGTGTCAGAACAACCTCCAGTGCCCATTATAGGACCTCAGCGTCACAGCAGGGGCGAGGTTGCTTTCTGGGTCATTTCAGGGGAAATTAACTAGGATGGTAGTCTTTTATTTAAATCACATTAAAAATAAACAAATACGCAACATGTGCTAGTTCTATTTTTTGACAATTTCATTCCAAGTCTGTTTATTTATACCAGGGGTCTGTAACTCCATCCCATAAGTGCCTCTGTTCTGCAACTTTTGGATGCTTTCCTGCTCCAACACACTTGAATCAAAAGGTTGAATTATCTCATTTGCATGTGAGGAGGTTTTTACAAAACTCTGGTCATTCACATTTTATTCGATTCAGGTGTGACTGAGCAGGGATTCATCCAAACGCTGTAGGATGGTGGTACTTGAGGACTGGAGTTGCAGAACCCTGACTTATACTTTAGAGCTAAGGTAACAACCAATGTAATTTTAAATCACTTTATAGAACCAACAAGTCCAGTTTTAATATCGCAGAGAATATAATTTAGTTCAAATCCGACCAATCAGGTCCAGGATGGAAAAGAGCAAGAGATTGTCTTGCAAATTCTGGGGAAACCAAGGGACAGAAGGGATATATATATGTGTATATATATATATATATTCTCTCCAGGGGGAGAACCTCTGAAGGAAGAAATCATGGACGCATCCTCTTGAGATGTCAGATCCACCTCAGCTGACTTCTTTTCATGCTGAACAGCAACAACAGCAGCAGATTCACTCTAAGATCACCCAGATGACGAAGCTCTTCAGCGTATCTCCTGATACTCAGGAGGGATAACCCAAGAGCTCAATGCAGTCACTTCTTTCGATCCTGACCAGAGGAGAGGCTTCATCCTGGTTGTGAAAGAGCAGATCAGATCTCTGCAATTGCAAAGATGCATGATATTTTCATTGTCCAGTCCATAGAAGTTTTATTGGGCTGGAAAAGGTTTCTGACCAGGTTCTGTGTGGGTTTAGACTCCGTCTCAGTTGCCTTTTGTCCACAATCCTGTTAGTTCTGCTTACAGAGAACATATCAAGGTGTTGAGAGAAAAGTATTTCTTTTCATAACCTCAGGGTGTCATTTTGAGTTTTGCAGATGATATAGTTCTGTTGGTGAATAAAACGATAACATTTAGC
Source organism: Xiphophorus hellerii (assembly GCF_003331165.1). Taxonomy (NCBI): domain Eukaryota; kingdom Metazoa; phylum Chordata; class Actinopteri; order Cyprinodontiformes; family Poeciliidae; genus Xiphophorus; species Xiphophorus hellerii. Next base: position 12,065,749 of record NC_045684.1, read on the forward strand.
ACATGGGAAGTCCTGTAGGTTTAAGGTTACAATTAATATACAATCATGCCATCAAGTCTTATTGAGTGCACATAAAGTTTCAAAGTAGGGAACTGCAAAGTATCCTAAACGTGTCAAAACCATATTGGCTTATTCCTGCTGATACTGATGATGAGTGGAACCATTCCCAGAATTCCTATATTCTTAATATGTTTAGGAGTAAACTGCTTTTTTCTTTTGTTGAAGCGAAAGTCATTTGAAAGTCAAAGTTTACATAATTGATGGTTTTCGCTGGTGTTTCTTTCTTTTCTTTTATCTGTGCATGTTATCCTATCACATAGAAAATACAGGTTGTTCTGTTCGTTTTGATTGAATGTGTTGATTAAACAGCCAGTACTTGCAAGAGCAAAAAAGAACAAAAACAGACTGATTTAAAAAAAAAAACCTCCACCCACATCTGGGCAACATCTTGGCACAATAGACTGTAATTATATAATGTATTTCCTGGTTCTAATCTTGATTTTGTCATCTCTGAATGTTTCTGTTGTAAAGAAACATGTATTGATATTGATTTATTAGCATTTTTACAGTTTAAAAAACAGTAGCTTAACATTTAATGTGTTGTCTCTGAAGCATGCTTTGTGGAAACTGGAGCAAAATCTGAGAGACGCAAATGACACAAAGGAAGTTATATGAATAAGTGAATGCTGGGATTTGGTGTTGGAGGAGGCGCTACTCTAACATAAAACAGTCCCATCCACCAGAGGAGTTCCCCTGGTTCAAGTGAATGTAGTGGGATGGCACAAAATAACATAGAAGGAGCTACGGGGCACAGAAACAAAGTTTTATCTTTAGAGACTTATGTGATGGATGATCCTCCTTAAGAAACCTCAACCATTACACCATGGAAATAAACTCCGACTGAGAAGATTGGGCTCAATTATGTAACAGTTAAAGTTTCACACCACGCCTGTCCTAAAATGCCCAAACTCTGCCACTAATATTAAGAAGAAGATTGTGGCACATTTTCTAGATTTAGTCACTTGATTTGATCAATAGACAAAACTGAAAATTGTTTACTAAAGAAAAAAGGTTTTGGTGAACACTAACCCACCACCAGGAATATGGTGCAAAGCGCAGAGCAGCAAAAATGTGAAATATTCTGCACATTTACTTATAAACTACGGTACTACTAATTTTAGCATGTTCTCATATATATATTTATTTTTTGCTCTAACTGGTAGAGATTACATTAAAAAAGTAAAAATAAACTAGATGCAGTTAGACTAGGTTAGTACAGAAGAGGATAAGGGCCAGCAGAAAAAAAAAAACATTCTTACTTTAATCTCAGGATTCTGAGATTAAAGTAATTCTTCCATAAGTTAGACATTTGTTTTAGGTTTTAGCTTTAATTCAGTGAAGTTATTTTATGCCATCAGAATCTATGACAGCTTGCCAAAAGACATGCTGTGTCTGATGTGACGCTAATCTAAGTGACAACCTTGTTAAAATGCAAAGTATAGTCAGGTTTGAACACACTGGTCAGTCTGTCCTGTGACAGCTGACTTCTGATCTCTCTTAGTGGCACATCTGATAGTTCTTTGTGAATTAGTGCCCAGAAATGCATTTCTGAGGGGAAAAAGTCTTCAATTTGTGGATAGCTTTTTAATCCAGATGAATAATTCCCCTTTGTGTTGTTTAAAGCAGACCGATTATGCACAGCGATATTTCCTACATGTGAGATTAGAGAAGGAGCAGTAAATGTCTGCACTGATTTTATAGGATAATATTTTAAATATGAGCCTCCTTGTTCCCCGTGGCAGACTCTAGTTGGGTTTTACCAGCTGAAATATAACACATGTACCACAGTGTTGCATGTGGGCCATAAAGTAGGAGCCTGCCTTTCTTTCTTTCATTCTTTTTTTTTTACTGAACCTCTGAGATATAAAGGCAGGGGCTTGATTAGGCACAGGTGTTGCTTGTTAAAGGCTGGACCTCTGCTGACTCCCAACCAGGCGTCATGCTGTGTTCACGTCATGTTTGGTTTACCGTAAATGTGAGCTGCCAGCTGGGGAATAACATGTGCTCATAACAAGGCCAAGCAACGGTCTGTAAATATGAAAAACACTATACAGATGTTGCCAGTTTAAAATCAGAGGAATAGCTAGAACCACCCAAATGTGATGCTGATTGGCCAGTCTTGATAAATAATTTTAAAAAATCTATATTTAAAATGTCACTGTATTCCCTAGATTTGGTCGGTTTACATCCCGTCCATCATCGCGACTGTTAATGCATTGCAACATGTTGGATTAATGTGGCGCTCGCAACTCTTTTTTTTTTTTTTTTCTTGTTCCCGAACAGACATTTGGCTTCAGCCTTCAAAGATTATTTATGCTGCAGAATAAAACAAAGCAGCTCGCTGAAAACCAGTACACAGCAGCTGCTGAATCATGATGACAACCTATAAACAAATTTGTCTGTGAGACTCTAAATATTTTCTTGAACTTATCATCTTTATGGCTGTGTTTCACCTTGTGATATAAAATAATGACTCGGGATGTTTCACTGACTTGGAAGGAAATGAAAACCATTTTTTGGAGTTTAGCTTGCCGTGGAGATTTTTGGGGGGTAATGTGCCCAAAACAAGTGAGTCAGGACAGTTTGCAATATCTGAAGGAGCCATTTGACAGAAGTGGATTTGACAGAAGCTCACAACAAAGCACAACTTGTACTGTGAAGGCTTGGTGACCTTAAACCTTTAATAATATCCATTTATTGAAAGAAAACTCTCAAACAATGTGTCATTAAACCAAATTCAGCTGCATGACCTCATTCAGTTTCTTCACATGTGGAGCTGAGTGAATATTTTTTAACCCAAGCCGCTGTCACACCATTTCTCTGCAGCGAGCTTGAATTTAACGTAGAATTTAAGGTAGACCTTATTCCAAACTCATAGCTGTGATTTTAACCTATGTGACTCGTGAAGGTTTAGACCAAGAAAAACATCCTTGTCTAATAATAGTTTGAGGTCAAGGCAAACTTTATTACCCTGCCAGGGGAAATTCATGTCGCCCCACACCGCAGCTCTCATAAAGACATATAGTGTTAAAACAGGACCGACAGCAGACCAACCACAATACAGACATAACAAAAATACAAAAATATTGAATCGGTATAGGATCAAAGAGGCAGACAAATAGGGATAATAGATGAAAAATAGCTAAGAACATAAAATCTGAGAGAAATTGCATTAATGTGAATTAAAGTGCAACAGGTTTGCTTTGTTGGTTCAAGCTTAGACATATAGACAAAAGTTTATAAGTTTCAAAAAAATAGCAAAAATACCAGAAAGCAGAAGCCTGAACTGAAAGAGAGGAAAACCATATTTTATATGACTGAATCTGATTAATTCTAAGCTGTCGCACTGCAGTAATAATACAAAAGTGTTCAAAAAAGTATCTTCATGTCCATTATAAAATTATGAAACTACATTTTTATACTGTAAAAGCAGATGGAAACATTGTGCATTTTAATCTAAACATTTGCTAAACATTGGGCCTGAATAAGTAACATGCCAGAAAGACACCAGATGCAACATTCAGTGTGTTTTCATAAAATAAAAATGTCAACTGTTTCTAATTTCATACCAGGACTTTACACTCTTGTGCAGCAGCAGCATCTGTGTATGAGTTGTTCCTAACAGAGATGTGTCTGGGTTGAAAGGTCTGTGAAGTAGAGAAGGAATAAAGTTGATTTTGTTTAAAAGAGAATTCATTAAGTCTCCTGCAATCTGCATATGTAGAAATGCACAGTTAATAACTGGGGCGTAGAGTTCATAACCAGATTCTTGTCTCAAGCAGAAACAGGATTGTTCTGAAAAAAACATGTGAAGAAAACTTTCAAATGAAACATATATACTAATTGTAGCCAAGCTGCATGTATTTAAATGTCACTTAGATGTAATGCTCATTGGGCTATCTTCCTACACATGTTGGTGTATCTAAAAATCTGTTTTACATTGCTCTAAATAATAATAATAATACTAAAAAAAATAATGCACAATTTGCTTAACATAAGAGGAAAAAATATGATGTTTGTTGTTTTTGATTAACTTATTCTGGATGTATTTAGTTGAAGGGTTTAAAATCTACAATATGCAGCTTATATTACCTCTTCCGTGACATCTCCATCTTGTTTTGTCTTCCCTTTAAAATGTATTAATTTATTTGACATGGACAATGCACAAAAATAAACATTTCTGCAAATGCGCAAAAATTAGCCACATTTTTCATCTGTTGTTCCTGTTTTAATACTAAATCATCAACTGGCCTTTTCAGGATCAAAGTTCAGTCCTTGGTAAACAGAGTATAAATGCTTCTAAATGGCCAAATGATTAATAACTAAATTAATAAAACTCCCCTGCGTCACATACTGAAATTATTCAGCATGTTACAGGGAGTGAATATTCACCAGTGCAGATAGAGAGTCTGCATTGCAGCATAAAAAATTACATAGATTTCATAACATTGGTTTCTATGAGCGTTCCTCTAACTTTTGACGCTCATGTCCAAAAATGTTTTGGCAGAATTAGTTCTGGCCAAAAGAGCAAAGAAGAAACCATTATTTCAATAGCAACATTAAAAAACAGATCACAGTTTCCAAACGCACAGAGTGACAAAGACCTGGAGATGTGTGGTTTTTTTTTAAAGGTTTTGTTAGCTCTAGTGGCCTTTATTTGAAAGTAGTGTGACAGGAAAGAGGGTAACGAGAGAGGGGGAAGACATGTGGCAAATGTCGCCAGGTTGGGAGTCAAACCTGTGACCACCGACACGAGGACTAAAGGCCTCAATACGTGGGTTGTGCTTTGCCCCTGCGCCACCACAGCGCCCCCTTGGAGATGTGTTTTGAGGTCTAACAAAACTAAAAATTAACTGTTTGGTCTTGGTGAAATGAAAAAGGTGAAACTTGTAAACCTGTAAACACCAACACAACTGTAAAGTACTGGAGAAGCAGCATCATGCTGCGTAGGTGTTTTCCTGCTGCAGGGAGTGGCGCACTTCACAGAGCAGAGAGCATCATGACGAAAGCCCGATTATGTGGAAATACTGCAGCTGCGTTGCAAAACATCAGCCAGGAAATAAAAGTTTGGGTATTGGAGGGTTCTCCCAGTGAACAACAACAGACCAAGGGCAGCAACATCAAACATCAAAAAAGACGGCAGAAATGAGAAAAGTTTATTATTACAAAAGAGCTAAGTTGCAGTAACTCTGTATGAGTGTGTTGTATTTTGAGGGGGTGCTCATGCGTGTGCTCACCTGTTTTCCAAACTAAAAATGAGTCACTTGGATAGAAGATAAAGAAAGTGGTGACAGATAATTAAAATGCAATTAGTCAATATAGTGACATTTTATAGCACAATCAAATAAATGTGTTGCCTTCAGTTGTTAGAAAAGTGCTACATTTATCAAATATGACTCAAAAGAAATTTGACATTGTAATTTAACACCTGTTTTGGGCCTCTGTGTCTTTAAAAACTCCTGCTCTTTCCGAAACTCTGCTTCAGGAAGTCATTACAGCATCACTCCTCTATTAACATTTTAACAACATTTTTACCAGCGTTACACTGAGAAGAATCAAGGCAACTCTCCAGGTATGTTTTTGATGAGGGAATAACATTATGGCATGATCTAAAGTTCAAAAAAGCTGATTATACATAATAGTGCCCTTTTCAAAAAAAGACATGCAATTATGATAATAAAACTTTTGGTCAAATACTCTTGTCAAAAGTAATTAAAAGTAATACTTGTGGTGGTGAGATAATAAGATTAAACAGAGTAATTACCAAAAAAAAAAAAACTGTTAGTAAATAATGGCTACATTTGCTAAAAGGAAAAAGCTATTACTGCCAGGCCAAATCAAATTATTCCTTAAAACAAACCTGGAGGCCAGATCTCAGAGCAGCACACCATGTCCCCTATAAGAAGTAATTCAAGAGCAGATGAGAAACCAAGTCACTGACAGCTATTAATGTGGAAAGGGTGACAAAGTTTTGGGACTGGAGTGAACCACAGTTAGAACCATAATCCTGAAATAAAGAGAGCATGGAACATTGGTGAACTTTCCCAGGAGCGGCCGGCCTACCAGCGTTACTCCTAGAGTGGATGAGAGAGTCATGACTTAACAGTAAGAAAGAAACCAAGACCACTGGTGACTAGAGGGAACTCAAAGGTCTGTCACAACTTTTGGGGAAATATTCTGTGGGCTTAGAAGAAAAGGAGAAACATTGAGGAAGATGTTCATCCTGGTAAATCTGGTGTGACAGCTTCATGTGTTCAGGATCTGAAAAATTAGGAACCATTAATTATGTTCTCTATCCAGAAATGATGAAATTTTGAATATTCAGTCATCCTTTTCAGACTTAACGCCGTTGGATTAAAGATCAGGAAAATAATCCAAATCATTGCAGAAAGTCTATGTGTAACGAGGCCTTTAAAGTTTTAAACCCCCTAATGTTGCTAAATTAACACAATTCTGCAAAGTAGAGTTAGTCATAATTAAACCACAGTGATGTGAAAGTACCAATTTCTAGTTATTATTTTAACCCTTTGATGCATTGCGGTCTAAATGTTTCTAAATAACAGCTTTATTTTTGGAGAAAATTACAACTAATCACCTAGAAAAGAAAATATAGAAAATAAATGGGTTTTTTTTACCATTTTTTCCCCCACCTTTTTTTTAAATGCCTTAATAAAATCAAAAACACTTTGGAAAAAAATCCTGACATAAAGGATCATAATTGATGCATGAAAGGGCTAAGAGACTAAAACTTTGCCACACTGGACCAGGTTGGTTTGGGTTGTTTGTGTTTACTTAAATGAAAATGTGTCAAATAGTTTTTATGGCATTTGACTTTAATAATTTTACTCTACTTATAATTTTTAGAGCGCAAGACTATGCTTTTAAAAATACCTTACGACAACTTCATAATGGAAAATACTGACTATTTAATGACTCAAATAATAATTTTGGATACCATTTAGTACTTTTGTCAGTTGATGAATCTCATACAACATTGTTATCATATTTTGCAAAGGAAGGGACATCTCCTCTTAAACTTAAGTTGTGGGCAGATGCTCAGGGTGTGACAACACAAACATCTACACAACACAAACACGCACACACACATGATCTCTGGCTGTTTGCGTGTGTGTGTTGGTCCCCAGCTGTTGAGAGCTGAGCAGATGTAATGACCAGAAATGACAGATTACAGCTAAATCTAGAGGCCAAGAGGAAGGGGAAGAAGAAGTGGGAGGGTGGTGATTAGGGATCAGTGTGGAAATGCAAATGAAAGTGATGTCTAAAATTAAAACAAGGGGGCCTATGACATAGGCAAGAGGAAATGCAGCTGGATTACGAAGAGATTGTAAGAAGATCACTGTCAGAATGAAGAGAGGGATTTTGTTAAAGAGTTGAATAAACATCAACGATGAGATAGGTAGAAAGAGAACTCTGGAAAACATTCAATTTAAGCAGCTCCTAAGAATTTAAATTTAAATTTAAATAAATTTATAAATTACACTGACATTAAAAAAATAAAAAAGGTTTAAAAAAAAAAAAAACAACAGTTAAAAACTAGATATTTTATAAATTCCAAAGGGAAATTGAATGTTGTTGTAACTCATTAATTTAGATTCTTCAAAGAGTTTTTGAAGATCCTGATGGTTTCTGCAACAGTCTGTACTGCACTGAACCAGAAGAAGCCTCTGACTGAAGATGCTCTGTCTTCCCAAGACAGTCCCATGAAGACGAGGGTCAGAATAATTTTCTTGATCCTATGAAGAATCCGTTTTTGCATTATAATTTCCGTGAAAATTCCAACTCTAATTCCAACCCTATTGGAGCGCCATTATAGCTTTTAGCTATAGTAAGAACTACTATTGCAGTAGTTCTGACCTGTCAAATCTTGGACTTGAGAATACAGGAAATATTTCTCCATCTGGATGGAGAGGGTGAAGAGTTTGCACTTGTGCAAAAGAAAAAAATTAACACAGAAATGTAAGAAAATGAATCTATTACAACTTGATGAAAATACGTTCAATTTTATCTTAAAGAGTGAGAACTTTTGCATCGTCACATTTCGTCTAGCCCAGAGTATTTAAACCAACTCAGATCACACGCAGCCAGCCAACAGACTTGCAGATGTCACTGCAGACAGCAGTGTGGTCTGTTTGGTCCCATTCCTCTCTTCTTGTCACAGTTATCATCTGACATGAGGAAGATCGGAATTAATTGCACATTAAATTAATGTGCGCGAAAGCAAAGCTCTTTAGGAAGCTTGACGTTGTTCTAATTAAGATGCATGTTCACATTTTCCTCCCATGTGCAAGGAAAGTATGTTTCTAAACACCATAAATTAGTGGGGTGTTGCATGAATAAAGAAGCTAACACTTTACATAAAAAGTTACATATCTCAGTGAGCCTACATGGGTCTTTCTTTAAGATATTTCACATTTTCAGGGCCTATCAGAAGAATCCACTGGAAACAGTGACCTCCAAGCCCTGCATGCACGTCTCACCCTGAGAGCTGCATGAGTCAGATCAGCAACTGTTGAATATATTGAAGTGAACACTGACACATCTAGCTGTTAAACTGCGCTGATAGCTTTCTGACGTAAAAGATGGACCGTCACATCATCCTCCCTTATTCTGCCCGTGTCTTTGTTGCCACAGCTGACACCATTTTTCCAAGGGTATTAAATGATGCCATTTTGGATCCCAAAACATCTCATCACCTTTCCTCACATCAACTACTCTACCAGGGTTAGTTTCCGTATGCGGAGGAGGAAAGTTGACACGGGTTGACCTGAAGCTGGAGGAATGTCAGATCAAATCCAGAATGTTGTGGAGATTTGACGCGGTTCCAGCCGCATAAAACAGGAGACACAGATCAGTCCTATCAAGTGAACTGAAGCCATGTAAGTCAAATTTTAAAAGCTTCATTCAAAGATTCACAAAGGGCAATGTCTGTTTTCCTTCAACCGGTGTGTGAAAAGAAGTAAGGGCTGGATGAGTATGGAGAAAGAAAACTGAATATTATTTGGACATGTTTTATCATTTGGTTGGTCAAATCCCACTTGGAAATAGCCATCTGTGTTTTTCACCCTGAACAGCTGAGTGGGTTCAAAAAGGTTTTGAGTTACAAAATGGATGTTAAGCATTAGATAAAATCTACTTTAATCAAACAGTATCAGAGGACAAACTCATCATACTTATGCTTTTAAATCTTGCAGGGAACTGATTGCATATACCATAGATTTCTCTAACTCGCCCCAATAAAAAGCAATCTGAAAATACTTTAACAGGATGAAAAAAAAGATTTCCGGGCTTATTAGCGCTCATGAATATCGTCAATACCTGGCAATTCACAGGGTGTGGCGTTCATGTTTCTCCGTGTTGGCAAATGATGGCATGGTGATAATTCACATAACAATGGTTCTACTTAGCATTTGAATCAAATGACACCAGGTCATGCCTTTACATGAAAAAGCTGAGTCTGACTATTAATATTTCTTAACACATTCATTTTTAACATTCTGTCTTTTGTGTTATGATTTTACTTTCATATTGATGTTTAAAGCACTTTATAAATCAATAAATAATAATGACCTGGATATAAGGTTAACATCGAGCTTTTAAAGGCATCAACTAAGTTAGAGCCATACCAAGAAACCAGCATATGTCAATCAACTCAAATATCTTGAGGGGTTAAGCATCAGGATTTTGAAAAAAGTTTATTAATGGTGATGAAAATATGTGGTAAAAGTGCAAACTACAAAGGAGCATAATGACCAATTATGAGTCAAAGTAGCTGCATATATAATTCTGATTTTAGGTGAAGATAAAATAAATCTACAAAAAATTCAAACTTGCACAGAAAATGTTCTCCTTTTTAAAATCATTAAACTGTCAGCTTGAAAAAAAAAAGTTCAAATGGATCAGTAAAAGCCCAAAATCAGCAGCCATAAAGAAACTGCTTGCGCTTGAACAAGCAGTTTTTTTGAGCAATGACTTTGACTATCATCATTTAGTAACTTTTAAAATAATGATTTTTCTCTTACTGCAATATTTGAGAAGGACAGTGAAATATGTTGCTGAAGTAATTCCCAAATGGATGCATTTTGTACTCGAAAGATCTTTCTAATAGTTTTTAAAAGCAGGATTGTTATGCGAGCAACAAAGAGAACATTTTGTCTGGTTTGGTCCTAATCCAATATCTAAAGACGTCAACAACCTCATCCCCTTGTGTGTTCAGCAAACTAAAATAGCTTTATGTATAGAGCTGCCATATAATGCCATCAACAGACCTGAATCAACATAATCCTGCAGGGTTTAGATAAATCATTTATCCACTACTCTAGGTAAACTCATCCTTTGAAGGGTTACATAATGTAACATATTCTGTGATTCACATTGTTCCCTGGGTGGATTTTGAATGGCCTAGTTAAAGTCTGGTTAATACTTACTGCCTTATCTGATTCAGTAGGTTATCGACTCAAGTGCATGTACTTTCTACTATACTTTAAAAGCATAACGAATGAAAATTTGCTTTAATGAAAACACAAACTCTAATCAAAACAAAGATTACATCATACATAAACCCAAGTTTATCATCATTTGTCTTATAAATGTTCTTATATGGGGACATATTTTAAAGTCTGGTGCATATTGTGTGGTAGATTATCTGGATGAAGTAAAGGAAAGGTTTGCTGACACCTATGGGTGGAAAGCTGCTAAGCTGCCTGTTTAACTGGGTGCAGTTCTGCACAGATCCAACACGTTTCCAAAAGGAGATTATGGTTTTTGTTTCAAAGTGTTGCTGAACAAACTGCTTGTACATTTTAAAGACAGAACATGTTAAACTGAAACCAGATTAGATCAACAATGAATCCACGAATGTGTGTTTCCTCCAAATGTAGTCGAAAATAATCCACACATCCAGAGAAATGTGCTGTTTTCAAAAAACAGAACAGAAACGCTCAAGATCTGCACAAATACAGGATAAAAAGACGAGCGGACAGAGACAAGCTTCACAGGAAAATGATACCATAAGAGGAGTGTGTAGGAACAAAGACAGGAAATTAGAAAGATAGCTACTCTCAGCCTGTGTTTGTATCACTTCTACACTGTTAATGAACTTTATGATGTAGCCATAGTGTACTGTTTACCATTGCCTGTACACATTCTTCACAAAAACTGTAATGGACTGTAAAACATAGTCAAATTTGGACATGCAGGTGTATGCAAGGTGTTTGAAATTACTGGTGGGATGTTTTAAAAGACAGTAGAACTGTGGAAAATCAATTACTACTGTCTCCTCATAGCAAGAAGGTCCTTGGTTCAAATCCCAGCTAGAGTTCTTCCTGTGTGAAGTTTGCACAAATGCATCCTCTTGGTACTCTAGTTTTCTCCAACAATGTAAAAACCTGCACATTAATAAGAGATTGTGAATTTCCCTTAGGTGTGAAAACCCAGGATTCATTTTGCGCATTACTTTTTAGATAGACCAGAACCATCTGTATCCCTGAGCAGAAATAAGCAATCTTTGAGTGGAGAAAGTAGATATCATGTGACAAGAATCGATTGAGGTGTGCAAATCTACCCCATCACTAAAGTTTGGCTGTGATATACGGTATATAATGTGCTAGTTTGACGCTATGAAGCTTACCGGAACTGCCTGCGCTGTAAACAACTGTCCTCCACTGCGAAGTGTCAAGCAAAGCAGAAAATCAACATTATCGTTCACAACTCCTTCTTCAGCCTGGTTGAAAGAGAAATCAAGCTCAGTGGGAGAAATACTACACAGAGCATTGAATGGAGATGAGAATCAAGCAGAATTGCATAGGAAAGCAATCGCTAGGCTAAAGGAAACTCAATGTATAAGGATTCAAACTACCAGTACTGTCAAAATCACCATCATGCAGTCAACTTACCCTGTGGGTCATCTGGACGCTGCAGATGAAATTTGGACTCATCAGACCAGGCAACTTTTTTCTGATATTGTTACTGGAAACTGTGCTTCATATGCTTCCTTGGATGTAATAAGAGGCCATTTGAGCTCCTGTTCCCTTTCTATCATCTTACACTAATCACTCCATTCTCCCCTGAGATCAACAAGGTATTTTCATCGTGTGCTCGTTGAGTGTTTCCCCCTTTTTGGACCATTTTCAAAAACCTGAATGATGGCTTGTAAAATCCCAGTTGATCAGCAGCTTCCAAAATACTCAAACTATCTTGTTTGGCACCAACATTTGATCTAAGTCGATTAAATCACCTTTCTGACTTCATCTGGAGGCCTAAAGGAATGACGTTGCAGTTATACTATTTGCTGATTTGCTATTTGTTTTTATAAATAGTTGAACAGATCTAACTGATAAAATGGCTGAGTGTATATTTCACATCAGTTGTGTGTTGACGTTGCTTTTAGCTGCTTTAAAATGATCCATGGACCAAAGAGTGGACAACAGAGCGTATTGATTTAATCAAAATAACCAAGTAATGACTTACGGAAGTTAGATATGATATTTGAAGTGCCATATCCTGGAATTGATTACCATTAAAATGTTGATGTTGGACCTGAAGGTGACAGCTGATGCAGGATATGTCCTGAGTTTACTCTGCTTATCAGTTAATGGAGTCAGATTAGCCCTTTTATTGGATTTTTGACTGATGTACTGGAGGGCTTCAAATAGGGGACTGAGTCATTTGTTTACTTCCATTAACTGAGTGCAGAAAAGGCAAAACTCAGAGTGAGATGAAAAAGTAGGAATAAAATAGTCTTTTGCCAGTGACATCTGTTTCTTGAATGAGCCATTATCCAGTTTAACGGCTCCTATCTTTGAAACGAGAGCTTGCAACCAGTCCTTGAATGTGACGCTATTTTCAGTGATTGTCTCAGTGACGTCCTGAGTTATAACGCGCTCTCTAAGGAGGAGGCATCTGTTTTGCTGCTGGAGCCAGACGACGAAGCTCGTCGAGGGAATTTCTCCTTAACAGCAGGACCTGCCTGAGCCGCAGATGGCTTATCTCACAATAAATGATTCAGAAAATGATAATGTGTCTTCAAACAGGAGAGAGGTCATCTTCTCATGCTAATGGAATGCCTTCCTTTGTAAGTCTGGATCGAAGGCTCGGTAGATAACCACAGTGCCTGGGAACGTTACTTTTAACCCTTAAACATTTTTTGTTACATTTTCTGAAGATTTAATGGAATTTATTAGGATTATGTCTGATAGATTAACACAGATATTACATAATTGCAAACAGAAAAGAAAATATGTGCTATTTATTTTTTTTACTGGTTAAAAAGTTGAAAAGTGTGGAGTGAACTTTTGCTCAGCCTCCCTGATTCAAACATTTCTCTCCAGATTCTGTTTCATTGATTCCAGAGTAAATAATTGTGATAAAAGGTGATTATGTTTCATTCCCATTATTTGCAATATGGCTTTTTAAACTCACTTTCTACACCCATTTGTTAGATATGTCCTTCGAAATGATTGCTTTCCTCCTGAGGTCTCTTATTTAGTTCAAGCAAAAGTTAACTGTATGGTTTTCCAGGCTGGAATTAAAGCTGTTTATGACGGCCCTATAAGCTCCTTGCAGCCAACAAAAAATAAAGCAAACACTCTCCTAAATTATAGCATCCACAATATTCTCAGACTTCACCATACAATATGCTGTCAGCTCATGCACAGGAGCAGCAGCTAAAACACTTATACTGTTTCATGCTGTCAATTTACGTGCAAATCCAGACTTTTTAAAACGTTTAGGGACTGTAAGCTGAACTCCCCTGCACTTATCAGTCTATCAGAGAACATGAACAAGCATCAGAGTGAATAGAAAGTTGTAATCTATGAACAGACATACTGTATATAGGTTATTGTAACTGGCATGCTATATATATATGACCAACCCAAAAATTGGAAGCGCAGAAACACTCCACTGAATCTGTTCCACTTCCTGATTTTGGATCTTGTGTGCAACATCAAAGTAAAAATCTCCTCTGGCCCCTTTTGTCCCTTTTTGACATGGACATTAGTGCATCTGAGACGTGTCCCTCACTTTGTCACCTCCTTTCTGTGGTGTGTAGAAGATCAGAAAGAAGCCGACAGGGGCGAGGGGGAGAAAGGAGAGCGATGTGGAGTGGCAAATCTGCAGAGACATGAATGGCTTGCAGGTGTTTTTTTTCTTCTTCTTCTTTTTCCTCTTTCAGAGTGACAGAGTGGAGAAATGTGGAGCGCTGGTTCTGCCTCCACTCCATGCTGTGATTATGTTTCATGGCAGGCTGTTCGTTAAACTGAAGTGAGAGCCTCTAAAGACGGACCAGCAGAAAAAGCTGATCATTCATGCCCAACATAAGTGTTTTTACCTTGGTGTGTCTAAAAACAGAGAGTTTATGAGAAAAAGAAACAGATCTGAGATCAGAACCATGGGAAAATCTAACTTCTTGTTTTTAAATAGTTGTATTTCAGCTGCACTCTAAAAAGTGTATCTGGGTTGTAGTTCATGTTGTGGATTATTTACATTAACTTCACTTTAATCTTTAGGGTTATTAATGACAACTTTCTTTTTTGTTTTGGATTAACTTAAAAGTCACCCATTTTACTTTGACTTTACTTGAAACAACTAAGTTCAATGCCACGATGTCATGAAGCAAACTTCACCAGGCACCGATCCTGTGCTAACCAGAGTGCCCTGGTGGTGCAGGGACAGAACACAACCCACATAAGGAGACCTTATTCCCTGATTCCCGGCCTGATGACCTTTGCTGCACTTGTCTCACTACTCTCAAATAAAGGCCATCTAAAATCCTGGGAAAAAAATCCTTTATTAGTTTTCTTCTTTATTTGAAGTAAACTAAATGATTTGAGTAAGACTGGTTTACATTTGTCATTTTAATCACACTTGATGAATTCAGTTGAACCAACTTAATTGAAATATTTGTTACCAATTGAAGCAATTCAATTAAGTTGGTTCAACTATTTTCTTTTTTCAGTGTACAGGATCTTTGAAAAACTAAAATAACATGTTAAAACATATATTTAAAATAATTTAAATTTCAGCTGTATTTTAAGTACAATGTGAGTGATAATGTAATTAAATGTTTGGAAAAACTTAAAGTTTGAGTTGACTTTCTGTAAAATTAAGTCAAAGAAATTTTAATTATTTATTAGAAAAAAAACCCAAATGATTTGAGTAAGAGTGACTTAAATTTATCATGCTAAACACACTTGCATTAAGTTATTAAAACTTAATTGAGTTGGATGATCACATTATATTGAGTTGGTCAATCGTAGGATACGAACACAGCATTGACCTTAATTGTTTCAATTAAAGTCAAAGTAAAAAGTTCCTTTAAGTTAAAGATTTGTAACTTTTAAGTTAATTGAGCACAAAAAGGTAAGTTGTCATCACCAAATCAAAAGAATTAAGCAAGATTAATGTAAATAAGTCCATAAAAAGAACTACAGCCCACATGAACTTTCTAGAGTGTATTCTATTCTATTCTATTCTATTCTATTCTATTCTAGAGTTGCTAACTTCACTTTCAGGTAATGTTTGTACAGAGACAAGATAGTTTGATGCAGGCAGAAAAATAAAACCTCTAAAACAAGTTTGCAAAAAGATTTTAATTGGCATCATTTTGATCATTCTTGGTTTAATTTACAGTTTATTCATTCTTGTCAAACATAAACACATCTTGTGGTTGTCTTCAGTAAAAGTAAATGCTTTTGCCGGCATCTCGAGCCAATTCCCTCCCTCCCGCCCTTTAAACATAAACTAACATGACTGAAAAGCGCATTCTCCCTCATACACGCTTGCATATTCAGATCCTACAAATGACTCCGCTAACGGGTACGAAATGTTCTAAATGCCACGTACTTTAAAAGCGCGGACAAACACGTTCCACCTACATACATCCTCTCTTTCCCTACCACGCACGCAGACATACAAAAAAAAAAAAAAAACACACACACACACACACCCCTGCTAAAACATTCATACACATTCTGGAACCCTGCATGTATTTATAAATTTACATTACAGTGCAGGCTCAAACGACACCAGTTCTGTCTGTGCATTCCCAGTTGGTTTATGACATGCTTCTCAGCAATATTATCAGCTGCATCTTTTTACACAAGACTCAGCTAACCGAGTGTATGCTTGCACTGAATCATTAACTAATAACTGTCTGTGACCGGCTGAAATACATCTATTTGTCTAAACAAGCAAAATACTGCAGTACAAATCCAATAGTTTTGAGAAAAATGCTAAAAAATGGTACAATAGCTTATCGTGCATTCTTAGGCAAAGACCTAAGAATGCACATTAATAAATTATGTAGATAAATACACTTTAATGTCAAAATAAGAGCATTTTAAAAGTAAATAAATAAAAACGCACAACATTGTAACTTGATTTAAGGTTTGCCTACGCAGTATAAAAGAACTTCTCATAAGTTTCACATTCACGCATTTTATTTATTTTTTGATATTTTTTTTATCAAGATGGTGCCACAATTAGCTCCAGACACTGAAGAATAGACGCTGCATTGGCCGCGATGCCCCACAGAGATGATCCATTACCACCTCCGCCATATTGGGAGTTCTCCTTGGAAAGCAACAAAAGCTTGAGTTCTGAATGAAACACTAAAGTTTACAATTAAATCATTTTTGCATTTTTATTTTCTAGAAATAATGTTAATGAAGTGGAATCTGATAGAGAGTCTGTCTAGGAAGCTAAAGATTAGTTATGGGAAGGAGGCTTTCCAAACTTAAAGACTTGGAGCTCATAACCCATTTGTCAAAATACCATCGGTAAAAAGAAGGTTAACAATTTTAACAATGGTTTATAGTTGTAGCAGGAGCAGTAGTAGTAGGCTGTATGGTGGCAAAGTTGATTTAACTGTTGCCTTAAAGCAAAAAGGTCCCAGGTTCAAATCCTGGTCTTTCTGCATGGATTTTGCATGTTCTTTTGTTTATGATAGATGTGACGGACCGAGCAGTTAAAGAACAGCCAGGCACCGGTTCAAAGTCAAAAATAGTTATTTTTTATTTAACCCAAAACAAAACTTGGGTAAATAATAGAAAAAATGACAAAATTTGGGCCCATAAAAGAGGTCAAAGTAACAGACATCCACTCAGACTAACTCAAAAAACAGACCTAACAAACAGAGACAAAAGGGGACTTAAATACTGGCTGATCAGGCCACATACAAAACACAAAGGGGAAAATACACAGAAACCTAACTGAAACTAACATAGCAAATCCCATTCCCCCCCTCTGGATGATGAGTAATGGTGTGAACCAATTTGCAGTCTCAGCTGGCTTGCGCCACCCCTTCTCCACCTCTCTGCTCTCCTAAGGATTGGGCAGCCAGCACTTAAACTCAGAAACAAAACAAAGATTAAATCAAGCAAAACACAACAATGTAAACTAAAATGTGCGCACTTATTCTAGAATACACTGTGATGTGTTGCTTTCTAAACAAAACCAGTTATTCTGTAAATTAAATCCTAAACTTAAAGAAATCCAAATATAAGTGAAATGAACTTATTGCGTGTGGTGAGAGTGAATATTACCACATTTGTGTGGCTGTAACTGCAGCCATCACAATAGAGATCAAACTTGCAAAATTGTGTGTGTGTTTTTTTAAATTTTTTTATTAGTGGAATACTGACAAGGTTTTGCACAGCTTGCATTGCTCTGTGATGTATGGTGCGGTTTTAGTGCCAACATTAAGACCATTTCCCTCCCAGTGGTGGTTACTCCCTCATCACAGGTGACCATATCCATTCCAAAGCCAGATACTGATCTGATTTATGATGGGCAAGCATCAGAAACCAAGCGACCAACTATTTTTCTAGATAAAGTTTTCTTTAAAGAAAAAAAGTATGAGACACAGGAGACCATCAGGTATGCTAGCCACAAGCCTCTTCAAAGTTAACTTAAGTGATAAGTCTCCTTCTCTACTGGCACTAGCCACTCAGTTACCATGCCAACCTACCAAGAATCAGATCAGTAGTTGGCTTTGGGATAGAGATAGCTTCCTGTGACTGTAGACACAACTGGGTGTGTAATAGTCTTAATTACGGCACTACAGCCATGCCTTAGTGATGGACTGGTGTACCCCGCCGCTTGCCCAATTCCTACTGGAGATGGCAGCAACCCCCCCACCCAACAATCGTATAAGGATAAGACGGTATAAGAAATGGAAAGTTAGTGCCATATTTTCCTGACTAAAAGGCGCACTTCCAACTTAATGAAGGTTCGAAGGCGTTCTTTCCATCACTCTAATCTTTAGTTTGGTCCAAAGATTCTCTATGAGATACAAGTCAGAAAACTGACTGGGCCACTTCATTATGTTAGTTTTACTTCCATTCAGAGGAAACAAGTTGGTAATAATGATTAGCACTACAGTACATCTGTCAGGGATATGAATAATTCTGGAGATAACAATATCATCTATCTTCATATAATTTATGTTAGAATATTTCTTCTTTTACTTTAAGAGCTTTGTGATGCTAGCACCATGTTTCATACAGCGTTACCTAAAAAACTTTGGAGCAAAACTTTGTTGTTTCCATAAAAATGGCTCTCACAATACGGCGTATGATCCGGATGCTCATACTGGGTCTATTCTTCCATGCCTACAGATTGAGATTCTAAGCATAATTTCTCCTCAGGCACCTGCCGCACTTTGGCGACTATATGGGGTCGTCTCCGTGGTAACTGGGACTGCTGCAGTGGCTATCAGCCCTGATTGGCTGCGAGCGCCTGAAGTGGAGGGGGAAAAAAAACAGGTAATCTGGGAGTGAAAAGAGGGCAAGTTGCTGCTGACAGTTTCTGAACAATTGCAAATTAGAGGCGTTTCTGAACAACGGTGCTGATTGCTGCAAGGAGACTCCCCCCCATTTTTTTCTTCTTTTTTTTTTTTTTTTTTTTAAGATTTGACATCTGGAACTTTTCTAAGCCCATTGCTGGAGGTAAATGCGGCAGAACAAAACGCACGTCTATGCCACATCTAGTGCGTCTAAGTGCCGTCAAATTACTAGTCCAGGGCCTGTATTTTCCTCGGGTTGTTACAGTGCGAAGGCAGAAAATGCAGACAAAATACCAAGGGGCACTCGGTACCCTTCGAAGAAAAGCAGGCTTTGAATCTGTGCCCATCACAAAGCCAGAGAATATTTGATGTCTGGAGAAAATGGATTACTGAAGGGCCCTTGGATATTCTTATAAATTCTCACCCTTTTCCCTGGGCTTTTATCACCAGCAGCCACCACACACCAGTATGAAAACATTCTACAATGTCCAGGACAATGACAGTGGTTTTGATTACTCACTAATCATATAAAGGCCTTGTTACAGTTTCTAAAGTTCATCTTGCCTTTTTTTTTTTTTTTTACCACATCAAAGTTTGGTTTGATGCAGCAAAGCTTTAAAAAAAATCCACTCTAGAGTCTAAGGTTGTCATCTTCTTCAAAGCCAACACAAAAACCTTCCTTCCGATGAGAGTTATGCTTCAAATTTTCTGTTCTCTATCATGCTACAAAAAAATTCCTCATCTGCATCCATTGAGAGCAGCACAATAAAAATTGGATTCTTAATATTGGTTGTAATCTCCATGTGGTCATCACACCTGCATGAAATATTGTAGTTTTCATGTGATACAGGTGTAAATATGACAGCAAAAAGGCCTTGCTTCTTTTTTCTTTGTCTTTTCTTTGTTTGCTTCGTTTAGCTATCACATCTTCAAAAAAAAAAACAAAAAAAAACTTGTAGGGATACAAAGCCCTTTGGACAAGACGGTCCAACAAGCTCCCTGTGACGGTCGCTAGGACAACAGGACGGCCAGCACGAGCATCGTTGCCACGGTGAGGAGAAGGCGGTCACGTGACGGGCTGCTGCCGCTCACGCTCTTCTCCAGCTTGGGAACTTCAGGGTTAAATTCATCTGGAAAACAAAAAACACAGAAAAAATAAACTAAGCAAACCCAGAGGGAACTAAACCAGGACAAAATATTGCTGTTTTATAAATTAATCAATTTAAAATCGCCGAGCGATGCATGCAAATTGGGCTTTCACATGTGCAGGGAAAGAGGCATGAAGCGATTATCAACAAACTACCAATTATCATCAGCTACATATGGCCTTTCCCTGTGGGAGAGAAAATTAAAAAACAAAGTCGTATTTGATGTGCTTTTTTATGTGTTACTTTTTTCAGGCTAATGATGTTTTTGTCCTCGAGGGATTTCAATCAAATCAAATTACTATGGCCTTAGCATTGATTTGACACAACAGAACATTAGCTCGAGGCGAAAGACGGAGAAAGAGCTCGGGGAACGTGTTTAGGAATATTCAGTAAAAGTGGATTACAGGCTCATCATGTTCATTTCCTAACTAATGCTTCCCATTATCTCTACAATATGAGGCAAACAAACAAGACAGAGCTGATTAAACCATCACATCGTTATATAAACCTGAGGTAAATGTTGCTCAATTATTGTACTCAACACAATGTACAAAAACAAACCACTTATCAAACATAAAATTACTTAAGATGATTACTTATGTTTTTGATTTTTGTCACATTTTACAGTTTCAGTTTCAGATTAGATAACATTTTACATCAAAGATAATCTGCAATACTTGAATTGGAATGAGAAACTGTAGCATGACCTTAAAACAGAACTTTTTATTGAAAATCATCCAACGTAGCTGAACTGAATAAATTCAGCAAAAATGAGTGGGTAAAAATAAATTCACTGTGATATAAAACTCTGGAAAAAATTAAGAGACCACTGCAAAATAACCAGTTTCTCTGATTTTAATTTTTATACGTATATGTTTGAGTAAAATGAACATTGTTTTTTTATTCTATGAACTACTGACAAAATGTCTCCGAAATACCAAGCAAATATTTAGTATTTATTTGCAAAAAATGAGAGATGGTCAAAATAACAACAAAATGCAGCGCTTTCAGACTTCAAATAATGCAGAGAAAACACATTTATATTCATTTAGAAACAACAATATTAATGTTTTAACTCAGGAAGAGTTCAGAAATCAATATTTGGTGGAATAACCAGGAGGTTTTCAGTTCAGTGGGCTCTTACATGATGGTAGTTGCTGTAACCAATTTAGAGGGCAATTACTTATTTACATTGGTCCAGGTTGGTTTGGATAGATTTTACCCCTTGATAAATGAATAATCACTGCTTGAAGCTAAAAAAAAAAATCAAGTAATAACAATAAGATGGTAATTTTTTTTTCATAGCACTGTAGAAGGAAAGCAAGTATGTTTTGATTTAAAAAACAAATGTACGCTTATAGATGATGTCAGCTTTAGTGAAGTGCATCAAAACAGCTTTAATTTGTTGGATTTATTTACAAGCTGGTATTTATAGAAAACAAAGTTTGCTTATGCAGACCACAACTTGAATTATTAAGGTTACCGTAGCTTTAACATGCAGTGCTCTGCTCTCTAATCCAAAGCTAGTATTATTATTCCCAGAAATTGCAACCCAGGTAACCATAGATCTCAACATAAATCGTTGAACAGCTTCCAAACGCTGTCAGATCAAATGTTGTACATGCAACCTGTGATAAAATCAATATACCTGTCCCAAAGATAAATCCTCTGTGTTCAGAGAGTAGAACAAGTTGAACAGACAGACAAATAGCTTATATTATAATCCCATCATCACCTTTAATATAATCCGACTGTTATGGAAAATTACGATTACAGTACGTGAAGGAAGATTATTCAATCGATGTTTATGTAATACTCTGTGATGTAAGAAAAGGTTTTAAATTGTAAAAAAAAACAAAAAAACTGGGTATTATACCCAGTGTTCTAGTTTTTATTCTTGGAAAAATGCAAGGATAAAATTGCTGATCGGATCAACTCAAAATAACAAAAAGATCCAATATCTGCTGATCTAAACCAGAACAAAATGATTCATTGTGCCACATTGATGTTATAAAAGTTCAAACAAACAAACTGTTTTTCAGCATCTGTCAGTCTACAAGTAAAAACATGCAAGATGATGAACGATAAGGAGAACAACCACCAGACGGCCTGGAAAACTGAGATAAATGGGTTTGACGTAGATTTCTCTTTTGTCCCTAAAGAACAACGTACATCTGTCTTTACGTCCAACACTGACATTTACGTGAAGTTACAGCAACAAAAGGAGAACGCTATGTGAAAGCTGGACAGGGAATCTAAAGCAGCACAGCCTCGGGTGAAGTCTACAGGTCAAATCAGGGATGCACTGAAGGCGTGACGTAGATCCGTAGAACTAGAAGAACAAATTTTTCCCTGCAGAAGATGAAGGGCCTGACATGCAACGCCCTCTGGTCAAAATGCTATCTTCAAAATAAATGTATCTGATGATTTTGCTCTTTCTTTATGCTTTACTTTTTGAGTAAATCAGTGTCTAAAGATTTATTCAATACTGTGTTCATGTTTCCTGGGGTTTATTAAATGATGCAGAAGCCAGCGTCTCTTAGTCATTCTTTAAAACTGAAAGATGGTAGTCAACATCACCAAGATTTAGTCTTGCAAACTGATTCAATATTAAGGCAGCTAAAAAGATTTCTGCAAAACCTGCAGCAAGAAGTGGCAGCTTGGAGTTTCCTGATCGCCATAGCAACCATTTGATCCATCTATATACCAAATTAAGTAGACCCTTTTCTGTGCTAGCAACATAAAAGGTTTTCTGAACTCTACTCTGTTTCAGATGAGACAAAGTCTGAGCTCTTAAATAGAAAATATACCAGGTGGGTTTGTGACAAATAGGACCAACATTAGGAAAAACATGTCAAATTTACTGTCTGGTATGGTGAGCCTCTTTCCAAAGATCCTGGAAACCCTGACATGGCATCAGGTACTTTATCTGGAATAATGGGCAGTTTAAATATTTGATGACCTCTGTCAGAAAACTACATATTTATTCCGTATGGATCTTTCTGCAAGACAATAATCTAAAAACATTTGGCCAAATCAACACAGAAATAGTTTGACAGAAAAAAAAAAAAATCAGCCTTCTTCTATTGACCTCCCTTTCCCCAAGACCAAAGTCCAACAGAAAACGTCGCCTGTAAGTCCAAAAGAGGCAAAAATTCTTTCAAATTAGTTGTCACTGTGTGGCTGAAAAGCGTAAAACGTTTAATAAAATGTTGTGTTATTGTAATAGTGTTATTAGTTAATTTATTTTGAAATGTCTAGTATCTGTCATGACATCTTCAATGATTAGTCATTAGTTAATCAAGTGTCACTATGTAGTGGTATTATAAAAGAGAAATGAAGCCTAGGCACAAATTCAAACTGGAAGACTCTTTTATCCCCACCGGGACCCGTTAATTGAAGCGACCTGCCCACAATCGTCGACCTATCAACGCCGGACCAAGCCACGTCACGTCCAATCATCGACCAAGTCCCAGCTGATAAGGACCTTCATTCATGGCGTCCTTTGCTCTCCAGCCGAGCTCAACCCACCACCACCCCTTCTCCTCCATTCGCCCGGTCCTGAGGCCCGCACCCTTCTTCAACCTCCACCACCAGTGCCGGGCCCTGGGGGATGACGTTCCTAACAGCATCGGGGATGCTCATCTGAAGCCTATCGCTAACGCTGCGATAACCGTTATCCCCAGCCGGGGCCCGAGCGCCAAAGACTTTAAATTCTGTTTGTCAATAAACTCTTCTAATTGTCTTCTTATCTCCGTCTGAGTCTCTCCAGATTGAAATCCCAGTGCAACATCGTGACTTAAAAGTACATAGCGTCGCTAAAAACACGAGTCTCATTGTGTTCAAAAAGTCAAGTCCTTTGCAGTCCTAATGGGATCAGATTTCAGACAAAATATAATGAATGACAACCAAATACGTTATGAATTATTACAGGTCAAAGCATGTTCGTACAAAACATCCAAACTAGCTCTTGGAGGCTTTTTTACAGGCTCCAGTAACTTGGACACACTGCAGAGTAAAACCCTCGTTTTTCAAGAGATCTTGCAACTGAAGACAACTGCGTGGGAATATAAACGCCTCGGGGCTGCTGCAACTTATCAAAGGTCTCCAGTATGGCACCTGTCTCCACGGTCCAAATTTAGGATCCAGGAATCAATTTCCGGCTGCATTTTTGCCTCTACAAGGCCCAACACCACAACGGGAGGCTGGCAGAACGGCTCCTGTGTCCACAGAAAAAACACCCGAGGCGTTTCCAGTGAGATGAGAAACATCAACTCTGGACTGTCGATAGGTGGGAAAGGTTGTCTGGGTGGATAAATCTTCCTGCCAACGACGCTACAGTAATGGTGGATTTACAGCGAGCCATAAACAGTATGAAGAGACGCACATCTACATCTGGATGGGAATAAAATACACAGTATCTCTGAGAGTTAACTACTTTCAGTTATTCCAGACTTTTTTTTTTTTTTTTTTTTTAAATAACGCCCACATTCAGTAAGTTCAGCCAAAAGCTTATTGTCTCATTTCAGAATGACTTTGATTAAGCTGTTGATTTTAAACAAGCTTTCAGAATGACTGAGTTTTTGGTCAGACCACAATGCACTATTTATTTTATTGTTATTGCAACCTGTGACACTTAGACACTTGGTTTATTCAGCTCAGGGACCACATGTCTATTATTTGGCTGTTACAACAGCAGAGGCGGAGCGCCACCGCTACAGCTGCTCTGTTTGCAGGGTTCACAGAGTTTAGAGATAAAGACGGATTCAATCCTTTTTTTACACTTTTTGAGAAATTCTGCACATTAGTAGGGTAACAGGGCTAATTTGCTCATTTTTATCAAATCACAAGCCACTTGTTGCCTGCAGAAAGTTTGTAGCGGATGAACGGCTATATGAAGAGACAAGATGCTTTAGGAAAACAAAAACAAGAGCTGTGAAAGTGCTACTTCTTCTTCTTTGCTTGTTTTGTCACACTTAAATGATCCTCAAACATAATTTAATATCAAATATAACCTGAGTAGCTACTTCATGTTGTTATACAGATACTACTTAGGTGATTTAATGGTACTAAATGCGATAAATTAGGCCTGAGTTTGGCGAATAAAACTGAACTACTTCAAATTATCAGTTTCTCTGATTTTACTTTTTATAGGTCTATGGTTGAGAAAAATTAACATTGTTATTTTATTCTATGAACTACTGACAACATGCCTCTGAAATTCCAAGTAAAAATTTTGTATTTATTTGCAGAAAATGAGAGATGGTCAAAATTACAAAAAAGATGCAGCGCTTCTAGACCTCAAATGATGCAAAGAAAACAAGTTCATATTCATTTAGAAACAACAAAACTAATGTTTTAACTCAGGAAAAGTTCAGAGATCAATATTTGGTGGAATAACCAGGAGGTTTTCAATTTGGTTCACTGCAGTGTACTCTTCATTTTTCCAGAGCTGAATGTTTCCCTTCCAAAATGTAACACATTTAGTAGATTGGTTTTCCCTTAATAAACTACATCAAAAATGTAAAACATTTTTCACGCAGGTTGTCTTTATCTGATATAAAAGTTTGCTTGGGGCTAATTCCAATGTGATAATACTAGATTAAACTGTAAGAGGATCACTGTAGATAATTAAATCAACAATCTCGTCTGTAAGCTGGTCAGCAATAACACACTGCTGCTATTCATAAATGGTGTCGTAAACAAGCCAAAAGAACTGAGTTGCAGAGAGTAAAATAGCAAATCCAATTATTTCATAGTTCATCAATCATTTCTGCGGGCTGCGTTGTGCACTGGACCAAGCAACATTAATTGCAGAGATGTGGAAATTCTTTTTTAATAGGGCAACAGCAAGCAAATTAGACCAGATGACAGACTGCAAACAAATAGTGGCCTTGTTCCTGAAAGTGATTTGTAAGTGCTGCTCTCATGCAGTCTGCAAATGGCCCTAGTTTCTGGAGAAACGACTGATTAAGTGTGATGAATGTTTACAGCGGACTGTCTGAGTAGTATTTAATTGTTCTCCCTTACTTTTCGCGCCCAGGTTAGTTGGGCTGACTGTGAAATTTCTCTACAGCGAATGCATTTAACTGGTTTTTGTTTGTTTTCACATGATTTCCTGCATGTAAAAATCTGCAAAGAAGCCAACTAAAACTTCTAAATTTCTCATATGTTACCTGTGTTAAAATGTAACCACCATATACTCCACTACATCCTGAGTCTTCTTCATTTGGAGTGATGTTTGAAACTCCTCCAGTTAGTTTAGCATAATTTGCTAAAAATAAGTCATACAAGCAGAACGCAGAAATTGTACCCTGGTAACAGAGCAGTGTTATCCTTAAAACACTGAGTTAAATAAGGAAAATGTGACGCAGAAGGTTAGATAATAATTTAAAAAGAAAAAAAAGATGGCAGAAGGGCAAACATATGCGATGGAGAAACGCTGACGCTGAGCCAGTCTGTGGGCTGGTCTGGACCTGAGGCTGAATCAGAGTGGGAGTCCAGCGGTCAGTGGAGCCACTGGGGGCTGTGTTGTAAAGCGCGTTCCTGTGAGTGAGAGTCTGTGCATGTGCATCAATGTGTATCCTCCTCCAAATGTATTCAAAAGAATGCATCACAGCACTGGAGGCTGTCATATTTTATAATTTCCTGCCAGCGAGTGTGTGTGTGTGTTTTTTTTTATATTAAATTCTACGCAAGCTGGAGCCGGAGTTACCACTGAGCAAGTCGTCCACCACTGAATTTCTCTTTTACTACGTTCCTTCCCTCCACACTCTTTTTTTCTTCACCTCCCTTATCAGTTTTTTTTTTGTTCCTCGTCTGTCCGTTTTACTTTACTGCTGCATTTCTCTCTGTCATCTTTTATCTCACTGACTTCCTCTTCTCCCTTTAACTGTGAATTCTCATATTCTCTCAGCTCAAGCTTTTCTTTCTCTCTTTTTTTTTTTTATTTGGTCTCTGTTGGTCATGGTTTCCATCTCAGGCGGGTCACATTCTCTCAGACCTTGTCACAGACTGCCACAGTGACCAGAAAAAAGCATAGTAAATGATTCCCAGCAAAAGGTTTTTGTTTGAGGTGGTGATGGGAAAAGACAAAGGAAAATACAGGGTTTACATTACCGTTCGACTGAACAACTGACTCTTTCTCTGACATTTGCTCTCCTAAGGTAAACACCAACCGTTAGTTTACTTGTAAGACCTCAATTTTCTTTGTGGATTTTTGTACGTAGGAAGAAAAAGCAGCTGAAACAGTTTTCTGGAATAACCTCAGTCGATCTTAATGCTTTTGGGCCTCTAGGATTCAAACAATGAACTTATCCCGACTTATTTTAATGGTTTTTTGGAGGCATTTGCATCACCGTGCAAAGATTTTCTTTCATAGAGTCCCTAAGTAATTGTTCTGTATGCCTCACTGTGCTGCTCATTAGGCTCATTCTCATGTAAGATAATGTAAGGTCATGAAATTTTGTGTCGCATTCTGACTGGATTAATGCAGCTGATGGAGGAAATAATTAATCTTACAATGACAATGATAAATGAACAGCGTAATAAGGTCAAGCAATGAGGCTAATTCTGTTTCAGAGGTTTGGCTCAGTTCACCCCCTCATTTATTGTAATTATTATGTTAACATTACCAATAGAAATGATTGCTGGTTATAACTCCAGACTTACTGTATGCTGCTATGTGACCTTGATTCAATAAATGGCTGTTTACCCCAAATAATGAATGTAAAAACTTAATCTAAGTTTCCAAAGCCAAAGTTTCTCAGAAAACATTTTGATTAATAAATACAATTAAACACATAATAATACTCACAGCTAATGAAAAACAAAATACAGTTACGTTCTATGACATTAGTCATGCTACTGAAAGATCCTACATGATCCTCTAATTTTTCCACAACACTCTATGATAATGTCTGCACCACTATACCTGAACTTGGTCAATAAATCTACAGTGCAAAAAAAGATGGCTAAACATAGTCTGGTAGAATATTTTAGTTTAGGGTGAACTTATCTTGGCATTCTGGTTTATTACATTTATCTCAATCTGCAAAATAAAACAAAAACATAAAAAAGTGTGTGAATCCCTGCTCACTCCAGAATGATCCAACTAAAG
Source organism: Xiphophorus hellerii (assembly GCF_003331165.1). Taxonomy (NCBI): domain Eukaryota; kingdom Metazoa; phylum Chordata; class Actinopteri; order Cyprinodontiformes; family Poeciliidae; genus Xiphophorus; species Xiphophorus hellerii. The sequence goes on from NC_045684.1 coordinate 12,093,878, forward strand.
TCTGAACAGCAAAAGTATTTTAGGTTTTTAGAAAAAGATTACCAAAAATTGTTCAGATTATTTTTAAAAAATGTAAAATAGTGCTGTAATTCAGAGCCAAATCCTAATGTTATAAAAAAATTCACGAATAAGATATTGCTTTTGAATTTTTTTGTGTTTACAATATAAATCAGTGATTCAAAATCCAATTAAAAAATACATTATTGATCCCAAAGGGAAATTAAATGTTGTAGCTTATTTAATTAAAGAGTTATTGTAGATGATGGCTGTGGGCAGACAGGATCTCCTGCAGCAGTCTGTAATACAACAGTCATGTCTTCTGACTGAAGACATGACTGTTTCACAAAGAGGATGCTAATAATTTCCTTCATTTGGTGTAAAAATCTTTCATTTTTGTTGGTTTGTTTTGTAGACGTCTTCACTGCTGTGTGTCCAGTCTCAAATGAGCGCCACGTACTCGACTGACTGGACATGAGCAACATAAAACTCAGTTAGTGATCATGTGCCCCCTGGCAGAATGGTGCCCTGAGTGGAGAGCCAATCATCCATATCAGAAGCATCTAATTAAAATGTGTGCAAATCAAAAGGCCTAAATAGCCCAAAAATCAAATTCAGAAAGTTGTTCTACCACTTTTATCAAAATTAAAGCATTAAAAAAAAAAAAAAAACACCATTACATAATAGGAGCCTTTTCAAGTATTTTAAATACCTGCAGGAATCTGATTTCAATTATTTTAGAGGTTTTATGGAAGCAATGTTGGAAAAGATGAGTAAGGAGTTGCAGTACAGCTCTAAGCTCTTGCAGTTATATAAAAAAAACTGTTTTCAGCAAATCACAAATATGAAAATAAACAACTCAACATTTTTCCACAAATTGAGATGGATATCAACCTGCCAGTATGGATTCTTCCCCGTTTTTGTGTCGACTAGTCACTTACCAATGTTGTGTATTTTGATGTTCGGCCTGACTGTGTAGTCGGGAGAAGTTTGACTGGAGTCGTCATCTGCCTGAGAGGCTGAGGAACCCAACAGAGACACACAGATGGAGAGAAAAGGGAAAAGAAAAACAGAGGAGAAAACAATTATGGGAGAGACACACACACACACAGAGAGAGAAAAGTGAGATTTGCAGCATGATCAATCTGTGTACATTAATCGGTCAGCTTGGTGGAGTTAAAGTGGATTGGAGAAACAGTTAAGAAATTGTGGACGGTAAATCCAGACTGCGCCTGGAGGATTTAAAGAATTTATTTAGGCAGTGCAGGACAAAAATCATTACTTTGACTGTTTGTCTAGACTTGGAATTAAATCCAGTTTGCTTTTTGAATGGATGACATGTGGGTTTGCTTATGTAGGCATGAATGGATTAACAGTGAGCAGCAGTACAACTATACAAAAATAGCAGCAGTATGCTCTACTTTATAGCAATGTCTATAATTCTGACTAGAAACTAAAAATAAAGGAAGGAAGTTTGTGATAATAAAGCTGTGACCAAGGCATTGGGGTACACTAAGGAAAACTGAGCAGAAGCAGTGCTGACTGGAAATGATGGAAAGCCTTTAATCCACAAAGATGATGGAAATGCAAATTACCGCAACTTGGCTCAGACCTAACCAAGCTTAAATGTATGCTGAGCTGTTTCTCAGCTAAGAAAACCTCTGAAGGTGAAGACCTTCCCCACTGAGCTCCTCCAGACTAGCGGTAGCAGCAACCAGCAAACACCGGTGGAACTGCACAGTAATTTACTTATATGAACTACAAAGCTCCAAAGAACGGTTGTAAACAGCATCAGTGGCAGCATGGAGAAACATTGAAACTGAGTGTCAGAAAGAGTAGGAGGTTCTTAAAGAGACGGAGCCCAATTTCAAGGTGTCAGATTTATTTCAAGTTGTTTTTGATATGTGCAGCATTTTCATAACAACTGGAGGTCAGATAGTTACTTAATTGTGATATAAAATTGCATCATACGCTTGGAAAATACATACATAATACCCCCTTTAGCAGGTGTTAATAGTTTAGAGTAAAGGCTCTTTTCTCTAAAAAGAAAACGTTTGTGAACTCTTTTGAATATGACCGTCAAATGTGAGGACATCTGTCCAGCAGCTGAAGTCTGACTGCAACTAGGTCATAAAAACCACAATGTTCAAAACACAGCAGCAAACCTACAACAAACTCTCCAAACACCGGACGTCCTTTCAAAGAATTAATTATAACTTTAATTTAAGACCTGCGCTACATGTAAACTTTAAGCTTCCCTTAATAAATACTGAATAATATTTCACCTGTTAAATATTGTAAGCAAAGTAAATAAACCTTTGTCAAATACGATTATGTTTTAAAACATTGGTAGTGTTTTAAGACCATTTTCTGCTTATATGGTGAACCTCGTAATTGCTCCTCCTGATGGGGTTCAGTCAACATATCAACATTGTAAAACGTCAACTATGCCACAATAAAAGAGCTGAATTATGTACTCAGAACATTTGAGTTTCTTTTCTTGAACACTCAAAAGCCAGTTTCAGAAGCAGAGAAAAAGACTGATGAAGCAGTAATTTAGCAGACACACAAATTTAAGACATAACTAACTATTTAAGATGTAATATGGAAAATCTGCATAAATTTAGGACTACAAGACACCGCAGCAACTCTGGTATTGAACTGAGGAAAAAAAGATAATAAATAGATTTTATATTTTTTAGCTGTAAAAATCAAACCTGAACAGCAGCATTGAAATTATTGTCTTGTTTAGGCCATTTGCTAAACAACACCAATGATTTTTGGTGTCTGAAAAATGAGCCGAGCCTGTGACTTGTTTCCTGTTGATGCACAGACAGAAGCAATGCTTTGCATTAGCTAACTCATCATTATTCTCCCCTCTGTCTCATCTTGAAGCCTTGTTCTGTCAGGGTTAAAGCAGGCAACAAAAGAGAACGAAGGGCAGCTGAAGTCAATAACACTTCTGAAAGCGAGCTGTAAAAATGACAGGATGTCATGAACCCTTCAATGCATGTGCACACATCAGACAAATTGACGGCAGAAATGTGCAGACAGACATGAAACGCCCTCAAACGCTTTAGCACAACAACACAGATGCAAATGGAGGTGCATCAACAGATTGGCAGCGACAATGGGGTGTGTTAAGGTGATCTGTACATGGGGAATGACACTGGCCTCAGAGTGGGATGTATTAGTGCTGACAAGGTTAGAAGAGAGGGGGAGGGAGAGCTTTCTGTACCACGCTGCCTGATCAAAGGCCTGCAGGGGAGAGCGCAGACTACCAGGGTAAAAATAACACACACACTATACAGAGCAGCAGGGATCAGAGAGGAAGAAAGAGAGTCGGGGAGATAGGTGGAGGGGGTGGTCAAGAAGAAAGCTGAGGAAGGGGAGTGACAGACGGAGGGGAGGGCAGAGAGATCTGAATCTCACAGTTGAATGTATTTTTTTCTTCTCTCTACATCTTTTGTAGATCTTCATGAGAGCATGTCAGTCACAGAATGAGACGGAGCATTACTGTAATAGAACAGACAGGGAATAACATCAGGCTGCCATTCTCAAAGAGCTGCTTTGAGAGAGAAAACTGCATCATCAAAACCTCGTCAAGGCAGCACAAGGCAGATGAGCCTCCCTCCCTCTCTCTTCCTGAGACACAACTCTTAGATCTTCTTTATTTATTGCTCTGTCTGCAGCTTTCTGACTCTTTGTTTCTCTATTTGTGGAACGACAAACAGACATGAGCAGACTGGCGAGTGTTAGCAGAGTCGTCTCACCAGTGGAGCAGCAGACGAAGACCCTCAGTCTCAGGCAGCTGTGGCCGTGATGGTGGATGGGTGTGGCTAAAACAGAGAACAAACATACATAAAATGTCAACATTGTGCCCTCTGCAGGCCACATCATTCTTACGGCCTTGTCCATAGCTCCTCCAGAGTTATCACCATCCGATTGACTGGTTCCCTGGTAAATCCTTGTTCCACCTTTCAGCTTAGGTGGACGGCCATGTCTTGGTAGATTTGCAGTTGTGCCTTTCTGTTCATCTTCAAATGATGGACTGAATAGTGCCCTTCAGAGCTTTTGTTTTGTTTCATAATGTAATCCTGCAATCAACTTCTCCACAACTTTATCCTTGGGCTGTCTGGTAAGTTTTTTTTTTGGTTTTCAAGATGCTGTTTTTTTCCACTAATGTTCTTTATCAAACCCCGAAGGCCTTAAAAAAGCAGCTGTAATTATACTAAATTACACACAACCGCACTCTATTTACTGACTACAACTTCTAAAGGAAAATGGTAAATAGACATTGAATAATCATTCACCCATTCACGCACACACTCACGCACAAATGGTGGCAAGTTATACTGAACTTCAGCTGTAACAGAACATTTAGCCATTATTTTCCTCCCACTTCACAACTCTGCACTCCTTGTGATGATCTAGCACATAAATTCCCACTAAAATAAATTAAAGTTGTGGTTCTAATGAGACAAAATCTGAAGAAGTTCAAGAGGTGTGATCATTTTTGCAAGGCTCAGTACACAAACTACACAAACTGCAGCACCAGGAAACTCAAATGTCCTCAGCTAAACTTCGACAATCTATTACCAAAACCCACACGGCATCAATACACGTGGGCGAAGAGACGCTCTAAATTACGGCCTCGGATCACAATATTGGACGTGCAGCACCCTCAGGCCTTTTCCATCCATCACAATGAGCTAGTGACTCACAGATGTAGTAGTACTCCTGGCCCACGGTGAACTCGTAGCCCAGCGAGAAGGCGCTGTACCGCTGGAACTTCTCAGAGAACTTGATGGGCGTGTGCGGCGCGTGGGGCCGGTTGCACTCCCAGCGTTTGACACCCATCTGGGGGTTGCAGGTGTAGTAGCCCCGGTAGTTCACCATGTAAAGGATGTACTGCTCGGCCACCACGCGCTCCAGAGTCCCACGCTGGCTGGTGTTGTAGTGCGGGCAGTAGATGTCCAGGTAGTCGTTGACGCTGACTTGCACGGTGTATCCCTCTCTCCGAAGCCTGAACATTAAAACACAGACACAGATCTGGATGAGAAGCTGCGGTTAATAAGAATTCATCATGCATTTCAGAAGAACGTTTGGCTGGGAAAATGACAAAATGTCTGAGGCCGCATTCACACCATTCCTGTTTAGTCTGCTTTAATCAAACTCCAGTTGGCTTGGGGAGACGTGAATGCGCAATCGACAAAGGAGGTTTTGCAGCGCCACCACAGGCGAGGAGGGTGAATGGGTTTTCATTTGACACTAGCTCCATTTCCAGTACAAATGTGTGCAAAACTTTGTTGATATTCCCCTAATGTTGGGAAAACACAGTTTCGCAGCTGCGGTCTTTCCATTAATTAAGATCATAAATAAGTTCATGATAAGTAATTAAAAACATACAAGGCCATCATAGTCCTATCACTTTTCATCGTCTTTTTCATCTTTTGGTAATAACATCCCGTTGCTGATCACATAACTGTGTGATGCAAAAAGTGTTTCCATTGCAGTTTTGGGTGAATTGTTGCTCATCCAAAGCATCAGCTTTCTATTGGAAAACTTGACTTTTAGTTTTCAAAATTGGTGTGTTTCTGTCAAGCAAATTTATTCTTTGCAAAATGTTATCATCAATGGACCCACAGCTATACAGTGCAGGGTGAAAGCAAACTACAGTGGCTGAAAATGCAACAAGTGTTGCAATTTTGGTCCCCAATCAAGTGTTAAAACACCCTAACTTAATTATTCTATTTTTAGAAAAAAAAACTAATAAATAGATACTATGATTACACAAAAAATGTAAATAAAATATCAGGTTTTCAAATGTACGTAGCAGTAAAGCAGGAATACCATCTTCACATCAATAAACAATAGAGGCTATTATAGAGGCACACAAGTGCAGTTTGGACCCTCCACGTGTGAAAACACGTTTCCTCACTTAATGCATCCTGGCGAGGGCCGAGGATCATGCTGGGAATGATAATCTGTCCTCCTAGGTGTTAACACCTGCCCTGAGCACGTTCGTGTCATTGAGGTAGAAGGAGATCTTGTCAGGGGCGATGTGTGTTCTGGATGCAGAGGAACCGGTCTGCACGTTGTACCCATCATAGAGCTCGCTCCTCAGGGAGCCGTTACGAGCGGATGAGCTTCTGTTCGCAGGCAGGCAGGCACAGCCTCTCTGTGGTCAAGCAGATGTGATGGTAACATAACCCTCTCAACTGACTTTAAGCCCCTCACTGAACAGCTGCGAGGGTGCTGTGACTGCTGTTACCTACACTGTGAGTAAAACTGAGTACATCTATTATGTAGATTACACAGTCTGTAATTAGACAAAGTAGAAATCATTACAAAGGCTCCTGCAGGTGAGCTGATGAGATGGGAATTGCCCTCGGCTGCAGTGATGTGTACCCGCTCTAACTAACTGTAATGACTCCTTTCTACCATTAGGTGGAGATATTGTGCTGAACATAAGGTCCAACGTGTCCATGATTCCCTATGCAACAATATTTATCTCTTGGTTGTCTTCTCCTCCATACACATCATCTGTTCTGGTCCTATAGCAGCACTTACACAGTCATAACTATCCATCATAATGCTTCTTACAACGATGTCAGACTCATTACACGTTTAGGCCTCCACAGTTTTGATTGTTGAATTAAAAAAAATAATGGCAGGAATGGCATAAACCTCTCCTTTTCTCTCTTCATGTCTCACTATCGAGCATGCTACAACTGCACCTTTTGTTTCTAGATTGTTATCCTTTTAGTCATTTACCCACATGCTGAGGCAGATGTTTATCTACTTTTTAATGGCTCCTCTTCTTTTTCTGGCCATCAATCTTATCTGTACTTTCTGTCCCCGTTGCTGGAGATGTGAGATGACAGACTTTTGTCTCGCAGCGATGCAGGAAGAGACGACGCAGCCACGCTTTGCAGGGACTATATTTAGTGAGACTGGGCTGGGGGGAATATGGTGGAGGAGATAGGGGTGAGTGATGAGATGTGTATAAAAAGTTAGAGGGAGTCAAGTGTTGTGTAAAAAGTAAGGAAGAGTTATTATCCTAGAGGATGGTAGTGTGTTTGACTAACGCTGAAACTACCGAAGGAGGGTTTATGGCTGACTATTTCTGAAAAATAGAAAGGCTTTTTTCTGTGATACCTAGAAGTGCCAGTTAGGTATTAAAAGGCAGTCCACCTTGAGATTTGCAAGTAAAGACACCAGAAAAATGCTAATTGCAAAGGAGAGGCTACCAAAGTGGCTCATTTGCACATTTTAATGAGGTTAAAACCACATTAGCTTATATTAACGTTCATACATCAATCAGTCTCACAACTTATTAAAAAGAACTTTGAAGAGAGGATAGTTTTCCCTCCCACAGAGCTCCATACATTACCCTAAAAGAATGTATGCAGAAATTTCAGCATGTTATGTTTCAGGGTTCTGAAATTATGTAAAACCAATTCACAAAAAAATTAGCTAAAATTATAAAAGATCTGAGAACCAATAGATTCAAATGTATTATTAACTGAACAGCTAAGACAAAATGTAAGGACTAGTGGACACCATTGTTAACAGCACCAATTCTCATTACTGTTATAATGACAATACTATGGGTCATTTTTATCAGATGTATAGAGATAGATAGATATTATAATACAAAAATTGGAAAGGGGCAAACTGAGCTTTAGTAAATTTTTGTCCTTTAGGTTTTCTTTTTAACCTATTGGAAATATTATCTCATGTAGAATAAGAATAGACTTTGGCATGTAAGACGTATTTTCCACAAAGATTTTTAAAGTACTTATTTGCGTCATTTCTGGGACACATATCTGCAGTTCAGGACATAAAAATACAACTAAAGATTTTAGATTTACAAAGTTACCTTTTATTGACCCTTATAAAAATGTAACACATTCAAACTACATAATTAACTCTAAAGGGAACAGACCAACTAATAAACAGAACATAATGGCTGCAAAACCAAAAGCTTTCTGGTATTTTTGTGCAGAAAGTGTATTTATGTTGAAAATTCTTCCCAAGGGAAAAAAAAACATTGTCCACCATGTTTTCAGCTTACACAGCTGACTGACAGCTTGCAGCAACATGTGGGGGAGGGGCATCGATGCTCTGTGCTGATCAAAACTATATATAAGTTTCCACTATCTTTGGAATCCAAATAAAAAGAAACTTGAGCCACAAGAACAGCATGATGGAACAGCTTTTTCAAAATTGTGATGCAACTAAAGCCGAAACAGACTTGCTTTAACTCATTAACCAAACCTCAACTGCAGAAGAGCCATTTGTTTCAAGCATAATCAGCACCAGAGCGAAACGAGGAGAAAAGAAATAGCGAGCCAGACGAGAGAAGAAAGCAAGAGCAAAGGATGGAGAGAAATTATGTAGAGTGTGTGGGTGAGAGGAAGAGAGGAGTCCCCCTCAGGTGTTTTCCGTTATATAAGCCATCCACTTAGTGGCACAAGACAAAAAGGTCGCAGGGTAGAGAGAAATGAAGAGCAGACAGGAGAAGAAAAGTAAAGAGATGGATGGGTAAGCTAGACTTAATAAGTTAAGATAGGATGAGGAGAAGAGAAGGGAACAGTGAGGGGAAAAATGCACTGAATGACAATGACAATAAAAGGACAGGAAGGTCCAGAAAGAGACATAATGCTTTTCTGGAATGAACATACATGGTAAAAGAGCCTTAAAGAGACCGATGGCTCTCTTTCATACATTTTTTTTTTCCTGCAGCTCTTTCACTTTCCTCCTCTTTCTGCCCTGCATTGTCTCTGCCGTGATTTTGCTGTCTCATCATCATTTCTCTACGAGTGGGCGTGCACAGCTAGTTAGTAAAGGCTGCACAAGCTGGTGAAGACTGCCAGGGGAGGCAGCTTGCAGGGGGTGGAGTGAAAGAGCAGGGGGAGAGGTGGAGTAAATGAAGAGGACAAGAGGATGAGACAAAGATAGCACCACTATACCATACACATCTGCACAGAAGGGAGTCTTTGGAGAATACAGAGCAATAAATAACAGCGGTGAGGTCGGGATACAGTAGGAGACACTTGTGCTGCTAACAGAACATTTGGAGCTACTGCATTAAATAAATGTAATAAAAAATAAATCTGAAAATAAATTCAGATATAAATATAACACATCTGTATGTTGCTTCATACAGATATGAAGCAATGCTATTATTTAATGATGTCATAAAACATGCGCAAAAAAATTAAGAAACATGTTATAAATAATACCACTTTTTTTAAGATTAAGAAAATGGAAAAACAAAGTGTAACCAGACTAAGTTGACGACAACACTCTTTGCTGTGTTGATTCTGAAGACGCAACAAAGTCTAAACACAATTAATTGTTAGACCGATAAACGTCTCTCCAGTTCCATACTGTTGTGCTAAAAGACTGCCATAGAAATATTATCTGTCTGTCTGTCTATGTAAATAATGAAGAGCCCACTGCACTGAACCCCACTGAAAACCTCCTGGTTATTCCACCTAATATTGATTTCTGAACTCTTCCTGAGTTAAAACATTAGTATTGTTGTTTCTAAATGAATATAAACTTGTTTTCTTTGCATTATTTGAGATCTGAAAGCACTGCATCTTTTTTGTTATTTTCACCTTTTCTGCAAATAAATTCAAAATTTTTGCTTGGAATTTCAGAGACATGTTGTCAGTAGTTCATATAATAAAGGAACAATGTTCATTTTGCTCAAACATATGCCTATAAAAAGTAAAATCTGAGAAACTAATCATTTTAAGTGGTATATCAAGTTTTTCCAGAGCTGTACAGTATACATGTACTGTATATATATTCACCTTTTTTATGGATGCCAGTAGTAGGCAGTACTGGAAGCGTAAATAAATTGCCAGTGACATTGATCGTGATAACTTCTTGTTTTTAAAATAAATACTTTTCCCCACTCTATTAATTTCTAGATTATAATAGAGATATTAAAGGGAACATGTCATGGAAAATCTACTATTTTACCCCTTAAATGGATTTTGTCGTGTACTTGGAGTCTTTAGGAGTGTAAAAAAAGTTATTTAGTCTCTCCTGGTGCAGCCTAGCTTTAGTTAAATTCTGCCTTGGTCATATTTTTTAAAATTTGTTCATGTTGTCTCTATTCTATTGCCGTTTTCTCTTCTTTCCCATTAAATAGTTGTAGCTCTACAGCTAAACCTTCAAAGGGTTTGAAAGTCCTATATAACTCTGATGTCATTTCATTTCATTACTATCAATGTAAAAAAAAAAAAAAAGGCCAAACATGGTGGAGTGGAATGCTCTGGAGAGCAGCAGGGTGTTAAATGCCTTAGTTTCATTTAAAGGGACCAAACCAAAACAAGTTGCTCTCAGATGCACCTCAGATCAGGAGTAAAAGAGAGGCCTGTGCAGTTACAATAACAAGGATCTGAGAGCAAAGCTTTGCAGTCCCACTTTATATAGTTTTACAGCTTCATTACCAGGATGGCTTCATGCAGTTGATAAAATCATTTTTTTCTGCTCTCTACCATAAAAAAGCCTAAAGGACAGTTTGCAACCATCAGTTTGTGACCATAAAGCTTAATGGGTAATGCTGCAGCAGGACTATGATCCAAAGTACCGGCATGTCCATCTCTGAAAGCATCACAAAGTTTAAACTTAAATTTGATTTTTTTTTTAAAAATTAAGTCTAAAGTATAAAAAATTCTGCAAAGAAGTTTGGGCTATGGGAGTTGTTGCAGAAATGGATTTTTCTTAAAGAGACATGCATTACTTGGTTCCCCTGCTGCTTTTCATGCTTCTGCATCTTTAAAGCAAATATGAAAATGGTTTTTATAAACAACAAATGACATAACACAAATAGGTCTTCATTGCCAAAGTAATCTATAATTAATTATCAGGGTAATTTGTTTTGATCTACTTTCGTTATGCTTGTGATAATAAATTAGGAGAGTGTAAAATGTAAAAACCCTGCAGGTATGCTTTTGCAACATTCCCACAAGACGCAGTGTTGCAAGATGCTCTCTCAGTAGCGATGAGGTCAGCTCGACAACATCAACGATGACCTTAAAAGGCCCTCCCCAGGGTAATCAACATCAGCCTCATCAGGAGGATAAACCAAGGCTTTACAAACCGATGTAGCTCAAATGCCACTCACCAGGCCTCTGCTTACCCCCGCTAAGACGCTTACAATCAAGTTGGACAAGCAACACTCTGCTGTTTTTCTCTTTACGTCAGCAACTCATTACTCGGGCACTATGTGTCCAAAAAGACACAGACAAAACCTGCACATGCACACAAGCTCAATCTCCAGTGAGTCATCCCTGATTGAGTTAACGCTGCAATTAACGGGCCAGTTTACGACGCTTCGATCCAAAATGGAGGACTGAGAAAGAAACGAGTGCTGAGCAAGTTAGTGGGAAGAGGCCGACGCTGCCTCCCTCCTCTGTTGCTATTAAACCGCAGGGAGACATTCATCGCTCTCTTTCATAACCTTTCAGCCACTCTGGCCTCACAAAAACCGATGAACATTTTTTATATATATTTATTTTCCATCTCTCCCCATCCTTACTTTTGGCTGTTTTTTTTTTTACATGTTTAGGTTCAGTTTTATTATAAGAACACTTTGTAATAAATGTTTAACATTACCAATAACTGCAATGAGGATCTGAGCATTAAAGCATCTCTTTGACCCCATGTGAGCATAGATTTCTGCTTAAGTAATTGTGAGTCAAGGACACCTTGACAGAGTTGTCCTTTTTCTAACCAATTACTTCGACAGCAATTTATTGATTTCTGTTCTCTGACTGGCCTTACCTGAAACACAGACAGTTTTTCTGCTGCTCCTTGAAGATTTACGTCAGAATTACAATCTGAGGCAGAAAGCAGAGATCTGGGGAGAAGTATTGACACTGAACATCACAATGAGCTCATCATCCCCATGGTGAGACACGGGGGTGGCAGCAACATGCTGTGGGGATGCTTTCTTCAGAAGAGGCAGGGAGGATTATTTGTGTTGATAGGAAGATGCATGGAGCTTAATACAGGGGAGTCCTGACAGAAAACAGAGAATGGGACTGGAGCTCATCCTCCAAATTCAACTGAGAATCTGAAGCAAGAAAACTGAGGCTTACAGAGAGAGGCTCTCTAACTAATCTGATTAAGCTTGAGCCATTTTGAAAAGAATAATGAGCATAAAAATGTCTCTAAATGCTGGAAGAGACTTAAAGGAGTTGGTTTTACAAAGTATCAACATGGTGAGAATGAATACATAAACAAGTCACAGATATCAGGTTGGTATTTTTTAAAACATTTGAAAACTGTCCATAATTTCTTTACACTTCTCAGTGAAAGAAGTGTTGGTCTACTAAATTAAAACCCAGTGAATTACATTGAATATTGTGCTTCTTAAGTGATACAAATGTGAAACAGTCTAGTATGAAGTATAAATACTTTTCCGAGCTACTGAAATAATCGTGAACCTATTGTTTAATCACTGGGATTTTAGATTAAACTTCAAAAACTGCTTGCAGACATTTGCAGATCTGAGACATGTTGAAATGCCAAAGCTTTCAGATGAAGAATCATTCTGGTAATTGATACATTTGTGAGAAGTTGTCTGGTCATGACATTTACTCGGCATGCCAACAAAGATAAACTGAAACAGCTTCATAAATAAAACAATAACCAGTCAGAGCTGCAGTCCCACCCTGACAATTGCTAGATGTTATCAATCCAGTGTCTTATCTGTGAGTCCCCCTCTTATGGGAGCGAGTAGGGAGAGCTACAGATGGTTCATGCCACCCTGATAGCTGAAAGTGGACGTTTTAGTAAAATTGAAGCAATGTCTTCCTCTCTGTGGTTCAGCTGCTTTGTGACTGTTTCCTTCAGCATCACTTCAAATATGTCTGAGTTTTAGAGATCCGTCCATCTCCTCAGTACCACACATAAAAATGACAATTTTTTTCATAAATGACCCAGATTTATGTAACTACTAACCTTTAAATCTATCTAAACTATATTTTTATGCCATTAGCTGGTAACCAATTTTTCCTAAAGCTGTGGCTAAAATTATTGTTGTAATTGATTATCCTGACGATTAATCGAGTAATCAGATTTCTTTCAAAAAGAAAGAAACAAAACAATACATCTACACTTTTCAGAATCCAGATACAGAAACTGTTTCATGTCTGCCAAATAAATAATAGCTGGGGTGAAATTCAGCCTTCAGGTTTTGCTTCTCGTCACCAAAATATGAAAACTGAACATACGTATAGTCGGGCAACGGAGCGTTGATTAAACAGACGCAAACAGACGACTTCAGATGTTTGTTTGAGTTGTAGTTGTGAAAGTAACGAAACATGATTAACATAATAATGAGACTTCAGCATCTTCATCCTCTAATTCAATCATTTGCAAAGCAATATGAGTTACAGTCAGCTTTACTTGAAGGGAATATGAACTGGCATCTCTTTTGTAATAATACATACACTTTATGATGTTGTTTACTTATTAGGCTTGCACAAAATAAGTTTAAATATCAGACAAAAACACAGTTAAAAATTGAACATTGGCTCTCCTTCAGCTCGACTTTCTGAAAACAATAAAATCACCAGAGGACAGACGGTGTTTTATATTTGCTTTTATCACAGCAGGGATGTTTGCAAAGAGAATCTGTGTAGCATTGTTTGATCCTGATCCCACTGTGGGTTTATAGGTTGAATAACAGTTTTCACCAGTAAACTGTACAGTAATGAAACGTGTGGTAGTTCACATCATCAAAATGTTAAAAATAACCTAATAAGCATTTTCAAACAAGGGGAATAGTGGACACTTTAATCTGTATGAAATACATGAAATGTAATCTAAACAGATAAAAGTTTAACTTTTATTAATCATTTAGTTATCAGTTTTTGTCTAACATCCAGTAGTTATAATGTATAACATTAATTTGAGGGGGGAAGTTTTTGAGAAAACAAAAAAATCAAATGAGATTAAGACATGTTAATTTGTCCAACACATGATTCCTCACTGTAGCCTGGAAACTGTTTTGAACTTTGCGTTAATTTTAAAAATAAATTCAGAAGAATTACAGACTATCCACTAATCTAATGGGTTAGTGGCCACTTCACTGCCTGATGTACACTTTCTATGCGAATGATTTTTTTCATCAAAACAAAAACTAATCATGGGGAAAATAAATATATGTCACTAATAAATAATAATCACAATAATAGTAAAACTAACAAGGAAGCAAAAACGGTAAATTTGATAAATAAAACATGGTGGGCACCTTGAACACCTTAAAGCAAAAAGGTCACAGGTCAGGAGTCTGCTTAGAGCTGTAAAATGTTACATGACCGTTAGAAAAAGTGACAGTTTGTAACTTTTAATAAATATCTAAGACATTTGTAGTCATTTTTAATGAGCCATCATTTTATTACTATTTTTAGAATAGAAGATGGATCCATTTTCTTCTATAAGCTGTTGATATTTTTGGAAAATTCTGTAAGTTTTTTTTTAAAAAGCACCTAACTTCTAAACAAATGATAGAAAAAATTTAAACTAAGAAATATTACCAGTATTTTAGTGTCATTCTGTTGTGGAAATTCAATGCAACACCAGTTGCTTTTTTATCCTTTTCAGTCAAAGTTATTAAGAGCCATTGCAGAAGCTCCAAAGAGCCACTTGAGGCTCTGGAGCCACAGGTTGCAGACCGCTGTCCCAGACGACCTGTCCAGGTGTCCCCCGCCTCCCGTCCAATAATCACTGGAGATCGGCGCCGCTGTCTTTTAAGGATAAGCCGGTATAGGCAGTGAATGGATGTAAAGTGGGAATGCTTTCTCACTTAATAACTGCAGAGAGAAATCCTTCGTGATTGTATTGCATTACAGGCTGGTCCATACTCATGGACAGTCCTTATTAATGATGTTCCCTGCTGAGTTATTGCTGTGATTATACTCTGCGACATGCAGATAAAAAAGGCATCCATCTTTTGAAGGTGTGTCTCTAATTGTATCTCCTTATTAAAGACTTTATCCCTCTCATCAGCTTCTTCAGCACAGAGTCAGATCAGCAGGATCATAAAAAGCACAAATCGTTCACTGTTTTCCTGTAAAGATCCAAAATCAACCTAATGAACTGAACCAACAGTTCAAATGACACTGTATCGTGGGATTGTGAAATAATGAGCTTAAGGGATTTTCATAAGAATAGTTTAAGTTATGAGGAGTAAATTGAAGGCATTGTGGAGGCAGCTGGCAAAAAGGACAAAGACAACACTGTCAGTGGCTGTGATTAATTTTCAGCAGGGATGAATACAGGAGGGACATGCAACTGGTTTTTGAAATGATAAATGAAACAGAAGGTGGCTTGTTGCCGAAATCCAACAGGATGGACAGATGATTCTTTTCTTGCCAAACACAAGGGGGGCGGAGGATTTGATTACTTGCATGAATGCTTGAATGTACTCTGATTTCATAATTGATATTCCCTTCTCAGTCTTTCATAATGAGACCCTTATATTAAAAAAATATATATTTTCACAACCAAGTGAAAACGTAGCTGTAATACAGTTATTTAAGCAATATTTACATATAAATTGATGATTCTGTGACAATTCTAGAAACTGTATGCTTTAACATTTCCATCTATGAATAATTTATGCTCCTGACCAGTCACTAAAACCGATGTGTACTCAGCCACATTTACAATATAAGGTTATGTTTTCTAACATTTTAGCCAAGAAGCCCTATTTCTGCAACACTATAAAAAGCTCACAATATCAGCACACAAGAATTACAGATTTACAAGAATTATGTAAAAGCACTAAACATCTGGACCACAGTGAACGCAGAAAGAAGAGAGTCCGACGTCTACAGCTGATTTATAACCGGTTGGAGAATACTGTCACCATCCAGTAGTCAGAGTTTTGCCTAATTAAGCA
This sequence comes from Xiphophorus hellerii, assembly GCF_003331165.1. Lineage (NCBI taxonomy): Eukaryota > Metazoa > Chordata > Actinopteri > Cyprinodontiformes > Poeciliidae > Xiphophorus > Xiphophorus hellerii. Next base: position 12,109,815 of record NC_045684.1, read on the forward strand.
TATTTGCATAATAAATGTCAAAATTTTGATTTATGTTTAAGTTTTTCAATCAGCAATCTCTACTTAATTTAGAATCTGATTGACAGCAGATGCATGAATAATGTATTTAATTGTGTAATTGTAAGTAAATTCAAGCAGGAGGAAGTTTAACAAATTTTCTGTCCTGGTCATTAGGATTCTGACAGAATATTAATCCAAAAATATATGAAGAAATTAGGACCAAAACTGTTCACCTGATACAAAATCAAGATTTTTCAAAGCCCATTTCAGACCTTAGAAGTAAATATTTCAAATAACCTGTAGGACAAGTTAAAGAGATCATGAAAGAGAACCCACAACTCTGGATAATGAAGAGAGAAATGGTTAAAGATTCCTCTCTCTATAATCTCTAACCTTGTAACACAAGACTAAATGTTGTCCAATTGGCAAACAGGGTCAAAGTATTGAAAACAAGGATGTCAAAGACAAAACCCTTTAAAATTAATATTTGATCATATTTTCACTAACATGATCAACAGTTTGACTTTGAGATAGTAGGATTATATAAAAAAAAAATAACGTTAAGATGTTGTACTGTATGTACATAATGCATTATGCAGAAACATCTTTTCAATCTCAACAAAAGACAAAAGAGAGTTTAAATAATGAACAATCTTAAAGGAAACATTCGTGCTCATCAATGCAAAATTCTCTTTTGAGTTGTGACAGACGTTTCAGCACTTTTTATTTCACGTCATTCCAGGGAAGAGGTTCGTTTTCTGTTTTGTTCATTTTTCAGTACAAGATTTTGACTTTAGAGAGAAAGAGAACCAAAATAGAGACGGCAAAGTAAACAAAAAGCAACCCAGCAAGAGGAGCTGTGACAGACAATAGACAGTGCCATCAAGATGAATTCTTCACAATACACACCCTCTGCAACTGTGCCAGACAGCACACGCTGGTCCACCAGGCTACATCCAAAAACAAACTGCTTATCCTGCCAATCTCCAGCTGTCTCGCTAAAGAAGAGACCACAAACCCGAGAAAAGGTCTGAAAAGGTTGCACATTCAGAAAAACGCAGCTGAGCATTCACACATAAAGACAAACGCTATAAATTAGTTATTAGAGATGGAGTAGATACGCAAATGAAGACAACAATAGGAGATGAGAAAATATATGTAAAAATGTGTGTATGGAGTCTACAGAGAGCAACAGTGGCTCTTAATGTTATCTGTGCAGAGCTTAGTATGCAAGCTTTGAAGTTCAGAGTGCGAGGGGCCGCGTCTGCTCTCTCAGGAAGCCGACCACGGCAGGGAGTTCATTTTTGATTTTTTTAAGCTCCTTCTTAGGGCTGGCACACACACTGCCTTCTGAGCAAGTACAAAAAAATAAAAGCACAGAGAACAATGGAGGGAGAGAGGGAGAAGGAGAAAAGTGGAAAGAAAGATGAAGGAGAATACTTCTGGGTCAGATTTAGACTGGAGCACTTTCAGGCAGCGCCAGCCTAATGGAAGTAGAATAAATCGGGTATTTTATCTCCTGGACCCAGCAGTGGCAGGGCTTCATGTAGATACAAAACTCCTCCTGCAAGGACTCAAATGGATGCTCTTGTAAGAAACATGGACATGCTCAGTCATCACTACATGCTGTGGTAATTCAGTATTATAATATGAGTGCCATAGAGACTGTGTTTGCATTTCTAACAGCCACACAGAAAGTTTTTAGTCACCACTGCTAGAAATGTGTAAAATAAACTAAATAATATTTTAGTGGATATTTATAATGTGACAATTAACTTAAAAAAGTAATCCAACCTCTGACTTGAGAACATTCATCCGGTGAAGAAATAACGCTATGCCAAGAAATTGTTGTCTTTACAAAATCACCATACTTTTTAAGTTAGCTATTTTGTCTAGCAAGCTAGTAATAGTTATTTGTTCTTTATTTATTTCGAACATGATAGAAGTATAAGGTAACAGACATGAACAAGGAATGGAAAAGATACATTTCGTACCACAACAATCGTAACACGCTCGAGAAGGAGCAGGAAGAAGTAAAAAACTTATAAACTCCTTCCCCATAAGCTCCTACCATGTTTTCAGATGGACCTTTATTATTAAATCAAAAAAGGAAAATACAGCGTTTTATTTTTCCCTAAAGTATAAATTCACCTTTACACAGAAACCCATTTCTCTAAGGCGCTTTCCAAATGGGAAAGGCCAGAAAAAGTGCTTTTATTGCATTGATCTCTATAAATGAGAAAATTTGTAAGACATTTTTTGCCTAAACCTTTTTAACATGGCAGTCAGAGACGAGAAAAGGTTTTTTCTTCCTTCCTTTCTTTCTTCTTTTCTTTCTTTCTTTCTTTCTTTCTTGTTTGTTTGCATGGGAACAAATGTTAAGCATGAATAAATACTGAACACTTTAACATTTATAGCCTTAGCTAGTTTGCAATTAATGTCCCCAGATGGCCCTTTAACAACATAAAACAATTTCAAAGGCAATAAAACAACATAGCCAGATAAAATGTCATACATCACGTAAATTCAAAATTAGCATAAAACAGACCAGAATGAAGCAAGAGACATCATGGACTGACTGTTAACCATCACTGCAAGCCTTTTGTTGCAGTTCAAGCTGTACTAAAAAAAAGCTCATCACTAAGTCTACAGCAACAATAAGACATTGTCCACATATTCAGGATGCATTTCTGTTCCAACCTTAAATATCATAAATATGTTTCCTGAAATGTACCAGGACTTTAACTGGAATTGTGTTTTTTGTCAGATGAGTCAAAGTCGAGATTTTTGGTAACAGTCCAGGTAGGTTTGATGTGATCAATAAAAACAAACTCATCATGACTTTTTGTGTTTTCTCTAGTTTATGTGAAATTTGGTTCATTTATATTTTATATATTCCCTTGGGTTATTTTGCCACCTTTTAGGAGCTTAAACACCAAAAAATATATGTTAATGTGCATTAGTACACAGAGAGAGAAACTGTCTCGACATTACCACAGAAGTCTTGTTTTGCTCCACTCTGGGGGCTGCAGCCAATCAGCACAAAGTAAAATGAATGGCACTCCTTCATGCTTTGCAAATACCAGCCAGTAGTGTGTCAAGAAGCATTGCGCCTTGGGCTTTCTGCTTCCCAGCAAGCTGCATTTTGTTTAGAATATTTTAGAAAAGAATCAACAAATTAACAAACTTTGTGGGAGTAATTTGCAGTTACAAATACTGAGCCGCAAACAGGCTACAGGGGGTTCACTGCAGTTCAAACAATATGTCTCTGTCGCTGTTTGATATCAATTTAATGCTGCAGCTTGACTATTTCATCCGGGACCCAAAAGTCTTAAATTGTAATAGAGAATTATGTGTAGACATGCTGTACCTCCAAACACATTGTGAAAACTTCTGCATTTTCAAGACATGTCACACTCATCTAATCTCAAACTTTACTTGTAAATGTTTAACATTTGATGTTTTTGGATTATAAATTTTCTACAGTTGGTTAGTTTGTAAAGTAACTTATTGTATTTTAACTAATTTATTTGGACTATTTTGGATTGTGCTTTGCAGGTTTGTTTTGTTAACCAGTTTCCTGGCCAACGTAAAAAGTAAAATGATGTTTAGTTTGTCATTAAGCTTCTGATTATTTTTGTAAATAACATGTTTACATTGTCTCTGTATGTAAAAAGATGTCTAATGATGTCTAAATGTGCTAGGTTGAGCAAATGGACGTAGCTCAGAAAGACAGCTCATTTTGGCTAAATATTGCACATTATTTCTTTTAGCCATCTCCACTTCTTTGTGCAAACAGCCCTCCAGCTTGCACACCACGGTGGTCATGGAGTAATTATTTACATGAGCCACCAGAGAGGACCGATAAGAGCCTGTCCAGATGAGGAGAGAGGCTTTGAGGGGGGCGAAGGTGAGGAGAGTCTGCTCAGGTAGCATGTCAATCTGTGGCCCATTAGCAGGTGATGCCAGGCGGACGAGCTGAAAGCTGCTCCCAGGATGCAACAGACCTTTTCTCTTCTGAATAATTGACTGGCTGCTGAACACGTTTTCTCACTCTCCTTCACGGCCCTTTATCCGTTCACCTGGCTGCTTTCTCTCCTTTGATTGTTCCATGTTCCCGTCTCTCTAAGTTGTGTGTTACTCTGCTCAGACTAAAATCACTCTAAATCCCCCAAGGCTCCGAATGGCGAATGTTGCTGGTACACATATACAGGAGGCGCTTATGTAACTGAGGACAGAAAGGAAGCGGGATTCTGCAGCCGTTTGATATGAGGCATCTGGCAGCATGTTTATTTCTTCAGGACAGTTTCTAAAAAGACAGCTCCTGGGGCATGAACATGGTGTCAGGGAGGGAAACTGGGATCACTGGGTGCAGTGGCAATGGAATATGAAAAAAAAGAAGAAGAAATATTTGTAGAAATTTGTAAATTGGTCTGGTGAGCAGAATAAGGTGAGTTTCAGCTTGATCACCCCTGACTGGTCAGAAATTATTTGAAAAACAAATTTAAAGCACTGCAATAATAATAATAATTCGCCACCAGGTCACAGGAACAATAATACTGTTTTAGTTTCTCTCTCTTACACAAACACACACACTCACCATGTGACATATCCTCTGCATAAACAGTTCTTGGGTCTCAAACATACATTTTCAAATATCTCAAATAATTTTCTCTGTTAACAAAGTGGAAGCAGTGATGATTTTTTAAACAGTATTTGGGAAATGAAATCTCAATCTCTTAATACTAAAAGCTCCAAAATTGCACAAAATCCACTTTGGCTTTGAATGTTTTTGATACTATTTAGAAATGTGTTTAGCTCTTTGTCCTCAACAAATGAAATATTTAGTTTTTGTTGCATTAAATTTCAATTGCTCCATGTGTCAAGTGTTTGTTTTAATAAAAGATATAATAAAACTCAAGAGATACAAAACTGTCAAGCTCGTTTTGACAGTTATCAGAAAACTGATATTAACATTTCAATATCTCATTGTAATATGATAATATTTCAAGATTGTTTTGTACCAATTACAGAATTAATTTCTTATAAAAAGATTTCAAATTTGGTTTTTCATGATATAATTTAATGTCTCATTATTCCTAGATACCATCTCAATCTTGTTTCATTGTCTTATCTAAAAAAAGAGATCATTAATTTCTTTTTCCATAAGTTTAAGACAACTACATTATTTTCACTTCATTTTCAAATAAGGAATTGTTCTTCACATATTTGAGGTACCATTGCATCTATTAGCTTGTTTTGATTTGACAACCATTTCACATTTTTGGGTTTTGTAGCAATGATTGAAATATCTTATTAGTTTGAGAAAAAATGTTTATTAAGAGATGAAGGATTTGAAGCCTTCAGTTTGAAGCCGTTCAAACAGAAACGTTACTGATCAAATAAAATCAATCGATAAAGCACAGAACAATAGCGATTGAACAAAATGCTGTATGGAAAATGGCAAAGTAAAGCTGGAGCAGACAATACAATAAGCCACAAAGATCACAAAATATCCAGAAAAAATAAGAAAAACAACAAACATACAATTTTAATAATGATGTCCACTTTCAAACTTATTGAAAAGCAACTATGCTGAAGGATTATTCTGGCCAGCTCAAAAGATTATTTTTTCCTTGTGACATAAGACAGTAAACTGATGACCTTATTTATGTTCTTCCAAATGTAACATGGAGTCTGAAAATGTATACATAACTGTTTTATATATTTATCCAGACTTCCAGAAAAATTCTAGTTTCTTAGTTTTTAGGGCTGTGAACCAACCTTGTCTTTACAAAAAATCATGATTAATTTTCATCTCATTATTATTACAATCTTACATTTTCTCTTATACAATCTTATAAGAGAAAATGTTGTTATTTTTGGAAATTACACCACCTGCTTCCTCAAGTAGCCAGAGCCCCTGATTTCTGAAAACCTGAACCTCGTCTCTGTAACTTTGTGATGCGTTGTGATGCATTATCCTGAGGAATCAAATAAAATTCAAATATCCCCACGCCTTCATTTCATGTGAAGCGCAGCGTCTGGCGGGGGCCATTAATGAATGCTGCCTCATCTCCTAATGGAATTGCCTCGTCTTGGACTTCACTGCTGTGACACCGGCTCAGCAGTGGCAAAAAGATTACTGGACAGATTAAAAGACAGAATAAACCGCAGTCTGAGCATGAAAGGCAGCCAGGCGAACAGATCACACATTAGATAATTGGTGCAAAAGAAAGAGCGACAGAGAAAAAAATCCCTCATCGCTGCCTCATTTTTTTATTACTTTTTTTTTTTACTAGGGTTTAGAGATGGTGGGCAGAAGATCCCCCGCCTGGCGCGCTGTCACACCTCCACAGTGAAAACTGTTTGAAGAAGCTGGAACAAAGCCTGCGTGCGGTGAGTTAGGATGTCTGTGTGAAAATGTTGCCTTTTTTTGATGAGCGATGGGTCTGATGCCAACAGCTTACTTGGCCATTCTTCATGCAGCTGGTTAGATTTGGTGAAAACACACTGCAGGTTTTACAGAGACACACACACAAGCACACACACTTCCTGCATCCCTCCCTAAGTTCCTCCATCCATCCATCCATCCAAACCAAACCCAACCAACTCCCCTCTTACTCCAGCACACATACAATCCTTATCGGCCCCTCTTCCTGCACCAGCGCCTCTTTTTCTTCCCCGCTTGCCCCTACACTATCTTTCTATCTACATCGTGTCATTATCTCCACCGCCATCTCTTTCCAGCAATGGACTTGTGCGCTTTCATAATTCATGGAGTTGTTCTTATGGCGCAGGCAGCCATGTCCAATGTGAATCTGTGCGCCTCAAAGGCTCGCTCAGCCTGAACTCCCTCAGTTGGGAGGATTGCTGCTCCTGGGGCTCCTGGGCTCGTCGTACAAGGCTGAGCCAGCCCGCTCGATCACACCTGGATCTACCTGCTGCCCAAGCAGATTGATTGTTTATACTTTCACACACATTTTTTTTTCAAGGAGACCTTGGTTTTATGTAGTAAACAACAAGACTGGGGGAAAGTAATGTAGTATTTTTGTAAGCTTGGATAAATTTCTAAGGTTGCAGAGCTTCACTTTCAGGTATCAGAACAGAACACACTCTCCGTGGGATAAGTAACATCTCACCAATAAACAGAAACAGAAATGCTTTTCTTCCCATAAAAACAGTCCGGATATTGTTTAGGGTGCAAAGGTCTCCAAATGACAGCCTAATCCTTAACCACTCAGAAAACTTTTCTGCCAGTTTTCAAAAGTTGCCACTATTGAGTTATATGCTGGATGAGTGTTGCGAATTGGCATCAATCCTCGCTCAGTTTTAATACAGTCAAGGTCATCTGTGTACCTTCATGTTCAATAAATTATATCTTTGAAAGGTTAATTAATTTTAGTAGCTCAATTCACTAAGTGAGACACATAAATCAATAATTAACCCTGAGATTGACGTTTTCAGATCTTTATTTCTGATACTTTTGATAATTTTCTGCTTACAGCTAATGAAACAATAACATTAAAGAGAAAAATATTACATCGAATCAATAAAAAAGCTATTTTTAATACAGAAATGTGGGATTAATGAAAAGTATGTTTAGTACCCGCTTAAAGCTTTTATAAACAGTATGTTTTTTACATATATTTGTTAAAACAGTCACGCTGTCGTGACAGTATAACATGAGATAGTGATCTATTGAATATAACACCACAAATGCTGGTTGAGACATATGCGGCCAATGAAAACGATCCTATTAACGGTGATTTGCTAACATCTAGTGGTTGTAGTGTGAACTACTTGTTCACGCTACAACAGGGATGGTATCCTCTCAATTTTCTATTTTAAATAAAATTAATTATATAACTGCATTATTTGAGACTGCAAAGCCCCTGTCTTATGTTTATGCTCAAAATGTACATGATGTAACTCCAAGAAACACCATCTAAATGCCAAAATGTTTGGATGCTAATTTATACTTTGGCCATTTGAGTCACAATAAATCTGCTTGTGTTCAAAATGTAGCATGTGAAACAAAAAACATTAGAGTCCTGATTCATTTTATATCTTCAAATCCATTGTAACACAGATATTTGGGTTTATACAATCCAATTAAACCTCTACACCTCCAGCTCCCGCAGCTGGACTTTTCTTCTCCAACGCCCTGCAGAAATGAGTGACAGCTTTATGGACACATGTTGAACACAAACACACGATGCCTCACAGCTAAGCCCAAGTGTTGAACACACATGCACCTTCAAATCAGCAGAACGAAAAGGAGACTCGTTAACCACTTTAATCAGTGTTAATCACTGCAGACTCTCCTCACTGTCAAGGCTGTGACAGTGTCTGCCTGAGGAGACGGAGAGAGAAGAAGCAGGAGAAAACGTGCGAGGGGAGGAGAGCGTAGACAGGATGGGTGGAGCAGGGCGTAGGGGGGGTGTAAAAATACACACACTGCCCACAAAGCGGTGAGCTACTGCAGATTTGATAAAGTTTATCTCCTTTTTCAAGGTCTGTTTTCTTGAGGTCTGCGCTGTTGAACCAACTCACGTTGACTGGGTTTAATTTCACCCGAAAGAGACGGGGGCAGGAGAACGTACGGAGGGCGTACGGAGCAGGAATGTGTGAGAGGTAGCCAGGCAAAGATAGTAAATGAAAAAAAAAAAAAAAAGAATGAGATGAAGGAATATAGAGGGCGAGATAAGAATTGTGTTGAACGGTGGGGTAGTGTGCCCCGGCATGGAGATAGCGGAGAGGTGAACCGCTTTAAGCGAGGCAGAAGAAAGGGATGTAGAGACGGACGGCAGCAAAGGAGAGAAAATTGAAAGATGAGAAGACAGATTATTAGGAGATGTATAATGCATAAATAGCTGGTGACAAAAGGAACAGTTTCAGTGAATTCACAGTGAATGCGGGGGACACCGGTGGCAAAGGCAGAGGGGAGGATGGAGAAAGTCACCGACAGATTGGCTTTATCTATCAATATGCAACAGAAATATGGGTGCTATGAAATGGACTTCGGTCTGCGCGCTTTGACTGAAACTTTAGTCCAAAGCTTAGGAGGTTACGCAGGCAGCCAGTAGGAGCACATACTGAATAATAATGTCTGTGTGCGGTGATTAGAATTTCAGATACAGACAGGCAGAGCGCCTAATGCAGCCGTCCTGTGTGGCGAGGCATGCAGCAGCTCTGAATGTGACCTTATGAGTGTAAAGATAGGAACAACTCTCATACACTCAGCCATGTGTGCATATATATTTATATCTGTATATTGATATGCGAGCAAATTGAACCAAATCAAAGTACAGAATTTTAATGTGGAACTTTTTATGTTTTACAGTGGCCATGCCCCTAAATCTATTCCACATTTCTTCATGTCAAAACCTCAATCTGCAAAGTATTGAAACAGAAATTTTATGCAGCAGAGCAATGCAAGGTAATTTTCACTTGTGAGGTGAAAATAAAACTTTTTTTAAACAAACTAAAGTCAGAAAAGTGTGGCGACAACATGTCATGTTTTAATTACAGCTGGAGGGTGTTTTTTTTTTTTTTTTCTCCAAACCTGAAAATCTAGTCATTATAAATTCTTTCCAATCTTCTCTGCAAAATAGATGCAGATGCAAAATATATGTAGTCATTGGTGGATGGAGCAAGTGTGAAAATCAATTTAGTTTCTCAATCTAATTTATGCTCGGGCTTTGATTGGGTTATTTTAATATATGAATACAGTTTCCTGTAAACCATTCCACTGCCGTTCTAGTTTTATGTTCAGGGAGATTGTCTTCCAACCAAGACACAATTATTTTTAAGTCTCTGACACATTTTCTTCCAGAAATGCTCCAAATTTAACTCCATCCATCTTGTCCCTGATAAGAATAAAACCAGTTTTCCCGCAGCATGATAGCGCCGCCACCATGTTTCACCAAGTGGTGGAGAGGTGAATTTTACAGCTATTTATTTTAAATTACTATTATTATTATTTCTCTACCTAATAGTGTTTAGATATACTGTTTAGGAAATGTCATCTAGGGACAAGTGGTGTATTAACTGTGTAAAAGGTTTCATTCAATTTCTAAAACACAATATAAAATGCAAATAAACAAATAATTCAATAAATGTTTTACATAAGAAAATAAACTATTACTGAATATGAAATACTAAAGTTTACTTGATTATTTGTAGCAAAGGATGCATCTGCAGAAAAAAAAATACATGTTCTTACTTCAACATGTGAAAAGTGCAACTCTTTCTGCTTGACTTAGCATTTATACAGTAGAGGATTGATCTCTTGACAATATATATATTTTTAATTAACCAATTAATATTTGGTTTGCCAAATGTGCTTAGCAGAAGTTTTTTTTGTTACATAATTTGAAAGAGGTGAAGCTACAACTGTCCCAGTTCATGAGTTAGTTATGGATGAATGAATAATAAATTCATTACTATTAACACGATTAATTGCTCCAGCCCTAGAAAATACTGACTGAGGAGGGGGATGAACACAAATTCAAGACACATATTTAGTGAGAAGCATAATTTTTCTCCACTTTAGCAGCTACGACCTACTTGGTTTGACACAAAACACCCCAATAAATACGACTGAAGTTTATGTTTGAGTTTGTAAAGTTACAAAATGTGTAAAATGAACAGATGTCCTTTCTGAGAAGTTTCTTTGTTGGTGGTTGGTAGGAAGAGGGAGACTGGGAGGGAGAGATGAGCCATGTCATCAGGAGGAACCAGACAGGAGGGCAGAGATCAGGGGAGGAGCAGGAGGTGAGCGGAAATATAAAGAGATGGAGGCAAAGAATAAGAAACAAAGGCAGAAATAAGAAGTAAGAAAAGAGAATAGAGGTTAAATCCCTCGTTGCATCCTTGTCAGTCTTTATGATCATCTATTCCTCGTCTCCTTTCTATCAGCAACTCGGTAACCTTCAGCGCAGGACCCAAGTAAGGGATGATGAATTGAGACAGAGAGCGGCGAGAGGATGGAGATTAGCTAACACACAAAGATGATGAAAAATGACAAACACGGAGAGAGAGGGAAGGGAGGTAGGGGCGGAGAAGGAGGAGAAGGCAGCAGAGGAAGAGAGGAGGTAAAAAGTGAGGGGAGGAAAGGTGACATTGAGGGAGGAGGAGAGAAAGCCGCTGGCTTTTAGCTGGAGGACGGCCACAGGATGACATTAGAGGAATGCTCTTTGGCTGCTCCTGCTGGGAGGTTCTGCACACGAGTGCACACAAACAACGCAGGGAGAGCGGCGGGTAAACAGACGCACGAACCGCCGGTAAAAATAAGCACCTGGTGCTGCATACTCATGCCTCATAATCTGCAGGGAGCCTCCTCAACACCCCTGGTCTGGTTTGTGTGCTGGCCTGATAACCTTCATGGTAACTGGGCTGAACACCCCCACACACACACGCCATGACAGGCCTGCACAACTGGAAAAACAATGATAACTTCTTCTGGCTTCTGCAAAATAATCTCACTGGTGATCAAATTAGAAGCAATAAAAATTTCACCTTTGATATTTCAGATAAAGTTAGTGCTTTACATTTTAGTTGTGCTTCAGCACTTGTCTTTCAGAGCAGACATTACGAACTGTATGTGTCAGTATATCTACAGCGTAGGGCTGTCAATGTTAACATGTTAACACATGCAATTTATCTAAAAAAGTTTAACACGTTTACATAATGCAGATTAATCGCATCACTTATGAGTTACCTTAATTCAAAGCAGCGCGCTATGTGGTCTTGTTCTGATTCAACAATGAAGGGTTACAAACGTGAGTGAAAGAATGAGCAGGGTGAATGAGACCAGTGATCCCAGTGGCATGTTACACTTTGAAAAATACCACAGTTAGAGCGGGCCACCCGTATATAGACCCGAGTTCGAATCCTGTCCTCACTTTCTTTGCCACACATCTTTGCCCCCCTTCTCTGCAGACTATAGATTACTGTCAAATTAAGTCCACTAGAGTCAAAGAAATCATAAAATAAACACCATCAACAAAACCATCTGGATAAAACCAAGGCTGAATGTAGCCTGCTTACTGAACAATGAATTATCCTTCCACTGAAGAACAGCCAATTTATAGAAACATTTCTAGAAACTTGTTTTAAATCTTCCTCTATATGAAAACTGAGATGAGGCAATAGAATATCTTCTAAAACATAAAAAAATAATAATAATTTAAAATTTAAGCTTATAAAGTTGAGCACATTGATTAATCATGATTAATCACTGCAGCAGAGTGTGATTCAATTTGATAAAAAAAAAAAATTATCAGTTGAAATAAGTGATGAAAATGTTTTCAATTTTACATTTTTTTTATGAAAAATGTTTTCATCAAAATGAAAAATGTTGATGAAAATCAAGATTTTTGAAAAAATCTAATTTTTTTATTTTTATTTTTGCAGTGTTGTGAAGAAGTGCTTGCCTTCTCACTGTTTTCAGATCACAAATCTGATTTTATACCAAAATTAATTAATTAATTAATTAGAGATTTTCTGCTGCAGAGCATAAATAAATAAATAAATAAATGAATCCATAGTTCCATTAATCACAGGAAGTCGTCCTGATCCCGATGAAACACAGCAGCCCCAGAGAATCGCACTGCTACCATGATGAACATAGATATTGTCTTTTCTTTAAACCATGTCTTAGTTTCACACTAAGATGCACAGCTGCACAGCTGAACAGCTTACCGTCACATTCTTGGGTGTTTGGGTTTTATTTGTGTGAAAAGTCCTTTTCTCTAGTGGGTTTATTATGTTCATAGTTGTGGCTTTTTTCTCTTCGTTTCTATTATTGCTTTTAATGTGTTGCTGGATAAGTCTGTTCCTTTGGTGTTACTCTTGTGTTCTGCTTCTTGTATATATGTAAATGTTTCCTTAGATTATTGCCAGGTGTTTTTACTTTGGTTTCCGTATCGTTTTAGTCCCGTTCAGCTCCTGTGTTAATTACTCTATTCCCTCAGTTTTCCCTGCTCTCTTTTTCTCTCGGCTGAACCACATTTTCCCTGATTAGTCTATCTGCTTCTTTATGCCTTTGCTTTGAAGATCTCGATTTTTCTTTGTTTCCCGTTGAATCTTTCTGTCTATCATGTATGATTTATGTTACCTACTGTTGCCTGTTATTCTGTCAATGCTCCACGAACAATTCAAGACCTGTAAGTTTCATGATTTTTTTTTTATTATTTGTTTTGTGTTTGGAAAGTGTGAACAAACTGTTGTGTTGTTTTTGTTTGTGTAGTTTTTTCCTTGAAACTCGCCTTAGCCAGTCTTTGTTTTATTGTTGAATCATGAAAACTGACCAGACAACTAACTCCTGCATTACTTTAGATGTTGTGACCTCTAGGATGAGTTGATGATGCACTGTTGGAGTAATGAACTACTATTTCATGCTGTCAGACATTGAAGCAATTTGCTGATTCTATATTTTCAGCAGTAGACAGATCTGGGTTTCGTAGCAAAATTGGGAAGTAAAGCAATATAAAGCAAGTTACACTTTAAGTCAAGATTTAACAAGGGATGCAAAAAAAATATCAAATATTCTTCGTCTGAATTGAGATTAGATTTATGATCAGAAACAATTAGCTTGAAACAAAAAAAGTTCAGCTAATATCTTCCATCCATCTTTCTATCCAATTAAAAGCAAAACATTTGACATGTTGTAACTTCAGTTAACGTTACTGGATTACATTTTAGTTTTCTGTTTGTTATGGGGCTGATATTACTTATTACTTGCATCAGATTACTCAACTTTCTGTACATTGAGCTAGTAATGGCTTTTAATAATGATGATTAGTATTGGAAGTGAATAATCCAGTGCTAAAAAGCACATTTATGAACAAATAGAATAATGGTGTAATGATAGTATCCGTGGTGATATAAAATGACTTCGTATATGTATGCAATTCATCTAAAGCTTTAAATTCGCCTGTAGTTTCCAGACTGGTGTTTGACTAAACGGTCCCATGCTGACTTCAAATTAATTCCATTACTCAGCAGCAGAGAATAAAAGTGACTAAATCTAATTACCATTTTTGCTGGAACAAAGTTACTTTTTTTTTCTTCTAACATTTCTGTACTTTTAACTTTTAACACTGCAAAACTTGAACTATTACATTAAAAAGTTTAGAAAATATACTGCAAAACATCAACATCTAACTATAACTAAGAACAGAACTTTAAGGAGCGACTTATGATGAATTTAGACAGCTTAATATTTTGATGTTTAAATAATTGCTTTAGTGTCAGTGGCTGCCTACGGGAAAATACACAGCATGTGCAAAAATAAGAGTTGTTTGCTATTTAAATTTTAGTGGAAAAAAATGAAAATGTTGCTCAGAAATTTTGAACCGATTTCCGATCAAACTTCACTTTAAAAAATGTATTATACTTGTAATGAAGAGTCATGGACAGTGAAAGGCGATATGGCACGTCTGCCAGTCACAGCGATCCTGTAAAATCACAAAAAATGGCATAGAGACAGCAGGAGAAGAAAAAAATTTAAACAACCTCTTTGAATAAAGCAAAAACGTTTTTGTAAATCTAAATTTTCCATTGTGTGCAAGTCTGAAAACAAAAGGTATAAATACTGTTTATGTCTTTATAGCTCAAACTGATTTATTTTGATTATCCAATCTGTCTGAGATGTCTGAGGGAGAAGTTTTTGTTTTGTTTTTTTCTTTGAGGTTTACAACTGAAAATTACCTCAAAAAAGAATAATTTTAGACCAAAAAGCAAGGGATGTGCTCCGTGCCTTTCCAACTGTGTCTGATTTCAGATGTTTACTGTATTGTTTTCTCAGCATCATAGCTGCTGTGTTGCAAAAGTGCTTGAAGACCATATTTTGTACTCCGTCTCTAACCGAACCAGCCATTGTTTTACAGAATATGAAAGCAATTATTTCAATCAAACTTTAGTACTCGTCGAGATCGAACAGAACACAATCATGAGAATAACCTTTCCACAAATAGGCGGAGAACGAGCAAGAGTGAAAAGATTATCTGAAAGGGGAAAAAAGTGAATGTAAGGGAAGAAAAGCAGCATAATGAAAGGAAGGGTGACTCATTTGGTGATGAAAAGAGCGCTACACTTATTTTCCAAATTGCCCCTTTTTCCACACGAGCCACCTGAAGCCCACAGCACACACACCAACAACGCGGCGCCCTTTCCCTCTCCCTCAGAGTGAGGCATAAACGAGTGGAGTGACAGACAAGTAGAGCCGATGGGCTCCCTCCCCAGAGAGGTGGGACGGGGGGACGCACTCATCCGTACTGATCTTAAAACAACAACCTCCCTCCTTTTAGCTGGCTCCCTTTTCCCTCCCTTCCAGCTCTTCTCACCAGAGCCTCCACTTCTTCTCTCTCCTCCTTGACTTCATCTCTCGCTGCCCATTTGCTCTCATTTGCAGCTCCATATTCATCACCCTGTTCTGTTTGTCTTCTTGATTGCCGAGGTTCGGCACGCTGTTTGCTCTCGTTCATCCTCACTCTGCAGCTCCACATCAATTATTGCTTCTCATCCCCTCACCGGTTATTGTTGCTCTTTCAGGCATTCATTTTTCACTCGGTCTCTTCAATGCGACCACTTTTTTATGACACACTTTATGTCTCATTAATGCCAAATGAAGAATCCCCAGCCCTACTCTAGTTTCAAGCATCATCTCCTCTTTTTTGTGCCTTATGTTAATACATTTGGTACAACTTTATATAAATAAATGGCCTCATTCATTCATTGCATTTTTACCTTTTCTTGTCTCTGTATGAGAGAGGCAGTGACAAAGAGCAGAGCAACAAAACCAAGACTTTAGTTGCAAATTGTGCTCTAGTATAGCTTTATATATCACATGGAACCAGGTCAAAACTCTAACGTTTCTGACTTCTTGTTGAATCTATTCAATTATAAACAAAGGAAGTACAGAAGACAACAGTTCCAACCCAACAAGATGTACCTAGTAAGGCAGACAGAGATTAAAAAGAAATCTTTAACCTTGTATAACCTTCTTTTCACTGGAATAATACAGTGGATAGTCAGTATTAGGGATCACAACCACCCACTGAAATCTAAGCTTGAGAACCCCTCTAAAAATACTTAGAACTGTCTGTGTTAATAGTTCAAACACCAAATATATCTTAATATAAATCAATATGCACAGTGGAAACCCTCTTTGTACTTGGACGGTTTCTATGGTTTTACGTTGGAAATGTTTTTCTGAAAGGGGATTGTAATTCTTAAGCCCCAGATTTACTTTTTTTTATATAAATAAAGGCGGAGATGAGCTTCAGGTTTGACTGACTAATACATCAATAACAAAATATATACTGTAATAAACGTGATCAATGTCAATAGAAAATACGTCCGACTGAATGTTCAATCATTTCACTGAACTCTGTTCCAGAACCGCACAGCATTCTGGGGAATGTAGGCAGAGGAAAAGCTTCAGCTGCTTAATCTCTCACAGCGAGTTAAGCAAAGTTGGTGGCATCAAGTAACTCACTCACTCTTTGGTTACCTAGCAACTCAATTACCCTTGATTACCTAGCAACAACCTGTTGAGTAACTGTGGCAGTTTCAGGTTTGGCCATCTTGCCTCAGGACTGCTTAAAAATGAAAGAAGTGAAAGGAAAAAATTAGTAAAACGGCTTGAGAAAAAACAGACAATAAAATGGAAAATGTTATGTTACCAGTTTGGCAGTATTTCAGATATTTTAGACTAATTAATAATTATTGATATTGACTGATACGAAACTTTTATATTGTGATACTTTTTGTTTACCATACCATCCAGTCCTTCTAACATTTTGGGATCTGACAGACTGAGTTGGAGGATCCGTTGTTGTTAATAGGGAAGTCCAGGTTACCTTTTCAGCCGTTACCTTGGCGACCTGATCTTGGATAGACAGAAGATAATGCATGAATGGACAATGATGAAAGCACCCTGTTTGTTTGGATCAACGAGTCTTCGTCTGTAATGTTCAGCATCTGGTAACGGCAAAAAGGAACAGCTGCCATCACACTGGTCAGAAAGTCACCATTCTGCTCTCGGTCTCAATTTAAATGCCGTAATTATTATTTTATTTTTCCCCATCTGCTGACCTGTTAAAGAGGCTTTTACGTAGTAGCCACTGGTCTCCTTCAAACTACAGCATCAATAAAAAAATCTTTTAACCCTGCAAGATACCATCTGCAGCCCTCTTTTCCTCCATTTTTCTCTTTATCTTCCTCCCACCTCCTCTCATGCTGCCCTGTACCGTTTAAGAATCAATCTGGCGCCAAAGTGATGTGCCAGTGCCCTTAGTTTTTATTGTTTTCCAGTCCACATTTAAGATGGTACACAGGCAATCTGTGGCAGCCTCTTTCCCATCTACACTCCAGCTGACACAGAAAGCCACTCTCCGCTCCACGACGCCGCAGAGATGTCACCGACGCACTCCAGCATTTGACAAATGAGCCAGCAAATTGACTTCTCCCCAATATTCCGCACAACAAAAGGCAAAAAGAAAACAAATCTCGTTTAACTAAATACTGGATGAAATGGAGCAATAGAGAGCACAAGCTACTACAAATTATTCCACATCTCATAGCTGCTCTCTTTCTCTTAATCTCCTCTTCTCCTTTCTCCATGCCACACTGAGCTTTTTCCTCGTTTCCTGTGGCTCGGGCCCCAGACGTACATTGACCCACGTGCTCTGGACCTGGCAGGGGGCCTTGTTCCTATGTTTCGCTCCACTGCACATGACTGACACTCTCCTTATGGAGGGAGGAGGAGGAGGTGGCGTAGACAGGGAGGAAGAGAGTCAGCGAGCGGAAAACAGAAGAGCCCCAAGTTCAACAGGGAGGGAGCCTGAGTGGATGTGGTTCATGATCAATGGTGCTGCTCCAATTACCTTCCAATTAAAGGAAAGTCTCAGACATGCTTGTGATACAGTACACGGGGGCTTTCGACAGACTTCCCACCAAGCATGATATCCCCACTGCAATATCGGGTTATGTAGGAAAAAAGCAGGGTATGAAGTAGGGACATATGACATTATCGGCATGGTATTGGTATCTGCCGATATTAGCTATAAAATTAAATATCGGGCATAAGCCATTCTGTCAAAATAACTTAATGATATAAAAGCCGTTTGTTTTTATATGACAAACCAGTGACGGTGACGCCTACAGCACAGCACAATATCAAATTTCCACAGTTTGATTCTTGTCATTGTCTTAGAGAGAGCAAATGTTATGAATAAATCCGACATTAAACATAATGCAAGTTGAAAGCGTTTCAGCCTCCTTTTTAGCATTTGCATTCGCTAGCAGGCTAAATTGACAAAAATAATGCAGTATTTTAATTCCACAGTAGAGAAAGCCATATAGTTTCAGTAAGTAGGTATAGGGGAAAAAAATGTCGGTATTGGTATTTGTTATCGGCCAAATGAGTTTTAGTATATCGGCATATCGGACATGGACCAGAAATCCAATGTTGTGCATCCCTATGATCAAGGTATGCTGAGGATCCAAAAGGATATTGATTTAAAATCAGTAAAATGTATTGATGAGATCCCAGAGAAAGTTTTCTGCAGTTGTGTGGAGGCCTTGCTCCACCTGTTGCTGCACAAATCAGTTGGATGAAAGGTGGCAGATGTAATTTCCTTTGCTTAAACAAGACGGCATTTAAACAAAATAAACTAATTACTTTAATATCAGTTGGCAAATGGAGATACTGCAGGATGAGCTTGACTTACCTAGATAATTTCAGGTTATTAGACTCCTAACTCTAAAGATGGAAAGATATAGATATAAAGCATAATGTATCAGTCAAAAATGATTTTCAAAGAATTAAAATGTAAGGGCTGTGTAAATACTGAAAATACTAACACCCTGCAGGAAAAGCAGCTACAATAAAAATGGCAGAATGGGAAAAAAAAAAAAATTAATTTCCTCAAAAAAATGACAGAAAACTTTTTTCCCCTTTTTTAATTCAGCCAATTAGTGCATACAAAACAAACATTACAGACTAGCAAACAGAAGTATTTATCTACAAAATAACCAATTAGATAAGCAAAGAGAAAAGCAACAAAGAAAAAGCACACACTAAAATAAATATATTTAAGACTACAGAACATAACCAAGTGATGCCGCAACAAAAATGGAACGGTTTAACTTATGTGAGTTAGTCTATGATTTTTCTTTTCATCTTGGCACTTATTTTCTGATTGTATTTTTCCTTCTTTTTCCCTAACATTTATTGTTTTAATTGCTCTTGAGCCACAGATATTTTGGGTATAAGAGGGAAAGGGAAGGAAGAAGAGATACATTGTGATATTATTAGTAGATTATCTACTCTACTAGTTTCTGTTTCTGCCGTGGCATTAACTCACCAACATTTAAATATTCAAATAGATATGATTGTTCCATTGCTGTCAGTTATGTGGAAGTACTAATACTTTTCCTGTTTTTCCTGTCAAATAGTATTGCTTCTAATTAAATCAAAAAAGCACCTAAAATATATATACTTTTTTTTGTATCTTTAATATCTGAGACACGGCTGTCATGTGTAGCCATGAGGACTGACTAAATTGTGAAAACGGTAGTAAACAACCAATGTCACCACAAAGAAATTGCTTTTTTCCCCCTGTGCAGTACAACTCAGACAGTGAGAGTTTTCAGTTCAATGTGTTTGAACCGGTGATGCATAATGCACAACCCCGTGATGGATGCTGAACTTGGGAAGAAGGAAATTGTGTCGAGGATTACGATCGTCTCCAAAACTTACACATCTGATTACATTCAGCAAACATTTCTGTATTTTTACTGTTGTTTACTGAGAAAGTGGTCATAGAATAAACTGAAGTGACATATGAAGGCCCGGTTGGATTAACTGGTTTCACTCCAAGTCTATTTGCCAATTATTTTGGGGGTTGTGAAAGATGACATAACGTATTGCTAGAACTTAAAGAGATTAATGACCCGTCCACTCTTTCATGGCTTTATTTATCAATCTTTCATGCATATGTTTGATGAAAAGGAACAAAATATGGCAAAATGATTCCTTTGTTTTCAGTAGAGTAAGAAGAAATAACAGTAAATGCCACTGAATGAAAAAAGGCGCATAAAAAAAAAAAACAAAGTGATTTTGTTCTTTGTTTTTGAAGAACAAAATCACACTTATAAAGTCCCGGAGTGACAAACATGAAAATAAGTTGGTTTGTTTTTCACAATACAAATTTAATTTCTTCATATTCTTGGCAGATTGAGGTCTTCTTTCCCATCATGTCTTCATCTTTGAGAGATGTCTGTTAAACAACCAGAACTTCTTGGACAATTAAACATTTACCAGACTAATGAATAATTATAGATATAAGAGTCCAATCAAATAACAACTAACTGGCAAACTTAATTTTAAAATATCTAACTGTGGTATTTTGTTTTCTTGTAGTGGGACTATGCATTGTAGTTTTTGAAGAATTTATAAACAAAGTGTGTCCAGTATTTTTTCATCTGTGTCAAACTCAAATGAATAAAATACATAGATAACCTTAATTTAACTGTGACAAGCTGTGTTACATGGATAGCTGTAGAAATGATTGTTGCTTTTCTGGTTTCAATAAAAGCTACTATGTCATTTTGAAAAATTTTGCATTGAATTTTTGTGTAAATAAATAATAACGTGGCATTTTTACCAAGGTTATCACACGTTTGAAATCTCAAGCCTCCCCATTCCTCTGTCTCTTCCTGCTCACCCGACCCAACATAAATTCATTCACATGCTGGATGTTTGCAAGTCAGCAAAATAAATGTGAGTTTATTACAGGCAGATTAAGGGCAGTTCAAAGGGCTAATGCCTGCTATTACATCGATGCTGGTTTAACACCGCCTTGCGCTCAACAGTCAATAAAGAGCCCGGGGAGATGGAGGGAGAGCAGTGGACCAGAACCACTGGGGATAGATGGAGAGCAAAGGGAACAAGAGTGGAAAAGAGGGATGGAAAAAGAAAAGCTGTGTTAGAGGGGACTCGAGCACGGCTAACGTAAATTAGAGCGCAAACCTCTGAACGACTCAGGCTACATGTAAGTGATCAATTAGGTTATTACACTGGTTAGATTAGAGCCGGCACAATGCAGATCGCAGTCGGAATCAGTCTATTTGTAATGTGCTGCAAATGTAACACGGATTATTTACCTTGCAGAGTCACTGAGGGAGACAACATTTCCTTTCTAGCTCAAGGATGCAGCAGAAAATGAGTTGAGAAGCACAAAATGACTAAAGGACACGAACAACTGAGTCATGCCACGAATGGTAGATTCTACCAAGGCCAAATAGTTTCTTCTTCTACGTTTCAGTCAAATATGAAAACAAAACAGCATTATAAAAGCTGAGAAGGACATTTTCTTTTTTTTTCATGACATTTACCAGATTTTGTTTATTTTGCACCATGTTAGCAAAACTAGCACTTTTCGAAGGTTTTGCAAGCAGATTCATAAGAGGTTGTCACTGTTAGCCCATTCAAAATCAGATTTTACACAAGTATTTATTTTCATTTGACGTATATAGGAATTAGATAATCACACATTTATCTTGTTCTGATTAATTATTTTCTCCCAGACATGCCCTGATCCGAATACCGTCAAGGAATTTTTGGATTATCTGTGTCAGCCATTATTAGCAAGCCCTGCAGGCATATTTTGCACACTCAAGTTTTACAAATTAAATATTTGAGTATGTGCGCCTCATCCTCATTGAACCAGGAAGTTTGTGTCAAAGAGGAAACAAAACAAATGATAAAATAATCAAACAAAATCACAGTTTTTTGGAATTTCAAAATTATTATACCCTTTTCGGTAACCGAGTAAACCGTATTTATTGGAAGTAGTTTCCTAGAACTGCTCACCAGCTTTTTGCATGTTTTCACTGATATTTCGAGATTTATTTTTGAATTACCACAAGGTTGCTAAGCAAACCACACTTTGCGTAGCAACCTGTAGCCACACAAAATTTCTAAACTGTGTTTTAGTACGAAGTCTTGACCTTGAACCAGTTTGAATAGTAGTCAGGTTTTTTCTAAAATCCTTAAAGTAGCTTCTGATTTTTAGATGGTGGAATAAGGTCACTCCTTTTGTGGAAAGCAGACCAATTTAGATCAGCTGTATTTCAAGAGTCTGGCACTCTTGGACTTGACAAAAAAGGAATATTAGAGTAAGTTATAGTATTTTATTTTTTATTTTAGATTAAGAACCATCGGTCACATTCAGCCTGAGTTTGAAGTTTTTTTAGATGGCAAACAGGCAATGAAATGGCCCTTTATTTAATCTGAATATTGATGCAGAACTTTTACAGATAAAACATGCCAGTTTAACATAAATCAATGTAAAGCACCATTACTTCACTTTTGTTGTAGAAAATGCACAAATGAAAAAATAAAAATCTGTATTCCATACAAATTTTTTTTAGCCATATTCAAATCTTACAAAATAACAACCAAACAGCTTTTTTTTGTGTTGTTTTTACTTTTCAAAACACTTATCAGGGTTGATTTAGTGTGTGTTCGCTGCCATTATCCAGACTTTGCTTAATTTTTCTAATATAATGGCTTCAAAATGGTTTACAAACCAACTTTGTGCATAATTTATTGGCACATTTCCGTAATCACTGATCTCAAAAGAATAAATGAGATTTAGTTCACACCATTTTAAAACATGAAAGGAATATTTTGATGTAAAATATTATGAAAATTGTTTGATTGTTGAACAGAAGTGAGTTCAAGCAATTTAATCAATGCAAAAGGCTGTCAGTGATTAATGGGAAAACTGTGCAAATCAAAAGAAATGTTTTAATGTGACAAAGCAGACATTATGATTCTGCAACAAACATTTCAAAATTTAGAGAATAAAGTTCTCTCTGGATAATTACAGCACAGCTGATTAATATCCATCTAATTGTAGCGCCACTTGCTGACATAATGAAGAAACAAATTGCAAATCAAACGAAAAGTGTGAAGCCTATAATCATTCACAACAAAGATGGATGGCTTACTGATCACTGGCTGATTTCTCACTTTCGGCAACAACATCCTGGCACTTTGGACTCAGCTTCTATTTAACAGCAGAGTTAATTATCTCATGTAACATGCTATAATTTATTATTAATGTGTGTGAGCAACATGAGTCAGTGTTCTCTGGCCTCTTAGGGGCGTTTGTGCTCAAATGGAAGTGTTTGGTCATTAATGATGTAAAATCTGGACAAAGCCTTGGATGGGAGAAAATTGCAGGCAGTTTCAGCCAGTTGGCAGCAGTTTAAGACTCTTATTGATCTGGGAGGAAGTTAGAAGACCTTAGAATAAAATTTGTTTCGATACGTCTCCTTCCTCGCTGCCCAGCAACACAAAAACAGCCCAGCTGAAAGAGAGCTGGACAAATTTTTATTTTGTGGAGGTTACGTTTCACAAAACATGCACATTTCTTCGCTGGAAATGCGTTTTCTGGTCAGTGCTGTCCAACATTAGCAGAGGAACTCAAACTGAAAGTGTGCACTGTAGAAAAAATAAAAGTGTTGTTGTGGTGAGTGAATAAATGCTTCAAAATGAAAGACTTTTGTGACAATTTTATGCAGCGTAGACCTTTCCTTAGTAGACCTGGTTGTCTGCTTTGCGCACAATGTGAGTTATTTATTTATTCTTTTATTATTTTACCAAAGTGGGCAGAACCAGCAGACACTAAGAGGCAAGGCCAAGTGTGGGGATGGGTGAGGGGAAGCGGGGCTCTGGTCAGGAGAAGGGAAATATGAATTCATGATAAGAGCAGAATATATGTTAAGATCTGATATGTTTGAGACAATGTGTAAAAAAAAACAAAAAAACTTTGTATCCACAGGAGTGTGACCACAAAATGCGCCAACAGCTGAAATATGAAGTTTCAGTGATTGGGGATGATGAGTGACTTTATATTATCTAGTTTCAATGTTTACAGTTATCTGTTAAAAGATTATTCAACACAAAGGGCTGCACTGAAAAACAACAGCCTCTGTATATGACCCCTGTTAAAACAATAATTCCCTTTACATTATCTAACACACGTGGAAAAATGCTCACACAATCAGCAACAGCTGACGATGTGATCACTCGGAAACAATGATCGTTGTGTCAAATGTAAGTAAATAAATGAAGTGGCATTAAAACAAAACCCAGATGAGCATACGGGTGTATTAGAGTGCAATTTTATTCATTTTAAGATGGATTAGAGCCAAGGTCTCTGATCATTTTGGAGATGCACCCACTTAACATCCGTCTACGCATATATCACTATATATGTGTTACTATACAAATTAAAGATTTCATTAGTTAAAACTGGGATTTAAGAGTTTACGTGACGGGTTTAAATGAATATTGTAAATGGGCAGATTCAAGTGAAATTTCATCCATTTTTAGTCTCACTAAAAAAGAAACATGATGTTTTATTAGCGCTGCAGACCTTCTTCCACTGTCAAACTCCTGTTATATCACACAAAATGTAGCAGCTCTGATGATCAAAGGATTATAGAGTCCAGAATCGTAATCTTAGCAGATAAATACAAAGCTTCAACCCGGGATTATCAAAATCGTCTCAGACGATAGAAGCCGGGCATCTGAACGTGATAGGGATGCTTAGTCCTGAGATGAATAGGCGCCATATTCAGCAGCCAGACCCATAAATTAAAACATGCCTACTTAATATGGTAATTTGTCCTTTTGTGAGTAATCCATCATTTCATATGAGGTGCGCAGGTTAAAACTGCCCATAAAGCCTGAAACTAAAACACTCTTAATTTTGCATTCCTTAATTTGTTTTATTGTTTCTCATGTCTGCAGGTGCCTCTTCATTCTTCCATCTCGGTTTTCTTCCGCCCCGCGCTCCTTAAATTCAATTTAACTCGGCTTCCTTGAACAGAAATTGCGCGGCTGGCATGACAAAGGAAACATTTGTGTTCCGAAAGTGTGAAGACAAACAAACAAATTGAGCAAGGAAACAATGAGCGGGAACAATGAGCAGTGATTATGAAGCAAAATGAAACCAATAATCCAGTGAACGCGTCTAGAACAATTAGAGGAGAATGCTGAGAGGCAGATGTTTTGTTCGTGGGCTTCTTATTGGCGCCCTACCTGCTGGTTTGCAGGTTATGACAGGTGGCGGCGTTCTCAAGAGGAGTTCAGAATTAACGCCAAACCTGCGTTCCCGTTCACAGGGAGGTCGTGCTCTCTGGTGAGGGGCTAACTCGTCCTCTCTGACGGTCAAACATGCAGATCCACTGACACTCACCGCGCAGAACAATGGCTGAGGCACAGAGAGAACAGCAGCCTCTCCAGCTGACATACTTCTGTCCCAGGCAGGCCTCCCACAATGCAATTTGGACCCCACACACACATAATTACCTGTTGCACTGAGGCTGCCTTCCTGTTAGTTTTTTAAGTGCCTTCTCCTTCATGTTTATATGGAGCAATATAAAGAGAGAGATTCTGTTTTAAACAATGCCAAACGCAGCAAAAGAAATAAAAACACAGTGTTGTTCACATAATGGGGGGCAGATGGACATTTTGAGTCATGTGAAATGCAGCAGTCTGCTCCACTAGACAGCAGGCTGCAAGCATTTGCTCCCCACAGATGACGCTTCTGAGTGCATTGTTGTTTGAGAGCCATTTTTATAACAACGCTTTGTAAAAAAGAAAAAGAGCAAACCTTTTGTTTTCTAGGTTTTCGCCCGTTTTCCCTCGCAGATTTTGAGTTAAAACTGTTTTTAATTTAGCCAAAAACTGTATTTCTGAAACAGAAATAAGACCTCTCTCAAAAGAAAAAAAACTATGCAGAAGTTGCATCTGTTTTATTAAGTGTTGATTTTAAAAATGGCTTGCCGACCATTGATTTTATCTCGCTCAAAAATCAGTGGAAAAATCTGCAATCAAACACCTATGATTGCTGCTTTTCCTGTAGCTCCTGCTGGCATTTTGATGATTTATCTTTGTAATCTTTATAAGCCTGCCACCATCATCTTTAAGGCACTTCATAGACTCCATGTCAGATTCAAACTGGGACTCTGGCTCGATTTTATGCCTTTTCAAAACATTAACAGTGGATTCAAGGTTCAGAATTTGCAGATATTGACAGTAAGGAGAGAAGTGAAAATGAAAATGGGATTCTGATAAGACAGTGACAATTTTGTAGATCTATTCAAAGTTCTTCAGACAGTAAGACTCCTCTTGTTGTTGGGAAAAGACCAAAAATAAAAAAAATAAATAACGACTACAGAATGGATCAAAGAAATTGCAATTGTATGCCTTTCTTTTTAAAAAGGCATGCAATCTTCTTTTTTTTTTCAAATCTATGATTTACAGTTCATTTTTCCACAATTATTTGTGTGATCAACATATGATGTGCAAAAAAAAAAAAATAATTGCAATAAAAATAGTTATGAGTTTTAATAGAAAAAAAGTTTTCAGTCACTTTGCAAAAAGTTTGGACAGCCTTGCCAGCATGAAATCCATGTATTCAGTGTTTATATTTTTCTTAAAATCCCTCAGCATAAAAAAAAAATATATATATATATATATGTATATATATATATACAGTATTCCACAATAGCTTTTAAATGGGAGCGAATTTAAATCATATTCAATGTGGATTTTAATCATCATCAAAATATCAAGATCTAAAACTGAATTAAGATCAATAATGAGTAGGAATGCCTGAAATACCATGAACTGATTTCAAAGTATCTGTTTTCTTCCTATATTACCATCAAAATAACTAATTAAATATGTCTATTAAATCTCATCCCAGTTGGTTGCATTTTAGTGTTTTAATAATAACAATTTGATTATGCTGATGTTGCAATTTTATAACTCTAAAATACCATACAGTGGTATTATTTTTGCTCACGTTGTGATACAATCAGAAGCTTAATTGGGGGTATTTGTCGTAAAAACAGAACAAACTTGTCATAAAAGTAAGCACATTTCTCTCTGCTCATCATTTCCACACAGCTCTATAAACCAATGATCCATTCTGCAGCTTTACAATGAGCCCACAAGTTTGCTATTGACAGAGACACACTGCTGTAGCCGTTTAATCTTGTTTCCAGTCTTTGTGCAAAGCTAAGCAAACTGGCAGCTGGCCAGTAACCAGTCAGACAGGTGGTATTGATCTTCTCAGCCAAATGTTCACAAGAAAAAGAAGTCTGCAGCCTAAGATGTGAAAACTAAATCCAGAACTGAAAACATTGCAATACTTGTAATACTTAGAAGCTTTCTAGCCTTTACAGACAGAGGTGCCGCTCTAATCAAACAGTTTTATTTGCTTATGCAAGATTCCTTGTTTTTAGTTTAGCTTGTGATGAAAAAAAATCTGCTTGGTTTAATATGAATTAGCCAGGCTAAGTCATTGGATTTGGATTTAAATATTAACAATCTCTTGCAGAATGCAACGTTGCCAGTCCAGCTAAAATGGAATGTCAGATAAAAAAAATACAACAAAAAAACAATTTGTTCCTGCCTGTAATTTGCTGACGTCTTTTTACATCACCCAGCATAATTTTGGCAGCTCTGTTAAACATTTGCATTTTCACAGCAGCCAGTAAAGAAGCATCATGCATTTTATGTGGCACTTGATTGGCTGTACCCCCTAAAAGTGAAAATAAACAATGGAATTTAGTTTCTGCTGTAGTGCCAAGACTGTTTCCACTGAGTCGATTAAAGGGAGAGTTTGATGTGTTTTCCTGGCACATGATGCCATTTTATAGAACAAAGAAGTGACTATATATATGTTAACTTCAGTTTTTATTAAAAAAAAAGCTGTATATGTCAAATACAACTTAAAATAAATTTGTCTTTGTAATTTGACGTCTTGAAATTGGGTCTCTGTCTCTTTAAAAACTCCAGTTCTTTCTGAAATTCCATCTTAAACAAATTATCGTGACCTCACTCCTCTATTAACCCTTTAATGTTATTTTATCAGTGTTTAACTGAGATATAGCTTGCATAATGAGCTCAGCGTATGCGCAGTTCCATCTGTTTGCTAATTGCTGCTGGCTAGTCTGAAGGAACTGAGTGTGGGAGTCACAGCGGAGCGCTGCTCTGTGAGGTGGAAACTGAGCTCGGAGGAGGAGCTGCGCCTCGAAGGCGGGGCTAGGTCCACCCAGGCGTTTGGTACAACTGAATGGTTGCCATGGAGATTAGGAGATTTCTCAGACATCCATGAAAGAATCAAGGCAACCCTCCAGATGTGTTTTTCATGAGGGACTAACATTACAACATGATTTAAAGTCGGTTTTGCAAAAATACTGCCCCTTTAATGCATCTTAAGCTATATTTGAAATATAAAAACTGGCATATACAAGCGTTTCTTGAGGGGCTCTACATGTATTTGTGACATTCAGGTGTTTGTGGTGATAGTGTGATAGTATAGACACTAACAGGATCTGAACAACTTGATATAACCTGAAGGAGAATCTCTAGCCATTAGTGTGTGAGCTTAAACTCAAACCCACTATAGCAAAGCAACACGAGAATGCTCCAAAGCACACCTGAATCCACTTTGAATGGCTCAAACAAAACCTAAAGTGAAGGTTTGCTGTGGCCTAGTTAAAGTCAGCACTGATATGATAGAGAGTGGGGCCTTAAACAGGCATGCTTGAAAACCTTCCATTAATGTTATTCTCTACCTTATTGTACCTTTGGGTGTTTATTATTATAAACACCCAAAGGTTGCCAACAGCTAAACAGGGTAAATCTTTTTCTCCTAAATAAATAAATTAGCATTCAAAATTACTTATTTTCCTGATCTAAAAAATTTCTGTCTGACAAAAAAAAAAAAAAAAAGCACAAGCAACAGAAATCTGTAAGGGGCAAAAACTTTTTCACAGCACTGCATCTGTGACAGTGAGTAACGGGTCTTTTACGTGATTGTGTGTAGACCCGACAGACATGAACTGGTTAAATATATTCTGTTTTGGATGAGCAGGCTTTCAGGAAGTGCAGATGATACAGCATGTTTGTCTGACAGGTTATGTACTGCACACAGCTTGCATCCATGCGTGGTACAGATTGGCCCTATAAGCTGTCAACCGGTGGTGGAGCACCGTGTGAGGCCGACAACACGTTCTGCTGCTCTCTCCCAAGCCACCTTCGGCTTTCTGAGGCACAGAACATTTTTGAAGTTTGGCCTAAAAGAGGGCAGAGAAATGCAATTACTGGTAAATAGAGACTCCCTGGTACTGCAAATTTATCCAGGGTCCGGAAAATTTTTCCCCACAAGGCTGCTCGAGGTCTGTATGCATGTGTGTGTGTGTCATGGTGTGAATCATTGTGGCAGTGCCATTAAAGCTTATCAGACTCCAGTGGAGCTGCCAAGCTGTGCTCATCTCTCTCCTCTCCCCACATCCAGTGTTTCTCTGAGTGGCTGTGACTGAGGGCTGTTGCCGTCTCAGGTGGTCCGGCTGACCCTCGCTGGCTCTCCGACAGAAAGCCTTTGGCAGCTAGATTGCAGAAACCTTTAAAGACAAGTCAGTCTAATTCAATTCCCCCAATTCAAAGCTCAACACCGGTGGATATAGTGCCCTTACTGGGGGTTGTGATAATGCTGATGGTTCTTTTTATGCCACGTTCTTCTCCCTCTTCTTTTAATGCCCTTTTCTGGCGACCTCGGAACCAATGTGGGTTCCCTTTAGACCAAAATGTGGGTTTCAGTTACTTGTTTTTCTGCGAACACTCTAAAGCAGGGGTCTCAAACTCCAGTCCTCGAGGGCCGCAGTCCTGCAGTTTTTAGATGTGCCACAGGTACAAAACACTGGAATGAAATGACTTAATTACCTCCTTGTGTAGATCAGTTCTCCAGAGCCTTAATGACCTAATTATTCTGTTCAGGTGTGGTGCAGCAGAGGCACATCTAAAAGTTGCAGGACTGCGGCCCTCGAGGACTGGAGTTTGAGACCCCTGCTCTAAAGAAAACGACTTGTGGCAATTGTGACAACAGAAATCGTCCACCAAAGGCGACATTGTGATCAGTGATGGGTCAAAACAATGGAGTCTGGAGTGGAGCTGTAAAGTTGGGACCAGGGAGCCAACACGTTCAATGAGCATCAATAGATCCGAAGTTCTGCTTAGTTCCTGACCAATGTTTCCTCTCCGAGTGAAAATTAAAACACAATTTTAGAAATATTTGTTAAGAAAAAATGGAATCAAACCCACTCACTTTAAAAGAGGCCTTTGAAAATGTTTTTAAAGTTTTGACAAAAGTTACTTCTGTGGGCGACAGTGTTGCAAACCGAATAATTGTAGGTTAAGTTCCAGCTTCCTCATGTCACATGTCAATGTTCCCCTGGGCAAGTTGTCTACAGATATGCAATATGTCAAATGTGACATATTGCATATGTCATATGTAAATAGTGTGCAAGTGTGCACTTGTGAGAGCAATTTGGTGAAGAGGACTCTAGTGTAAAGTACTTTAAATAATCCATCGGACTAGAAAAGTGCAGCACAAATGCAGTCCAGCTACATTTATCTTTTAACACAGATAAACATGCTAAGCAAAGGCAACAAAGTTAACACTTGGCAACATTTTTATTAAAAGTACTATTGCATACTGAATTTCCTTGTAGGTTTTAGTATGAATTCCCACCTCATCCAATTTATACATTGACATTTTGTCCCGAACTTTTATTCTATCCTCTTGGAAAAACTTATAACTTTTTTTTCCATTTCTCTCTTTAAAATTATGTACATAAATTTAACATACAACTTTTCAAAGATTTTCTGCAACACACTAAAACATGGACTAAGAAAAAATCATTTTGAGTGACATGCTGATAGATTCATTCAACCGATTTATGTCCAGTTCTAATTGCTCTTTCTCTCTGTGACCACATTCCAAATCTAAAAATACTAAATTACCACATAAGAGTAGTCAAATACACAAGTAAAAAACTCTTTTTTTGGAAGCAAAAAGCAAACAAAACACAAAATCATCATCAAATTAAATTATGTTTTTATCTTGTTGCAATATGTTCCTCTAATTGGATCTACCTGATCAGAAAAAAACAACTGGGAACTGAATTACTAAAAGTTGCATTGGAATCTGTCAGGCCTGCAAAAATTTGTTTAAATTCAATGACTTCTGATTTAATTAACTTGAATATTGGATTCATTTGTCCTGTATAGAGCCTGGTGATGATGGTTTTGTGACTTGGTGCTGTAAAAATTAAACTAAGCAAAGCTAAATCACAACAGGAAAAATATGGAAACAAAAAAAAAATTAACATAAGTGGAGCTGGACATATAGTAAAGCATGGCTCTACTGTAAAGTGGTATAATTGTGGCTCATCACCATTAGCGGGATAAAACTTTATTTTTTTTACATATTTAAATTTGTGGAGAGATTTTTTTTAACTGATTAAATATGAGGAGAGGGGGAGGTTATGTTGCAGTGTTTGAAATTAGCAAGTCAGGGTCAAAGGTGACAGGCTAATATAATGTATGTGTGCTGCGGGATATTTTTTTTTTTGTGCACCAAGTTATTTTGTTTTGAATCTTGGAAATAAGAGAAAGTTTTTTTCTCATTAATAAGAAATGCGATGGAGAAAAATATAGAATATGGAGCTCTCAAATAAGTAAAGAATGAGTCATTCTTCTGTTTCTGTTTTATGCACTCACTATGAGATTCAATTTTCATAATTCATAACCTTCCTACAAGTCAACATAACAGTAAATTTTTCATGTTTTACTCTGATTTCTAAGGACAGAAATGCACGTTTCATATCATCTAACTGGTGTAAAGTATTTTTAAAGGCAGCAATCTAATGTTTTCAGTAATACGGAAATGTTAATGAGAGCCTTGCAGCAAACAAAAAGTATTTTGAATAAAAATGTAAATGTCAGAAAGTGTGACTCTGAGGTCTGCTAATGGAGACAGAACAATTACTCTCTGGGTGTTAAAAAGTGGGGTTTGTTTAGGTGCAAAACAATTTCACCTTCATCTGTTTTTGACATTAATTTTAGCACATCTTTGTGAAATGTGCCAGAAAATTAATTTAAGTGGTTCTTTTGAACATTGTTTTGTTACAAAGATAAAGCATGCCAATTACAACATTTTGTTTTTGCACCACTTAATCAGTTTTTGCAGATGCGTTGAAATATTGTGTTTTTTCAATGGCTTGCTATTTTTTTTAAATTAATTTACTTTTGCTTTAGAGAACAGGGAACCAGAAGAAAACCAATCATGTGTTTTCTTAAAAACAGAAAAGGGAGCCAAACTTATTCTTCAAATGTGTTAATATATTTTGTCTTATCTACTGGTAGCAAATCAGTAAGAAAGTTAAAACCCAAGACCTAATTGTAAAAAAAGCAAAATTTTAAATATAGAAGACTAATTAAGGTTACTAAATTGAAACCAGTTTCCAATGAACTCTAAAATGTACTGTATTTTTTAACTGTAATTTGACTTTCACTTGAGTCAAATTACAGTTTTGCTAAGTGTCAGGCTGCATGGTGGGAAAGTCGGCCTCGCAGCAAGACGGTCCTGGGTTTTTTCTGCATGTAGTTTACATGTGTGATTTCTCTCCAGTTACTCCAGCTACATCCCACAAAAACATGACGGTTAGCTTATTTGGTCTTTGCTGCACCAGCTCAGTCCAAGACATCTTGGTTAGACTGAACCTGGAATGCACTTTTGAACGTGGACAAACCAAATTACGACAGCTGCTTTTTGGGAGAGCTATCAAAACAAGATGCTAGCCAGTATGAGCAGCAGCAAGGCAGTGACATATAACTATGTTGATCTATTCAAATGAGACAAATCCTGCAGCACATAAGAGGACAGCTACCAGTGAGAGAGAGTGTGACGTGCTGCTGGAGTTAAACAGATGCAGAGAGAAGATCTGTGGCTTCTTGGTCTGATTGCATTTCTACTAAAAGTAAACAGAGACCTATGTTTTAGGGTGGGCCACAGCTGAGTTGTTTGGTCAGCACCAGAGTTCAGATGAGATTGTAAACCTGCCAAAATGAAGTGAAGAATCTATCTGTGGAAGCAGAGGCCGGTCTGTTTCAAGTTTTGGGGTTACACCGCCAGCAACTACAATTAGCAAGTTCCAAACTGGCTCCGAAGCTGCTTTAATTAAAAAGAATTAGATTATTTTACACATTTTTGGTTTTGTGCCAATACAATGAAATTAGTTTCACTCAGAGTAATAATATGTGGCAACCTTGATTCCAGTCCATGCATTGAAATGATTGGAAAGTGTGCCTTTCAATTGCCAGTCTTGTTAAAAATATCCTTTTGCGTTGCGTAGTCTAGTCTGAAACCAGCAAGTGAAAGATCTGTGAGTGACTGAGATCAAGGAATGAGAGTGAAAATAACCTGCTTAAAGTCTCTGAAAAGACATGAAAACTATATCCTCTTTTGATTAGCAAAACAGGCATCTGAGCACTTTAACACTTTAACTCGAGTCAAATATGATGTGTCCTCCCTGGCTCATCACACACACACACACACACACACCCACCCACACGTCAGATGGCTGCCAAAAGTCTGCATGGTGACAAGACGTGTCCAATCCATAATTCATCGTGAACAACATTGTTGTGCGTTTTTCACTGACCTAATCCTTTTTATACATTCATTTTAGGAGCCGATTACTCACCAAGGCCCAACACATAAAGGTTACTGGGTCTTTTAAAATTTGCATTGAATATTTTATCCTAATAATTTTCATTTTATTAGTTGCAAAAGTGAAACAAAAGAGTAGTTTTTTTAACATCCAAATAATTAACTGGATAAGCAATGACATAAATGGATGATCGCTGAAATGCTCCTGTAAAAAAACTTTTTCAAATTCATTAGTTTTCTAGACTAGTTCCAATTACTGTAAAACTTTTTTCTACTGTAAAAAAAACTCTTACAAATCGTTCTACCAAGCAGCCCCAACTTTCTGACAATCAATTGCCAGAGTTTAGGCAACTTAGTGGTTTAGCAACAATTACTTGGCATTGATGAAAAGCAGAGACTGTCTCTGTTCTCAAATCACTACCAACAAAACACAACTTAGATCTAAGTTTCTAAAAGTGAGTGTGATCAGCTCGTAGTGATCCTTTCACGAAAACACAAGACGTGAGTTTTCTGTGCACGGTTCATTCTGGTCAGATGCGAACAACGGGATGCTTGGTGCAGCATCGCCAAGCAACATGTGCAAAATAATTTGTTTTGAAGTGGGTCACAGTGGCTAAAGAATCCTATATGAAATCAGATTTAATAAGACAAGTGCTTCTAAGTGACGTACAAAAAAGTTGATGAATTTGTTCCAATTTGTTTAAGAAGTCTGAACTAATGTGCTAAATGTTAGTTCCTGTAACTGACATTATTAATCAATTCATCAAACGACTGAATTCATATAATCCTTCTGCTCTGTCTGCAGTATTATGAAAAGATAAGGCCATTTTTGAGAAGCAAATGCAAATTTTTCACATTATCTTGACTGTCAGCATCAGGCCATACATGCCACATGTGTATGGCCTGTAAAAATGCATGATAGGGCCTTGCATTTTTCATGAGGCGCCACTTAATGAGCTGGGCTGATGAGGTGTGGTGCATGGAAGAAGACATGGAGGAAGGCCTTCAGCAACCTTTATTTCTCCGTGCATCCCACAACTTCGTCAGTCAGCTACTTCAAGGCCTCCTCACGTCTGTCTCTAGTAGTACTTTCAAATATCAATCACGCAGAAATCTTTGCATATTTTCCAGAGATAATTAAGAAGAGATCGCAACACTGCAGACGATCAATCTGCAAATCAGCGGACCAGATTAAATCCAAATTCTGACTCGGTTTCGCAGATGGCAAACTAAACAGCCCAAGCCGACTGAGATGCGTTTGGACGGCATGTCGAACACCCCCACGTCGCGTGGAGAAGGCGATGTCAGTGCGGGAGTGTAATTTGGAATTAATGGGACGGTAAAACTTTTAATTCAAAATCCCAGCCTTAGGGACAAACACATTTGCATACAAATGAACACAATTTCCTGTTTGTTCGGTATGCAAATACAAGAGAAGCAACTTGCCTGGGTGCGAGGGGTGGGGGGACTCCAGGAACTGAAGAAGCGTAGCGACTGTCACCCCGGTGCAGACAGCGCAGGCACCCAACCGAGCACTTCAAACACGACTCTGTTTGAGATGTCAAACTAAAGCAGCGTCTGGCGGAGGCCATCCTGAAGGAGCGTGCCGTCTGACGAGGCTTCTCTCTTCACCTCATTCACACATGGAAGTAATAAATGAGAGACTTCCCTGAACACGAGAAGTAATTAAAGACTACTGACCTGAGATCCAGGTGTCAGCTGCTAAAAGAATCTCCCAAAGCAATTAACACATTACACTTCTTTAGGTCTGGTTTACAGGCAACACATTTTCCATTGGAGTATTCCAGACTTCTCCAGACTTAAATTTAGAGAGTTTTCAATTCTTTCAAAAGGAACATATTATGCAAGTTTGATTTTGCATATTTTTGTAGTTCTATTTGGGATTCTGCTTCTAATAGAAGTGCATAAAGAAATAAGAAAACCCACCCAGCTGATTTTTTTTTGGTGTCCAGAATATAACGTCACAAATCAGCAGACCCTGCTCCTCACCTAGCAACCTCAGTGAAGCCCAGTTCATTGCCAAGCAACCCCAGTGAAGCCCAGCTCATTGCCTAGCAACCCCAGAGGAGTTCCGCCCATCACCTAGCAACCCAAGCTGAGTTCCAGAAGTTTTGTCACCTGGTTTTAGAACTGTATTTGCTGTGCAATGGCGAATACAGACTCACCATCCAGAAACCACTTGCTGCAGTCTTGTTGGTTATGCAGGAGGCTCCACTTCTGCTTTTCAAAGATCGTTGTTGTTTGCAGCCATTTTCACATGCAAGTGTAAACATTGAGTCGGGGGGCTTTATTTGGATTTAAAGTGACAAGAGGCTCTAAAACAGCTCATTCTGAAAGGAGCTCAAAATAGGCAGAGCTGAGCAGACTAAAATCCCATTATCTAAGAATAATTTTGCGCAAAAAATGTTAAACATATTTTGTATAGCCCATACACCCATAGTAAGTCACCTTTAAAAATATAAATATGCTATGAAATTATAACTGATATGTCCATATAGGTGTGGAATCTGGAGTTCTTTAGTCTTAAAAAAATTATTCTGTTTTCTTCCAGAACAATTTAAGAAATGCTTTTCTGAGCAAGCTAACACAGTTTCTTCATTTCACCGACTGGATTTTCATCCATAATCTGATAGCCCAAAGCTCCCCAGCCTAAACACTAAACAGACAGAAAACAGAAAACCTTGTTTGCATTGTGTGGCTGGCATCCTGGAGGAGGTAAACCTCCCTTCCCCCTCTACACCACTCCTTGTTAAATTTGCCAGCCAGGGCAAACTGCTTGCCAGGTTGGATTTGGCTCAGACAATAAACAGCGCTCTAAGAGCTGTGGTGTGTCGTGTTTGCATTGTGTGGGTCGCAGCTAGTTGAGGCGGCCATTATTTATTTATGTTACACATTTTGAGTGACAGCCAGACAGGATATTTTTCCCCTACAAACATTCAAACACTTACACACACAAAATAGTGGGATCTGTAATTAGGACTCATGTCAGGAGGAAACGACCCCCAGAAGTGGAGCCCTGCTAAAAAGCAACCCTCTTCCCCAATAACTTCTCATTAGCAGGCTCTGCAGCAGCTCGTGTGTAAAATCCTCCCCTGGATTTCTGAAGGTGACACAGCAGTTACAGTGGACTTTGATGGGGCACTCGGGAGCTTTACTTCATATCACAGGACCGCTTCCCACACACAGTAAAATCTTTACTCAATCAATTCCTCTGTGCTTTCCATAGAGCGACTGGTAAACACCCCAGAAAAGAGACTGTCTCCCTCAGACACAGATATAATCCAGCTCATGAATCAGTAATTAATTGAGTGTTTTTGCAAATCTCATAAATCTCCCACAACCACCTTTGCATCTTATCGCAGTGAATCAGCAGGTTAGAGGTCGTCAGGATAGGGGGAACTGCAGAGAATTAAGGACCCGGCTTCAAGAAGTTATTAGAAAACTGGATCTAGAACCCATCTGCAGATACTGGGATGTGCTCAGCTGACAGGTCAGATAGGATCAAGGTGCCTCCTCACCCACTAAGCCAATCTCCCAGCCTGGGGATGGAAGCAGGACGGCAAACCCAAGCCATCACCGCTGGGCCTCCGGTCACCGCCGGCCCGATCGCATTGCGTATTCAGTCACCGACTGCGGGGCTGATTAAATCTGTATTTAATTGGATCAGATCTAGTCGTGATGAAGCGCTCCCCCCGGCGTTTAACCTACGGTCCTCTGTCAAGTAAGAAGGGAAAAAAAATACTGTGGGGGAATCAGGAGCGGGAAATGAATACCAATGATAGGCTGTGCTAATAGCCGGCGCAGGAGGAGCGGACCACACCTGCGGAGCTTTGCAGGGAGGAATCAAAGTTAGCGGCTTTTCTGAATGTGTGTTTGTCTGCGCACCTCACAGGAACTCTTTCTTCTCTGATTAGTTAGACATTATGTTATTCTGATTGTGCCACAACTTTTTTTTTTTTTTTTTCAAATTCTGATTAGATGTTTTATAAAAGCACATTACTGATAACTTAACAGCCTTCAAAAGCTTCCCTCCAATCAAAACTTTAATCAAATTGCCATGATTACCCAACATGTATTGGAGGACATTTGCATAATAAAAGTAAATACAGTTTAACACTCATTTCCAATTTGAGTATGGACAACAGCCACCCATAAATAAAAGCAACAGAAAACATGTTTAAGGCACATGTGACAGATATATAAACAATTTTTATCTAGTGCTTTCTCGCCCCACCTCATTCTACTGCAGCCCTGGGTAGAAACCCACATGGTCCTTATTAAAATTAAAAACACTGGTAAGGTGTTTGCTGCACAAAGACTCCACCCAAACACTGCGGTTCAAGCAGTCTTAAAATATTAACAAGTAAACTAATATTACAACGATGATACATGGTGAAGCTTTAACTTAGGAGTCTTTGTGTTGTTAAAAGGTTCACATTTGGCATAAGTTCATTTCTTTTTAGAATGAGCCAGCATAGGTGCATAAACAAGGGTGCTAATGCTATCCAAATAGTAAAGGGACAGCAATAATACTAAAAGGACAGCAATAACTTTTGTTGAAAGTTTTATTTATTTTTTATTTTTTGCTGACCACAGCTGACTACAGAACACCTAAAAAGAGATAGATATAGCTGCAGAGCCGTAAGGGGGAAAAGGGGAGCTGCTCCTTTAAGAGCAAAGAGGAATGCTGAGGAAAGATATGTTTAATTGTAGGCATTCATTTTGAAATGTTAGCAAACGCAGAAATAGCATGTTTGTTCTATGTCGTTTACTAACCAGAAGAGTGGATAATTTACATTGAGAATGAGTTTTTAACAATTGCTTTCATCCTAAATTATCTGTGAAATTCCCTATTTGGACTCCAAAATGTATTGCTCCATTAAAAGGGAGGTTTGTGGGAATTTCAGAAAACCAGATACTGATGTTCATAAAGTTAAAAGAGATTAAACCACCACTGATAACCTGTGTTCTAATGGAGGACATTCAATACCAATGTTAGAGCTTTACCAACAAGGATTCCTCAGAGAAAATTTGAAACAGGTTAATAATTAAACACATTCTAAGCAGTTAGAAATCTTTATTGTTGTTGTTGAGTTCACCATCAAGATAACAACAATTTTTTTTCTGCACATCCTTAAAGACACACACGTTTGAAGATATGCTGAACATTTTGAGGATAAATGAGACTATATCTGCGCATGTTACAAGATCTCTGTTACAAAAACGCTGGTTGAGAATTTGTCACAATTTCCTGCTGCCGTCTCCTACAAAAAGTGACTCTGACAGCATTTTTTTTTATGGCCAACTATCTTCACTTTAAGCACCGTTCTAGGAGATATTATCTTTGCTCCTTCACTTTGGTGGTTATTATTTTTTTGACAGTCTTAACATTTCTACCATGAGCACCAAAGAGAAGGTGCATGCCCTGATATTGTCAGCTGATGAGCTTGTCACGACTCAATCTGACAGCCACAGAGCAACAAGGTAGGGAAACGGTGAGGGGTATATAAAAATTTTGATCTGCAAGGTGACTTGTGTGCGTACCGCTGTCTCCAAATGAGGGCACAGACTGTGGGTCGATTTCATTTTAAACTGTTTCAGCCTCATCACCGTCATGTTATTATCACCAGCACTTATAAGTGGGTGACCAATCGGTTCGCACAATGAGATCTCCCCGTTTTTATAGCCTTCTGATGAGTCTCACAGCTAAGGGTCCAAAATGTTTGTTTCCCATCTTAGTGTCAATTTCTGTTAAATAAAAATTAACAGCATGGTTTTAGAAATGATCTAAAAAGTTTCAATATGACGTCAAAAGATTTAGTTTTAATGAAAAAAAAAGGGAGAGGGAAGTAGGTCAACTATGCTAGCTTGACTTTGGCAACCTTAACATGTAGAAGTGCTTCGCCGTATTTCGGTTCAGTTAACGAAAAGGCGACCCGCACACCAACTCTTGACAGATTATCAGTGGAGCAGGTGTTTAAATTAGCTAATCAAACGCTGCTGTGTTCAGTCGATCACTTCAATCAATAATAGCAAAATAAATATCAAACATGAAAACAAAATACTGTAACCGACTGAATGTTCTGTTTTTTTGTGGGGGAAATATTTTTGTGTATTTTTTATGTTGAACGCTGATAAGGCAGTGGAGCTGTTGTCAGTCAGTTGCTATGGAAACGGGTCTGGGTGTAGCATAGTTGACACAGAGAGTGAGAAAAGACAATACGAGTGGTTCTGAGTTGTTTTTCACTGGTTTTTATGGGTTATTTTTTTCCCTTTGATGTGGCGCACTGTACTAAATTAATAATACCTACAACTCCAGGTTTCATTTTGTTAACAGACTTGTTCTACTGCGGCAGCGCGGCTGTGGGTTGTATGTGCCCTCGTTGTGCACATGCGAGACGTAAAACAAAAGGACTGAGAAGTTTACTTTAAAGAAATATAAATTGCACACAAAAAACTCAACTATATTTTAGGAT
This sequence comes from Xiphophorus hellerii, assembly GCF_003331165.1. Taxonomy (NCBI): domain Eukaryota; kingdom Metazoa; phylum Chordata; class Actinopteri; order Cyprinodontiformes; family Poeciliidae; genus Xiphophorus; species Xiphophorus hellerii. The sequence continues at coordinate 12,149,932 of NC_045684.1, forward strand.
AGCTTTATAGGGAACAACGTGTGCTCTTTCTTTAATGAAAAAGAGTGAAAAACTAACAAAGTGTAGAGGAACAAGCTGTAGGTAAGCATTGGCATTTCATTTGGAGAATGATAAACACAGTTTTCAACAGAAACTTCTATTATTTATTAAACTTTTTTTTGTATTTCTCCCTGAATCACATTAGGATAATGTTTCATATCTGCGTTTTTCAGAGAAGACACTGGATTAATTTTTACCTGCTGTGAGAGTCTTTTGGTTTTTTTAACTTTTCAAGCCATTGCAAACCCATTCAGCTGTCCCTGCTGCAGGAGAAGCGTAGAGGAGGAGGACTGGACACACCTGGCTGGACAGATAATCGACTACCTCACCAACAAGCCTCGGTACGCGATGCTGCATGTCTGAGGTGGCGGTCTACGGCACCGGAGCTCCTCAGGGAACAATGCCCTAACCTTTCCTCTTCACATATACTACATGTACAACACCAGCAGCTGTCATCTCCTGAAGTTCTTGGACGATTCAGCCATTGCTAGCTGTGAGTCTGAGGAGAACAACCTGCAGTGTAAGTCAGTCATCAGGGATTTTGTGGACTGATGTGAGGGCAACTATCTAAGCTTAAACTCTAAACGTTTGGAGAAAAACACATCGCTCAACATTCAGGGCTCAAACATTGACTTTGTGGATGCTTTTAAGACTCTGGGAGGTTCTACAGTGTAGAACCCCGCAGTTTATTATTTTCCTCACATTAACCTGTCACTTAAATTCACTTTTTGTATTTGTATTTATTTTTTACTTTGCACTCTTGTTTATGCTATTCGACTGTGCGCCTCTATTTTGTGTCTGCTAGAGTAACAAGTGAATTTTCCCACCATTGGATTAATAAAGTCTAAGTCTGCCTCTGGGACTTTTGTACCTGCAACAGGAGATTTTATTTCATTTTGAATAATCTATTTATAGGATACTATAAATATTTTCTGCCAGGGTTTCTAAACAGTCATACTAGAAGAATTGTGATTGTGTACTTTTATTTTTTACTTTGTATTTTTTGATGCCTCTTGGCCAAGATTCCCTTAAAAAAGGTTTTTAATGTCTATGGGTTTTTTATCCTAGTAAAATTAAAGTAAAAAAAAAAGGGTGACTCATACAGGAGTCAGAGTCAAAATTAATGGAAATAGTGTACATTAGAAAGTCTTCATATAATATTAAACAATTAGATTACATGGAAGTTGACTGTTTTTAAAACTACTTATCTCCTTAATTCATCAAAATCTGTCTAAGCAGAGAAGAGAAAAAGCTTTATTGAGAATGAAATCATCTGTCTTTTTTTCAATCTAAAGGTAAAAGTTTCAATCTCGAAACTAAAGAGAAAGCTCCTCTAAATAAACCAAAGTAAAAAAAATATTTTTTTTTTATAACTTCGGACTTTATATTTTAGAAAATAAAATTGACTTTGGCAACTCAAACTTAATTTCATCATTAACTTAAATGTTTCCATACAATTCTGGACTTTTCCAGACTCTGTAAGAACTTTGCTAAATGAAAGTCTTCTTGAGATGTTCCAGACGGAGATGCAAAAAAAAAGTACATAAATAAAGCTTTGCACTCACTAAATCAAATCTAATAAAGAAAAAATGGTTGAACCAAAGACGAGGATGTAAAATGAGAAGTACGGGAGCAGTAAGAAAAAAAAAGTTTCACAACTTCATTACATTATTTAGCTAAAGTATGGAGACTGATTTCAAATATGGAGAAAGAGGAATTGCACACTTATGTAACATTATTTACTTAACATTGTATAGTTTTATTCAATAAATAAAACAAAAAAATCCCAAACAAGTTTTGTTCTTTTTCTTTTTTTATCGTCTAATGAGAATTTAATGACATATTCAATCAGATCTGAGAAATAATCAAAGGACGATCCAGATTTTTTTTCCAATTGCTTTTACTTTTCCAAAAGGACATACATTTTTTATGTTTATTCAGGCAAAAATAAATAATCTATTATTTGTTGACTTTGTTTGTTTAGGATAATAATCACCCAGAGACAGATGCTACTTCTGAGTTAAACTGTTGAAGTCGACTACTGAGCAGGGAAAGCATTTCTCAGAATGACTGTGCAGCGTTACAATGCAATTCCTCCCTACAGTTTCACACCTAAGTCACAGGCTGCCAGGTGAGTTTCATTTAAACTCTTTACTGTGAGAACAGCAACCAGTAATCACAGGAGAACAGAAAAACCAGTTCTGTATCTGTTAAACTGAGTCACTTGAGAAATTACCAGACTATACCCTGCTCACAGTTACTGTGGGAGTAAATGTTGACAAAAAATATAAAAAAAGCGATTTCTTCTTTATCAAAGTGCTCACGACCCTTTAGTTGGACTCTTCTGCTCTGCTAATTACAGATTTGTTTCAGGAGTCAAACTGTGGTCTCCCACATCAAAGCCAGACGAGCTTTTGAGCCATCTGCCTCCACATCAAAAACCAAGCAACTCATGGGGAAAAATGAGAGAGCATAATATACAATAAACACTGAAATATGCTGCTATAATGGCAGAACATGAACTTAAATGCTTTTTTTTATGAGGCAGCTGGACTGAAAAAATATTTTATTCAATGGGAAAATAAAATCAAATCTTGCTAAGGCACAGAGACCAAAGCAAAAACAATAAGTCAGAAAACAAGATTTGCAAGTCTTTGTCCTCATTACTACAATTACTACAATACAACATGCAGAGATGTTTTTATTAATAATCAAACACAAAAGAAAAATCATCACTAATAAATGTTGTGTGTTGTGCAAGCTGGGGGCATTAGTTGGTATGAGACTTACAATTTTTAAAATAAACTTTAAATAAAAATGTAGACGATTTGAAATAGAAAAGTAACTATTAGTTAGTGGAGCCAATGAGACAATATTGCCTCATTGGCTCAGGTTTTCCTACTGTTCCTCTATGGAGGAATTTTCCTGCCATAATCCAAGAGTACACATTTTCAGTCTGAAAATACATTTCATTTTGAAAGCAAGACTTCATGTCTTTCTTCTCAAAATTTGCAACGTTTGTACTCGAAACTTCTCCTCACGCTCAGACTTAGTCTCTGCTCGGACTCTCTGCTCTTGGATTATGGCAGAAAAAATCCTCCATATACCACTGCTAAAATATTATTCCATATTGACAATTAAATCTATAACAATGTAGCTTATAAAATGTACTTACTCTTGATTTGATTTTCACCAGTGCATAACAAGGCAACAAAAAGACATTCAGGACAGACAAGAATGCACACAAACACACTTAAACCAAAGTGCAAGGGACAGATGATCAATTTGTCACACTTTTGGTCTGCCAGAGTACCAGGAGAAAACCCATGCATGCATGTGGAGAACAAGCAAACTCCACACAAAAAGACCATATAATTTTAATTACCTAGACATTTGGGAGCAACAATTTGCTCACTGTAATAAGAAACTGATTGAAGAACCAAAAATGCAAAGGTAATACACAAATAAATGTAATTTACGCTGTAGTATGAAAAATCTATACATTAGGAGCTAAAATTATGATCATTAAGTTTAAAACTTTGTAAAACCATAAAAAAATTGTCCAGTTTGTAAGACTGGACAAGGTCTAACGGTTGTTCAAAATCAGTCCTGGATGTTGTAGTTCTCTCCATAGATCAACTCCTTGGTAGCAACATCCTCCTCAGCATGTCAATGTGCTGCAACGGTCTAGTCTAACAAACCCAGAAACAGTGTAAGGAAGTAACATGACAATAGAGAAAATGAAGACAAAACAACACATGGGACAAACCAAACAGATCAGAGTCAGAAACTGAAATCTAGAGAGGTCAGAACAGGAAGATAATGCAAACCTCAGGACACCACAGCCTTGAAGGCCATGTTTTCTCTACACCTTACTAGTGTTGACACCAGTTCGGAAAGCCAGTAGCTCATTACAGTAACAATGTATATCTGCACTTATTTGCAGTGAAATGCTGCCTGACCAGATATTGTCTCATTTGCTCAGGTTTTCCAACCAATTAAAAGAAAAAACACCAGCAAGTTAACAGAAATCAGCAATCATTGGCCACCATTGTGATTTACTGTATCTGCGGCGCTAACAGCATCCAGTAACTGGTATTACAGCAGAACAGTGGCTCATTAAACAAGAATCCAGAGCTATTTCACTTCCTGTCTCCTCTGGCCACATTTTCATTAAAAGTGGTCAGAAAGTGTGGTTAAATTACCTTGCAGAGGGCTAGACCTGTATCGAACACCTTAGAGTGAACAGATAGACGGATAGATAACAACTGAAGGTAACAGTTACATGACTGTGCTAAAGAAATCTGACCATCTGCTTGGAAAATACATAATAGCGCCCCTTTAAGAGTTTGAACATATAGGATTAGCTTGGCAACATTTAACACTGAAGGTTAGGATCAAGACTAATAGAACACGTAATTTGATTTAAATTTCGTGTCTTCAGTAAAATTGACATTTTTACACATTTTAAGTCTTAAAAATACAGTGGAACACCTATATTTACGAGGTTTGGGACCACGAATAACCAAGATTCACATTCTTGACAGCTTCAGACTCCCACTAGAAACACAACTGCCAATTTAAAAAAAAAATCAGACACCAAATATACCCTGGTAAGCATCAATGCGCTAAGTAAAAACTGTTTTTGCATAAGAGAAGAACTTAACATCCACAGTGTTCTTTATTTTGACTCTTGGACGTACAACCATTCAGCAGAAAAGAAAGTAAGCTACGCTCGAGGGTTGGCGGCTTTGCAAAAAACAAGCCAATAATGTGTCAAGTGGAATTGCTCCTACTGCGAATAGGTATTTTTGCTTCCTAAGCTGCAATTATTTAAATTATTTGGGATGTGCTCTATTAAAAAAAGTTAGCAAATAGGCAAAATATCAACCGATAACTTGGAGACAAATCAAAAAAATACTGAACTGCAAAAAGGTCCAATGTAGTTACAGAGAAATTATAACAACCCACAAAGGAAAAGACAGATGAGTTTGTGTACTATATCTTTAATGATAGCAATGAAGAATAACACTAACAAAACAGCTCCACCGTAATAACAAAAAGCACAGTGAAGTAATATCACACCAAATTATAGCATAACAGTGCAATGGTATGTGTACAGTAATACCAATGAACTAAGATTGGCAAGTTTTGATTGAAACATCCTTCTAATTAGAAAAATGAAAGCTTTCTAGCAACGTAATGTCTTGTAATTTATAAATGCCAAATCATAAGATGTTCCAAATTTTAGCTCATGAAAATAGAGATTGTTCCACATGGTGCCTCAGATTATATTGGTAAGACCGCCACAGTGTCATTATCACCAAGGCAATATGAGGTAAAAATAGCAAAAGTTACACACCACATAAATGTTATGCATTAGCCGGGGAATTGTAACAATCTAGGCACCAGTTTACCTCACTCTAACAATCAATTGAGGTTAAAATCAAGACTGGTGGAACCTTTAATATGACTGAAAGTTCAGACCAATTAGTACAATTGAAGTAATTATGAAGTGCTTTGTAATTTGCAAATGCCAATTTAGAAGTTGTTACAATTGTTCTGATGATAATTTCCAAAAAAAAGAACTTTGTCTCAAACTTTCAAATAAATGTTCCTATTTTATAAATTCAAATAAAGAAAAAAAATGCAGCTATCCTCCGTCTCTCCAATCAGAACTGAGGTATTTCTACCAGCATTTGGAGCTTCAAGGGAATAAAACTCCCAGCATTGGCCCTCTTTCCACAGGGGGAATCCATCTTCTGCAGCTGCCGTGTGCGTGTCACCCCTGCTATTCCAATAATACACAACAACCCCGGGCTGTGTGTGTTATTCCCCTGGCTACATCATTTAACTCTTAACAATGTGCTTCTCTGGCTGTTCTCCCTCCTCTTCCTGTTCTCTGAGTCCCGTATTCGTTTACCCCGCCTCCTCGTTCTTTTTTGGTTCCCGTTCTTTGGGTCATTTGTGTCTTACATTAGTTATGTTACGTACAGTTTATTAGCAGCTCTTCTCCTTCCCTCTCTGCTCCATCCATTTCAATCACACACACACACACACACCCCAGCCCACGCACGCATCCACAGACATCCGTAATTCCCTCTCGGCTCCTTTTTCCTGTAGATCCCAACAAAGATGACAAGCACTCAGAGGGATTTCAGGGTCCTGTCACAGAGGCAAAAAAAATGTGGAGCGGGGTTGCATTTAGATAGATTAGATTAGATAGATTAGACAGATCTTCCTGCCACACCATTAATATTCTCCATACACACACCTTCTCTCCTCATACGAATATCTCCTTCCCCCCTTTTGCAAATACTCACTTCCACACACACTCTTTCACTGCCTTCATATCTCAGCGCTGCTTTATACTGTATCACCCTCCCACATCTCTTCTTATTCTGAGTATTTCCCTCCAACCCCTCTTTATTCCTCTCTCCTTTCGGTTATTTTTTTTGTCGCATTTTTTCCCTTTTATTACCTCTTCCTCCTGGGAAGTGGCACAGAATCCCTTTAAGTGCAGCAAAAGCAAATCTATTCATCGCAACCAACCTATCTCCTTACCTTATAATGAAAGACATACAAACATGCTGCGAGGAAGATCACAGGTTCTTTCATGTGTTTTAAACTGCCATAGAAAGCAATCTGCATGTGCAATTGGTCTGAGGCTGCAACCAGCATCAAGGTGTGCCAGTGTTTAAACTGTTACCGTTTCAAAACTGCCTTCTTCCCCGTTTCCATGGATTAAAGGCTTTCAACAAGATGCCAGAGAAAATGCCAATGTAACCAGAATTCCCTCCACCTTATTCACAGCTTAAGTGAATTAGATTTATGACTTAAGACCTTTTTAAGTCCATTATGCATCCAAATTTAAGGCGTAGATGAATTTTGAAAAACAGCCCAGAAATATTAAATATAACCCGTCAACTTAAACTCCTGTTTCTCTCGCATGTAACTCCAGTGCTTAAACTTCAAATTATGCTTCCAATGCGATAAATTTTTTAAACTGTTGTGTAGTCAGCTTTTTAACTCCCAGTTTTCAAGCCAACAATTTCTAAATACATACGTCTTTTAATCACTAAGGAGACAGTCATGGATAACAACAGGAGAACAGTTTCATTTTAGTTTAGTTTCAAATTTAAGTTTGTTTTCGGAGAGCAATTTTGTGGGTCAGACCAAGAATCTGCGGACAAGTTTCTTTCAATTTTGTTTATCGCTTCCCTGAATCATAACCAGGAATAGTGAGGCTATAATACAAGTTTAGCTCTGACCTGTTTATTCTGATTGTTATAACCCTGACAAAATAAAACAAAAAGTGAAGTAGGCTCTTCACTAGAGAGAAAAAAAAGTTTTGAATCTAACGTCAAAGAATTTCAATTTTATCTCCAATTTGGGCATCACTATATTTGTCCCTAACCTTCAACTTTTTATTAAACTAAAAAAAAAGGAGCACAAAAATGCATCTTGTGGATTCATGTGTGTGTAGACTGTAAATAGTGGGAAATCTATCAAAACTAGACCTGCTGATCAATAATTAGAGCCGATCAATAGAAAACTGGCCAATTCTGATATCCAGCCAATTGCTCTGTGCATTTTGAATCATGGAGTTTGTCACTGATCACAATTAGGGATGCACCAACATGGACATTTGGACCGGTATCAATAATGTCTCAGTCTCACAAATCAGGTAACAAACAAATCTAATTTTCTCACTAACAAAGCAGAACAAAAGAATATGGAAAAAAGTATTTAAGCAAGAATGTATTCTACTCTGATTGCTTTAAGATAAATAAAAAGTTTAATGAACACAAAAAGGGCACTGATGACAGGCTCAACCAGAGCGCAAATAATTATGAGGAATGCAACTGTGTGCGATAGGTAAAGGGATTTCCAAGCAACGAGACGATATGTGTGATCCCCTCTTTCAGTTGCTGTGCTAATGAACGATGAAGCAAATGGAGGTAAATGGGCGGCAGGGCCCATCCTCTGCCAACGCACAGCACTGCGGTTGAGCGAAGCAGTCTTCTGGGACTTCCCATTGACTCCACGCAAGGTGAGAACTGAGCAGGAACAGAAGGCTGAGCAAAAAATACTTCAAACAACTGGGCAGGAAGTCACGGAGGACTGCTGCTGCTGCTGCTGCTGCTGCTGCTGCTGTTGCTGCTGCTGCGGAAGCCACGCAAGCGCTGACCGAAAGAGACAGAAAGTTCCAAGATGCGCAGACAGAATCGTTACTCCGCTTTCACAGACAATCAATCAAACAACCGTGCACGCACAAACGCTCTGAACGAGTCTGACAATAAGACATGAAAATACCTGAAATGCCAACTAACAGCAGCCAGACAAACACAGGAGTGAAAGCACAGCAGGACATTGATATTCTATACACCCACACACAGCATGGCGAGGAGCCGGGCTCTTCTCTTTGCTTCTCCCACTTTTACGCACTAGTCTAGATGCAGGCTTGTGCTGCATTGAAGACGTCCTTTAAAATGATGCAGATAATCAATTTTCTGACATGTGCTGCACACACAAATCTTGCTTTTGCACCGCTTAGAGTCAAAAAGTGGGTTTTACCTTGCCTGCAAACATAAGGACGTGTCTGAAATAACTCACCACATTAAAAAATACAACACACATTGACGCAGGCTGTGGAAATATGCTGCTTTCTATCTCTGTGCTAATACCATTCAAAATCATCTCTCTACAAGCATACGTATAAAAAACAGACTGCACTATAGAGCTATTTCTACTGAACCACCACCCACAGGGGGAGGAAAAGAAGGGGAAAGGATTCTCCTCCTACACCTCCACTGACGGAGGATGCCGTCACGTACCGCCCGTATAAATCAATGACTGATAACACCAGGAAGAGTTGGGGGGGGAAAATCCATGTGTGAGCATAGAGACATGATTATGCATGCGCCGTAGCTCATGTATTAACCATAACTGAATTTACACATCAAGGCGGTGAGCGAATTCCCGGACAGATTTTTGATGCGGACCAACACGAGACTTGTTTAAATGATGAGGTGGAAGATGTGGAGCAGAGGATGAAAAGGAAGGAGTGTGATATCACAGTGTTGCTTCTGATCTGCTGACTGCAGATCATACAGTGGATTATGTAAGTGTAGAGATGCGGGGGGAGGGAGGAGGGTTGCATGCAAGCATGACTTTGCAAAAACATTGCTGCAACTTTTCCTCACCCAGCTGATTCCGTTAAAATGCTGATAAACACAAAGCTCTGAAATAGTACTTTCGCCTTTACAGATTTCCAGTTTTGTGCTTCACGTAAACCTTAATGAAGGGAGTGGATTGCTGCTGCTGCTGCTGCTGCTGCTGCTCTTTGTGTATAGAGAACTGGATCATTATGATCCAGTTCCCAAGTTAAAGGGGAGTTGTTCCTTTGCACAGTCACCATATGCTTGTTTAGTATGAGCGACCGGTGCAGTTTCCATTTACAAAAACAACTAAAACATAAAACTTTGTAAGCATTTCCAGCATAAACTGACTTTTACTGCTGTGAATTATAACAGAGATTGAACTGGAACGTTATGGCAGAAATCTGTCTGCATGACTGATTTGATTATATATTTTTATTTTTTAAGCCAAAAAAATTAAAAGACCACTTAAAATTAAAAGTTTTCTGATTTTACTTTTTATGGGTATATGCTTGAGTAAAATGTTCTTTTATTCTAAATAAGTCCATATTCATTTAGAAACAACAATACTTATATTTTTACTCAGGAAGAGCTCAGGAATCAATATTTGGTGGAATAACCAGGAGGTTTTCAATGGGGTTCAGTACAGTTAGCTCTTAATTTTTTCCAGAGATGTACTTAGACAACAACAAGTAAAAACAAAAGAAAGAAAAAAACAATAATGATAAGCAATATTAAGTTCTTATTTCCACTCTACATCAGCGGCAAGGAAAACAAATGCCACTCTTGGATTGAAACGCTACCCCGTTTCAGTTTCCCAGCTGTATTTTCTTTCAAATATTTCCATGAATAGTTTGGAGTCACGTTCCACAGTAAAATCCACCAGAAGGTGAATTCATTTACTCATTTTTGTTTGATTAGCTTATGATTTGTGATCACACACTGTTGTGGGACGTTGCCAGTTAGTGGGGCTGATTAATGAACTGTCTGAGGAAACTCAAAGAGGAACTCGTATGGTTTGAAATATTTGTGAAAGATATTTTTAGTGTAAAGTAATTAAATAGGCAATGATGATGACTAATTTCAAGATTAACTTGATGACTTATTTGTTACAGTCAAAGCTTATGGATTTTAGCCTCATTCTACTCCAAACTTTTGGGAGACAAAAACAGTTATTAAGATTTGGAGGCAAAGGAGCTCCAATGGTCTTATTGGGAAACAGCCCAGTAAAGATATTCGATTGGGACATTTCAATGAGTCCACGTTGCCAAGTTGGGTGGTTTGTCCAAAAGTTTGACATGAAAAATAACAGCTCTGGTATAAAAGAAGCTCTGGTTTTCTGTAAAACTGATACTTTAACACAACATCTGAAACTAAAAAAGATGTTTTAATTCTGGCAGAAACCTGCCTCGGTAATTGGGTAGGAAAAAAAGAAGAAAAAGGGAAGTCGACTCCTGCAGAAATCGAACCGAGCTGAGTCAATGACAGACTGGAGCTGGAAACCGACTTTAATAAGTTGACAGTACTGTCTGACATGAGACAAGATGAGATTACTTTCTCACACAATCTTCCATCCACACGATTTTAAGCCCTCCTCATTTCTCCAGTTTAATGGAAAAGTAAATTAGAAAAAGCTGCTAGATGTCTGATACATTGCGTCAAATATTAATTCTAATTTCATTTTTAATATTGTGTTACAACCCCAACTTGGGCCAGCATTTAACTCACACAGCTGGATCCGACCTTTAACCTAGAGACACTCTCTTTGTCCAGATCACTTCAGACTTTATCCTAGTCGAAACAAAACTATTTTCCCCCTCACCTCAGGGTGACAATTCCTAAAAAAATAAATAAATAAGTGTCTTTCTGGCTCTGCTTACTGTCCGTTTATACAAAAGCTGCCATAATTTTCCTGAAAAGTGATCGCAAACTTAAAACATTTACAGAAGTTTGCATTTAATATCCCCAGTGAACACGTTTAATTAGACTTTTCTTTAAGATTGCTTTCTTGTATATGCTGAGTATGCAAGAATGGAAAACATATATTTTTTCTAATTTGCCAAGATTGGAAAATTGCATTTTGTCTTTCATTCTTTAGAGTTAAGCCCCAAATTATCTTTAAATTAACATTTTTATGTTTACCATCATGTTTCCTCTGACTGGAAGTAATATTAAGCTTTTGGAGCAGCCCAGCCAGGGACCCAACTTCAATCTGAAAGGGAATTGGTAAAGTTTTTTTTGTTTTGTTTTTTGTTGTTGTCGTTTTAAATCACACGGTCACATTTTGTTTGTTTCCTTTTGGATTAGTTGTGATCTTGTGGCACTTCAATAGAGCACAAATAGAGCAAAAATTTAAAAAACACAAGAGTACAATTAATTTTTGCATTGATTATAAATCCATTTTACTCCTCAGAGAGACCAGTCATTCTTCAGAAAAACTTTGATGGGTTAATGACATGGAGTAATTCCTGAACAAGCTTAACAGTTTGATATCTATATCATATGTTAGAGGAAAAATCACAAGACAGTTTGAGAATTGCATGCTCAATTCATCTCATCATATAATACTTTAACAATATATTATTCAGGGATGAGCTTTAATATCTTCAAATGTTTTACACAAGAAAATATACTTCTGTTGCTACCAGCAGAAAAAGTTCTCCAAGTTTCAAATGCATCAAACTTTCAAGCTTTAAAGACTTTGGTGTTTCAGTTGAAGGGACTGAAATGCTTCCACAAAATAAAAAAACTAAGAATCAGATACATTAACTCATTAAAGGCACCTCCTGCTGTTGCTGAAGGGTCAAATTAGAGACATTTCCATTTTCTTCAAATAGTCTTATTACAGGAGCGACGGCTGCCAGAGGCTCTCAGAGTCTCCACGTAATTACATCTTCAAAAGGAAAAATCTCAATTGTAACACAATATCTAATTATTAGGACTGCTCATATCAAAAATTGCCCTCCCATAAAAGAGAAACGTGGCACTGTATAATCCACTAAGCTGTGCGGACAGTTCCCACTACTCCTTGCGCCGCTGCATTAGAGGGAAGACCCGTCACGCCTCAACACCTGAAGGGTAAGAATAAGATATGACAGAGCACTAACTTCGATCCTCTTCCACTGCATTTTTTTTTTTTTTTTTTTAACGGGGGGACCAATAACTCTGAGCGAACCAGTCTGTGTGAAACGCCACCTCTGCAGCCGCAGCTCAGAGGCGGCCTTCTGCTTTAATAAAAAAACAGATATATTTATTTTCATCGGGCGCTGAGCCTGCCAGATCGTTTTTCCAGCCAATGTACCATAAAAAAAGACCCATTTCCCAAATAATCAAACTCCAGCCAGTGACCGTCCCCCTATCAACACCTTTGATCTTTTTCCAACATGGCAGCCATTTTCATCATTGCAGCAATGTAATTTCCCAGTGGGTAGCCGGGCCGCTGTGGTGCAGGCTCCCAGAATAATGTACTATGGAGCCACCATTTAGAACTTGGAAGGCCCTCTTTTTGTAGGAAGCATTTGCATTCAAATCATTGAGTCTAAAATTGGTTCTACCTGTCTGGGATCAGTACCATCTCCTGTGGGTTCCCACCGCCTGTTAGCCGCAGTTTTCATAACCTTTGAGAGTGGAAATGCTAATGTCTTTTGATGGGCAGACTACATTTTTCTTTCATCTGGGTTAGCTGTTGGATGAGTGCCTGGGCAGCTTTCCATCAGAGCTTATGGTCAGTTTATAATGACATGCTGAACCAGTCAGGTCCTTATATCAATGCAAACTTGGAGCAAGATGGACGGGAACCAGGGAGGAGTAAGAGACAGAAACATTAAAACAGAAGACTGAATCATAACAGATTAATAACCAAAGCTTCTATGGTTTATTTAGGTTCCATTCAGCTTAAAGACCTTTTTGTCAGCTGAATTGTAATTTATATATACAGCTCTGGAAAAATTAAGAAAGCTGTATAATCCATTAAACCCATTGAAAACATTCTGGTTATTCCACCAAATATTGATTTCTGAACTCTTCCTGAGTTAAAACATTAGTTTTGTTGTTTCTAAATGAATATTTCTTGTTTTCTTTTCATTATTTGAGCTCTGGAAGCACTGCATCTTTTTCATTATTTTGACCATTTCTCATTTTCTGCAAATAAATACAAAATGTTTGCTTGGATTTTCAGACATGTTGTCAGTAGTTCATAGAATAAAAGAACGATGTTCATTTTCCTCAAACATATACCTATAAATAACAAAATCAGATAAACTGATCATTTTAAGTGGTCTAAAAAAATTTTCTGTGTGTATATATTCATTTTGACCATTGGCAGATTTCAATTTCACAACCTAAAATTTGCAGCTGCAATTCAGGACTTATAATAACAAAAAGAGGCAGTAGCATTACTTTTTGCTTTTGAATTCAGTGACATGATAAAATATTTACTCCATTACAGATTTCTTCCTTTGTTGCCTTTTTTTTTGCACCCCTACATGTTAAATAAAAGTAAATAGACAAAGATAAACTGATACAAAATACGGATTTCAAATTATGATTTTATAACCCAACTTAACCCTACGTGAAAAATTTTAATGAATTAAATGTGACCTTTGGGATTTAGTTATAACTATACCTGATTATTGCCAAACATGCAGAACTAAGAAATTGTTCAAGCAAAACGATCTTGGAAGGCAACACACAATGCCCTACAGGACTTCAAAAACAAGTTTCAGGCTGGAAAAAACTGCAAATCCATTTTATTAAAGGTATTTGTATCTCTAATGGATTTTATTGTGGACAGGAAGAATGGCAAAGAGAGAGACGGAGAAGACATGCAGTAAATGGACCAGGAATTGAACCGAGGATCAAGGTGCTGAGGACAGTAGCCTCTGCATCTGCATCAAATTGAGAAAACATGAAGCAGTGCTGAACCTTCCCAGGAGTGGAAGGAAAAAGCCGAACAACATCTAAAGCATTACAGGCCTCCCTTGCTTCGGTTAAGGTCAGTGGTCATGATTCAACAATAATAAGGAGGATGGGTAAAAATAGCAGCCATGTGAGAGGTCCAAGGTGAAAAGCACTGCTGACCAAAAAGAACAAAAAGATCAATCTTAAATCCCACTGAGATGCTTTGGGATGACCTTACAGTAGCTGTAAAAAATCCCTCTAATGTCCCTGAACATAAAACAAATAAATCTGCATTAAAAATGGGTCAAAATGTCTCTGCAGTAAGTTGGTCATTGGCTTCCTTTGCAATTCAGCTCGATTCTCATCTCCCTCAGGTGCTCAGGGATTTATTTCTCTCATTGAATTTATTTTTTCCTGTTGAATTTCATCCGATTAGTGAACAGAATGAGGAGTTGTGAATAGGAGTGCACCAATTTATAGGCCAGTCGATTTATCGTTGCCGATTTCCTTCATTTTGAGAGATTGGTGATCGGCTGATTTTTACATGTGATGTTGATCTTATCCACCTATCTTATCTACCTCGGCAAAGGTTTAAAAATCGTCTCTTCTGCTCTACTGTGAGAAAGGTTTGACTGATAGACCGGCCCACAAAGTCAAAAATTAGCTTTATTCAGGATAGCATAATTGGTGAATACAGTTTTCATGACTCAGTTTTATATAAATTAAGGTTAAACTGTTTGACATCATATATTTATGTTTATGTAAACATAACGCAGCGATACGCCTCAGCTAGATGTGTGGCCTCAGTGAGACGAGAGAGTGAGAAGGAGCGACTTGTATAAATGTGTTTGACTTGAAGAAAAAAGTTCAGTTTGTGAAAAAAGATCTGCAGCTGAGCTTCTGCTCACCATAAAATATACATGTTGAGCTCCACTAGAGTAGGAGGAAAGAGGGGAATCCCTCCCGGTTATGAAAACAGAATTTTAATCCACGATGTTCAGGATGAAATCCTCCATTTTCCTATTGTTTAGAAGTCACATTTACTTTAAAGACGCCTCTTTTTCATCTAAGCTTACCTCAGTGTTTTTTAAACGCCTGAAGCAGATGCTGCAGCCATACCCAGAACAAGTTTGGTATAAACACACTTGTGGCCTCCGAGAAGCTCCCAAGCCCACGGCAGTGACTGACAAGCCCTTAATAATCAATTCACAAGCATGTCGATCCGAGGCAACACTTGATCTGAGCTTCCCGACCCGAGCTCCAAATGCTTCATGGCAATTTACTGACACCGCAAAATCAAATTAAAAATGCATTTAGAAATTGATTACCTGACGCGCCCAGATTGATTGTTGCTCAGAAAGCAACGTGGTTGTGTTTTTGTTCTGCTCAGGGTCCATTCACCTTCCCATACCATAGAAATGTATTGATCTGCTCACCCACTTTTAGGCCCATACGAACCATTAAACATACTCTCAGAGTTTTCCCATCAGGTTGTCACTTGTAGCAAATATGAAGAGCAGCAGACTGGAAAACTAATCTACTTCTGGTCAGATGTAGTTAATTTGGGTGTTGGCGTTGGCGTTAGCTTTAGCAGTTAGCATACAAATGTTTTTATTAAAACACTAACTCTTTGTCTCATTTGTCTGAATAGTTTGGATCTTGTTTTAGTTTTGGTCCTTTAGAAAGTTAGAAAACCAGGGGAACTCTCTTATACTCAAAAACAAACAAACTATTAGCATAACAAGCTAATTTAATGTGTTCCTGTAATTTATATACATTGAAGAATAAAGGGACAGAGTCACATAGATTAGGAATAGCATTTTGTTTGTTCTTTATTTCATGGCTCTCAATAGAAAAACTTTTTAACTCTGCATACATTGTGTTGAGATACAAACTCTCAGAAATATAAATGAACAGCTTATCAGTGCCACCATGACTACACTTCATACGTGTGGCAGCCATATTGGATTTTGAGGTTGGGATTAGTGAGAAATTTCACACTTCCATAGTTTAATAGGTGTAATAGTTTTGTTCCATCTTCACATTAAGCATGTTAACACTATCATTAACATACTTTGGGTAAGACACTTTTAGGTCATGAAGTGTTGGAATGTGTTGATTGTTGCTTAAAATTAGATCTGTAGAGCTCATTCTGACCTTGGTTGAGCTACACCTTGGCACAGATGCATCGGTTTTATTTTCATCCTTTTGCTTTATCATGGTCAGTACTGTTTTTATTTATCTGTTATATTAAATATATGCTACACTCATTCGAAACAACTGCCAACATACCCAGGTCTGCTCATCCAAGCAAGTTCACCCTAAAATCAGACGAGAAAAACGTTTGTAAATAATCAGGTGACTATTGCTACTGTTGATATAAAAGTTCATTCCTGTACATTCAGGCAAGTGCAACTTTAATGGTAAGTGCAGAAGGGAGACTCTTGTTCTCTATAAATAACACAAAGCCCAAACTGAACATCTACAAAGACCAAGACTTCTGGAACATGGCAAAAACACTCAATCTTACCAAGAATTTTTAGCCTAGTTTCTTGAAATAAGACAAAACTAACTTACAAGTAACTTACTGGAGCTTGTTTTAAGTAAATCATTTCTTATATTGATGAAAAAGCACTAGCTACACTGGCAGATAATTTCATTTACATCATAGAAGTTAAATAAGATACCAGTGCAACTGGTACTTTAGTAGCAGTAGTGTTAGACATTGATATGTAAATTATTTTGAAAAAACAAAATATTTTAGGTGTCCTATTTTTTTCAGAAATGTTCTTAGGCCTAAGTGCTCGGTTACATGTCTTTCTTTAAGGTTGTTTTTTTTTTTTAACATTAAAACTTAAATAAAATTGCAATTAAGATTTCACTGTTAAAACTAAAAAACGTGATAAATCTGTTAAAACTAAAAAACAGAAGTTATGGCGTGCCGTGGTGGCGTAGCGGTTAGCGCGACCCGTATTTGGAGGCCTTGAGTCCTCGACGAGGCCGTCGCGGGTTCGACTCCCGGACCCGACGACATTTGCCGCATGTCTTCCCCCCTCTCCTTCCCCGTTTCCTGTCAGCCTACTGTGATTTAAGGGACACTAGAGCCCACGAAAGACCCCCTGGAGGGGTAAAAAAAATAAATAAATAAAACAGAAGTTAGCTGTATGAAACAGCTAGCTTCTGTTTGGCTGTTTGAGATGCCGCCATTGTGCAAAGACGGAGGAAAACATAAAATGCCAATAAATGGGATGCATTTGTATGCAAAATTGCAGAGCCCAGAGACAGAGCTGCAGACGGACAAACGTCCATGTAATCAGGTTGCAAATCTGCTTGTACCGTCTGTGCCAAGGCGTGCGGGGCATGAGGGGCAAGCGGATGGCTGAAGCTATTGTCTCCAAGCGCCGGTCCACATGATTGACCCAGCCGGTGTCCACATTAACACGGATCAACTCCTGCGGGTATCATCTCCTCAGAAAACAGCTGCTCCAGCACATTCAGCCAAATAACTCAACTTCTGTTTGTGGAAAAAAAAAATAATACAAATGCTCTTTGTTCTGCCTTTTATCCAACTAAATAAATGTTCTGCTAAAGAAAAAAAAAGAAAGCTTGCCAACTCCTTTCCATTATGCGCTATAAAACATTTGCCCATCTCTTAAATTTTCATTTTGCAAACCCTTCAAAATCACTGAATGTACTTCCTGTTGTATCTTGATAATAGTTTCCTTCACTGCAGCTCAGATTTTCTCTGTAAGCCATCAGCTTTTCACTCACCCAAGGGAAACCACCTCCAGCTACCGCTTGGTCAAACCTCCGAGATATACCCGCCTGCCAGTTAATGAGCCTGTTTAGAAAGACAGCACCTCCAATAAACATTGATCACAAAGCCTAAGTTCCAAACACTCCAGGGGAAGTCATTTGTCAAGGTGATAATTTATTTTCCAGCACTAGATATGGTGTGTCAGGACTTGGGTTGTTTTCATCAGGCGAGCTGGGGCTCTGACAGACACCATTTCAGGTCCAAATCAGGGTTATAATGTGCAGAATGAAACACACAGAGCTGTAAATCACTCAGGACCAGCCGCAAATAGCTGAAAAGATCGCCTTCCAGTTGCTGAGTGGGCAAGGGAATAGTAATTTAGCAAGATGTGTGGCACATTTCCTTTGTGCTTCGGTGTTCGGCTGAACATTAGTAGGCACACTGCGTGACTTATGGAAGGAGTAGTAGATTAAATGAAGGCCGGTCTCCTGTTTCCATCATGCTGACACGGGGTGCCCAATTACAGAGACGTGCCCCTGTGTATTCAGAGAGGCCAAGCACCTGATGGGAGGAAGTGGAAGGAGCAGGGGACACTGTTTGCGAGTAGGCGAGGCTACCGCAGTGCACCGCTGCTCCCGCGCTCTCTCAAGATGTTTCGCATCTCCCCCTCTAATTGGCAGATTGCCTCAGAAGCGAGATGATTTAATGGCCTGTGTGTGTGTTTTTTCCTGCCTTAGTCAGCCATTAGCAGGGACATCTGTAACGAGTTGGCCGGGCGCACTGCTGAGAGCAGAAGCTGAGACCAACACTTTCTAGTCGGGGGGGGTGCAGGGGGAGGAGGCAGCGTGGTAGTGACAGACTTGGGCGATGATCAAAGAGCTCCGAGGCATTTCTCTGGGTTACAATAATCGAGATATCTTGTTTGGAAATGTCCAAGGCAGCAGAAAAACCTGTAATCAGTTGTTTGATGTTGTTTACTTCCTAAAAGCGGTGTAAATTCAAACAGCATGCTGGTTATCAATGGCGAAAGGGAAGGCTATTTTTTTTTCAAGGAAGGCTAGCAAGAAATTTGCTCAAATTTGGCTCTAGCAGAACATATTAGGCGTGTAGTGTGCCTTTGAAAAACATTTGTATCCTTTGAACTTTTTGCACATTTTGTCACACTATAACCAGAAAACATTGTATTCTATGTTGTTGTTTTTTTGTTTGTTTGTTATTTTTGAAGATAATAGTGCATAATATTTTGTGTGTGGTGGGCATTTAGATTCAGTTCCTTTGTGTCAATGCTTGGTAGACCCACATTATGTTGCAGTTATCGCTGTACAAGCTTTTCACACCTAGAGTCTGACATTTTAATCAGATTGGATTACAAACTTCTTTTTCATGTCTTGCCAAAGATTCTGGAAGGAAATAGCTGCTGGAAGATGAACTTTCACCCCAATCTCAAGTCGTTTACACCCTCAAGTTTTCTTCAAGGTTTGTTCTGGATTTAGCGCCATCCATTGTCCGACCACATCTGGCCTGCTTCCCCGTGACTGTTGGAGAAAAGCAACCCCACAGCATGATGCTGCCAACACAATGCTACGTGACTGGAAACTTTTCTGTCCTTTTCAAAAACCTTTCAGTGTCTCAATAATGTCAGCTAACACAAAATCTTACTAAGTATTTTGACCCAGTTTCTAGTCCAAATATCTTAGTATATTTGAAATAAGACAAAACTAACTTACAAATAACTTTTTAGTGTTTTTTAAGTCAATATTTCTAGAATATCAATAAAAAGTACTAGTTCATTGGCAGATTTTTAAGTGAAATAATCTACCGGTGGGACTAGTACTTTTTATTTATCAGAATTATTTGCCTAAACCAAGCTCGCATATGTTGATGAAATGTTACTGGCAAGTAAGTTTTGTCCTGTTTCAAGAGCTTGAAGATATTTGCACTAGAAACGAGACAAAAATTCTTGGTAATATTTTGTGTTTTTGCAGAATGACAGGATGCACCGTCAATGATTGGAATTAGAAACGGTGGAAACTCAAAATTCCAGACGAATGGTGACAGAAATGGCTATAAAACTTAATTAAAACAGACAACAGTGGATGCAGCAGGACTTCCATGAGCTAATTTATGCTAAAATATGTATTTAAAATTTATGACTGCAGTAAATCCCATCTGTATGACAGGAATGGTAATAAACCTTGACAAAGTTGCATGTAAATGCTGTTAAAGTACAGTTTTTGAGTGCTGTAATCAGCATCAGTACTCCCTATCAACCTCAGTGAAGGCTATCACAAGGTTGACAGCAAATGTTTACCTGCAAAAGCCACAAAAAAAGACATCCTATAACTAAAATATCAGAAAATGACATTTTCACGGCTTCTGAGCAAACACATTACAGCGATCCCATTTCTCGCAGTTGTGCTGTAACCGTCTGCACTGAACGATGCGCTCACAGGTAAAACATTATAGCTTCAACCAAAGTTTGGCCCTAAAGGCTTCTGCTTTCTGGCTGTATATCACCACTTTCATTTCTTGCTTTCCCTCTCCTGGGCTTGTCTCCGTAACGAGGTCTGGATGACGAAGGGAGCCCCCTTTCCTGAGCGAGTGAGGCCTCAGATGGAGCTGTGGAAAAAGCTTTAAGGCCTGTTTTGAAGCCTGACGGCCATCGGTATTCTTACCATAGCCTCGGCGGATTTCTCCGCTACCTGCAAACTGGGTCAGGTTTTGCATTATTTTAGAGATTTGTATCTCAGTGGGAGGAAAGGAGGAGCTTGTGCACATGCAGACGTGCAGATGAACACCTGCATTTTGTCTCCCTCCGTTTTCCTTCTGCTGTTGTCTCTCTCTTACACACATGCAATATTGAGTATAATATACGCACATATTTGTCACCCTAACACGTAGATGTCAACTGAAAGCTGACAAATGAGCAAGCTACATGTTGAGAAAATCATTTCAGACGGAGCATTTGCCAAAAGCCTTCGCTGAGGTTGATAGGGAGTACTGATATTGATTACAGCACTCAAGAACTGTGCGCTTTTACAGCATTTACATGCAACTTTGTCAGGGTTTATTACCATTCCTGTCATACAGATGGGATTTACTGCAGTCATAAATCTTAAATTCAAACTTTAGCATAAATTAGCTCATGAAAGTCATGCAGCATCCGCCGCTGACTGTTTCGATTAAGTTTTATAGCCATTTCTGTCTCTACTCGTCTCGAATTTTGAGTCACCGTCTCAAGTTTTCCACCGTTTCTAATTCCAATCATTGACCGTACGTCCTGTCAGGAGATGAACGAGGGACCAGGAGCAGATGCTGAGGGGCGACAATAATGAGACACTGAAGAAAGGTAATTGAAGAGGACAGAAAAGCTGGTGAGACACCTCAGAAAAAATAAGTGAGGGAAGAAAATAACCAAGTAGGAGATAGAGAGAGGAGATGTAGGAGAGGCCAGCATCTGAGGGGAATACAAATGGACAGACATGGAGCATAGATGGAGGCGCGTGTGTGTGTGTGTGTGTTTTGGGGGTAAAAAAGATGGATTCACGGTTGGCTAATGAGAAGACAAAGAAACAGAAATACACATCGATCCCTGACCCAGAGGAAGACGGCTTTCATACAGGTGTAAGCAGCCCGGATCGTCTGCAGGGGCTTACCTGAGGAAAGCAACCAGACTTCTGCTGGAGTCCAACAATGGGCAGGAATTATGTCTGCATGCTGAAAGCGTGGCAGGGATTAGTTCCTGGAAGTTTGAGCAGCCTTCAGTAGTTAACAAGTCCAACTAAAGGAACATGCATGTCATGTTGAATGAGTCAACGCTGCAGACAGAAAGCTTCTGAAAGGACGACCACTCCAACAATGAAAGGCATGACACCTCATCAAACTTTCTCAATAGTGTCACTATGTATACATACCAGGCATTATATTATGACCTAATAGAGCATCAAGGCATGGTTTGATTGGAGTGAGATGTGGAGCTAGCTCAAGTTTGTCATTTTCCTTCTCAAATCCATTCCCAAACATTGATGACATTGGTTCGTTTGCTTACAAAAGTAACCCACAAATACCTCAAGGAACAATTTCAGGCCCCATAGTTTTTAGTAAAGCTGTTAATGATGTTCCACAAGTGGGTCCTGATATTTGTCTGCTTTGTCTGTCAAAGACGAAATATTAAGAAATGCATCACCTATTGTTGTTGGTGATGCATTTCCAACAACAGATCTATTCGGACTGTTGTTGGAACAGTCCAAACTTGGTTCTATTCGGACTTGATCTATTCGGACTTGGTTTGTTCTGCAACATGTGGCTTCATGTCTAGTTTTAAGTCCTACTCAGTGATCCTCCTGTTGAGGGTGTCAATCAACTCAACAGTGTCTCTCCCCAGTCATTGTGTAAACAGATACAAATATTACTGTTATTAATTTCCTACTTTGTATTTTCCTGAGAAATGTACAGTCTTGGTTCGAATTGCTTAATCCACAAAATGAACAGAAATAAAGACTTTGACTAGATCGCTCTGTATAATACATCTGTTTATTTCCTATTTTGAACTGCATGAAGTGTGGTGAATCTGTATGTTTGGAAACTACACACAGCTCAAATGTGTTGTAATTGATAACAGTAAAACTTTTCATTAAAAGATTAAAATAGATTTTGTGTTTTTCTTTTGTTTAGCTTCATTTTACTGTCATAAAACGCATCAACCACAATCTTGCACACAGTTCGCAGCACAGGTGCGCACCAGCAAACAAAGCCGCGTTCAGAGCCGCATAGAGAGCTACTCACTGCAGGTTCGAGCTGTTCCAATACACCGCATGACGGCTGCTGGCTCTCGAAAGGTGCAAGTTTGTAAGCACCAGGGTGACGAGGCTGAGAGAAAACGTTACGAGAGCCATAATCCCTCCGGGTGCTGGTCCAACCCTGAATGGTTCCCTCTTTCCTTCTTTTTGTTTTTTTTTGGGTTTTTTTGGCTCGTTCTGTCCCAAACGACGCGTCGTTCACAACATCCCAGCGGTCATCAGGAGAGCGCGTCTTCAACTTCAGCGACTTCTTTCGGGATACGTGTTCCTCAATTCAAGCCCCATCGCGACGAGAGAACCCGCTCAGGCATCTTTACTTTGAGCCAATTCTGCGCACTTTTAAGTCTGTCCTATTGTTTCCAAGCTCGGCTATCATTTAAAACAGCTGGTGAAAGGGCGAAACAAGCCGCCAAATTCACATATATCGGAGTTTATTGTAGGTTAGTCAGCTGTTAAAGTCACATCCGAGCCACTGGATCTTTGCTGGGAGGTATTTTGGGGTACCTGCCACTTCTCTCACTAGAAGCCGCAGCAGCAGCCGCACGCTGCGCACACAACGACACAAACCCGCCCTCTGATGGCAGAGAGGCGCGCACATGTCCGTCCACTCATCCGCCACGCCCCCTCATCTCATGCACGGTGTGTGCATGGGCTGTCTGTAAAAGAATAATAATAATTGTCCTACAAGGAAAAGCATATATTTTGCACAAATTCAGTTTCTCCACTTGAGTGATTTGTAAAAGCTCTGTCTGCAAAGTCTTCCCAGTCTGAACAGAGGTAGAAATTACAGCCAGTGCTTGAATTTAAAATAAAAAGGAGATTTTATTTTATTTTTTTCTTTGGTGATTCGTTTCACAAACAAGAATGATAAACGTCTGCACTGCATCGCTAATCAATTAGTATTGGCATTTGAGCCATTCTGTCTTTGCTGTACCCAGTGACCATGTTCAGTGATGTCACACTCAGGATTTCCATATTTAAATATATATTAACAAAAAGGATAATTATTAACATAATTTGATAGAAATACAGTACAATAAAATTTGTATTTATTGAAGCCCTTATTTATGAAGAACAGGGAGTTTTTTCTCTAGTTTGTGGCGCCTTAAGTTTATATTTTCTTTTTATTGTCTTTTTGTTGTTGTTCTGTCTGTTTTTGTTTATTATGGACCAGATTTGTCTGAATAAAAAGGATTGATTGATTGATTGATTGATTGATTGATTGATTGATTGATTGATTGATTGATTGATTGATTGATTGATTGATTGATTGATTGATTGATTGATTGATATGAAACAACACTGCTGGCCAGAATGCTGTACACCAAACCAAATAAAACAGACATAATAACAAAATAACAATTGAAACAATAAAGCCAACACCTGAAGCTTTTTTCTTCTTCCCCATTGAAAGTACTCCTGTTACTTTTGGACAAAGACATTTGGCTTCCACTAACTTTGTCTACTCTGCTTTATTTTACTTTCTCGCTCCAGATCCAGTGCTTGGATAAACCCAATAATTGAGCTATTGCTGTCATCAACTCTCCATACAGTTGATGTTTAGCTGCGGTTTTTTATGAAGAAGCTATTGCTGCCAATTGCTCTGATTACTCTTTAGCAGAGAAAGTACCTCCGGCTCGGTGCTTCTCTTCTGTTTCTCTTTGATTTTTCACAGATGAATTTGGTCAGGCTGTTATTAACAAGACATTTGCTCTATTAAATCTAACCATTTTTATTTTACACTCAGGATTGCAACACTTTTATAGGAGACTTTAGCTTCTTAACAGAAAAACTAAGAAAAACTTTAGGTAGATTAGGTTTAACAGAAGAGAGATTTCTGTTAAGGGTAAATTATTTTGTCAAAGTATTTTTAAGAAAGTTCTGCTTTTCTGAATATCAAGCCCGAACTGTACCGACTCTCTTTGCCAGAATTTCACACTTACTGGGTACGGATGGGCTGCACAAAGGGATATCTATGTTTATGTGAAATCTTGGCTGAATGTGCAAAGTGTAACACATACCTCACATAAATCTGATGCACATAAAGGCACCTAGTCCAACTATAGAAGCAAACGCAAATTAAGCAAGAAATTCAGGTTAAACGAAGCAAACAACATTATTTGAATTTCAAATTGAAGAAGAACGTGCAGGAAAAGCAGGCCATGCTGAATATTTCACATTTGAAAATATGCCTGCACCTACAGGGAGTTTAATCACATTTTAATAAATTGGTGCTTTTATTGATTACAATCCATTCATTTAAAACACGTCCACTAAGAATGTGACCTGCAACCAGAACAGGATTAACTCCAAATTACTCAAACGTGAACAATGTGGTTTTAAGACTTAGAATAGTGCACATTTTGTGCTTTTGTTGCTGTGACACCCGTAACTTTTTTACATTCTGTGAATGTATGCACTTCTCTTCTCTTATTATCACTCCAGTGCAGCAAAACATAAAAAAACAAAGCAAAATATGCTTCCCTAATAACTTCTGGTAATTTTGAGGCTCGACCAGATTTAGCACATGTAGACAAACATAATAATTACAGCCTCTCTCCTTTTGATATATCAGGGGGGGGGGGAAATCCTTTCATGGCAACAAGAAAATATCTTTAAAATGCAGAACAGGCCTCATCCGCTGCTGTTTACTTTGGGATTAAACTGAAAGAAGAGAATTTAAGACTAAAATCCTCTCTGGCTCATTATCCAAGGTTTAATCATTATGCTGTATTTACACATTGGCATGCTGTTCAAATGCTTGTCAACTGTCAGAAGAAAAAGAACATAATTGATACAGAAGCTGGTGGCAAATTAAGTGGATAAAAAAACAACATGATGCTGGTTAAAAGTTAAGCTTTTTTAGTGGATTCAAATGGAAACCAAAGAATGCCACGATGCTTATCATATTCACGTTGCTTCCAAATAAGTGTTTTTGTGCTGAAGTCAGTCAGCGCACTCAGAAAGTCTTTTTAAAAGAGTTAGTTTGTCTTATCAATCATCCCCATGCTGCTGAAACAGTGGCTTTAGGACGCAGCTTTAAAGAGCAAATATCACATTTTAGAGGGAGAAAAAGTCATGATTTCTTGATATTTTTCATGCTGCTCTTCAGGCTGCCTGTTGATACGGGTCACTTTTCTCTGTAAAGTTTGAACTTTTTGTTGTTTTGCATCAAACAATATATGTAAGAGCAGCACAAAAATAAGTCTTATTTTAACAGCTCTTTATAGAATGAGTTCTGCGTTGCACTTCCAAATGTCAGATTTCATTTGTTGTGCTATATTTGTTTCCTTGTTGTAATCCAACTGAAAATCTATCGTCGTTTTCTCCATGACATTAAAACACAATTGTCTTGCGTGAAAGTTTGTGCCTAAGAGTGCTTCTGGCAAAAGTTTCAGAGAATGGGGTCGCTTTATAAGAGTTTTCTGTAGAATATTCTTGCTAGTATTTGTCATGTTTGGGGTGGGTAATAACTAGTCCACCCCAATTCAGTTGAGGTACATCAAATACGCTTTTTAAAAATCTGTAATTAATCGTGAGTTACGGAAGGCAATTGTGCAATTAATTGGGATTGTTTTTAGTTCAGAAGTAGAGCAGACCTGTCTGAATGTGCAGAAACGTACGTATACATTTGCTTTTAAGATTTTTTAGGTAGAGAAGACAAATATTGTTACCTTTGCACTGTAGCTGTACAATATTGCTGACCCATTTATTTGGGCAAATGCAAATAAATAAATAAATAAATAGATGCTTAAGTTTCTATGTAAAGGTTTGCAGTTGTGATGAAACTCTCCAGTTATCCTCAGGGATTCCCCAAACCTGTTTGGTTTGAATTCGCCTGTAGATTCTTCCTCTCACTGCAGAAAACACTATTGGATGCAACTGAAAGGATTTGCTGAAAACATTTGGAGCTCCAGCATGGATTTCTTCTTCTTAATAACTTTCATAATGTGTTGAGAGATATAAACAACCAAATTAGAAGGAAATAAAATCAAAATTGATGTTTGAGGTTAGTCGGGATTAATTTCAGATTAATATTTGGGGAAATTAATGCTGTTTGCAGGAAGCCATTGGATGTGAAGTGATACCAAATGTGTTTCCATGATTACACGTGTGTACCTGCGTGTATGTGTGTGTTTAATAGCAGAATTTGCACTGGGAGAGGGTTTGAACATTTGGAGCCTTTAATTAACCTGCTTCATTTTGCCGCTGGTAGTTTAACCACTCTATCGATCCTAATGGCGACCCGCCATATTAACAGCTCTGTTAATTTCAAATGTGAAACATTAGTCTTGGTTTGATTAACTCTGCTAATTCTGTATCTTATGACATTTTTTCAAGGGCATGCAAGCGACATTCACACCCATAAATCTGGATACTGTTGGTTAAACTTTAGAGGAGTGAGTCAGAACAATATTCTTTATTAGGCAAGATTCTTCTTGAAAACATACTTTTTATATTTACATTGCAAGAAAACTTACATTAACTGATATTGTGACAATAATATGAAACTATTTAGATTACTTTAGAAGTCACCTAATTACAGAAAATGTGGAGAAAGAGGCTCTGGACAAAGAAGAACATAGGTTAATATTTTTGAGCCATCAACAAACAGATTGTGTGGCTGAAAAATGACCCCAAATACACCATTCACACTGTGAAACATGGTGGTGGTAGCATCATGCTGTGGGTATCTTCAGGAGGGACAGGGAAGCTGGTCAGAGTTAATGGAAAACCTGTTAGAGGCTGAAAAACATCAGGGAGTTCCAGAGTTACAACGGAAATGTTTTGCACAAACCATTTGTGTGTTAGAACGGCCAAGTCAAAGTACAGACCTAAAATCAGAGGAGAATCTGAAGAAAGAATTCAAATGGTCTCCATTCAACCCAACTGAGTTTGAGCTGTTTTGTAAAGAATCAGCAACAATATTATTCTCCAGACATGCAAAGCTGTTAGACATAATTGTAAAACTCACAGCTGTAATTACAAAACAAAAACCTGGTTCTACAAAATTTGAGTGAGATGAACTCAATATAAAACGCCACACTTTCACATCGCAGTTGGTAAAATATTGTAAAATCAATCCATCCTTTCCTTCATGTTCGTCTCTCACATAAAACCCCAACAAAGTTCTTTGATTGTCGTGGTCGTGTCAGGCTTACATGGCTCCCACTTTTTGCAGCTCTCGTTTATTTTAGTGTGACTACTTTGCCTCCCGTTTGCTCGCACTCAGTCTGCGCCTCTCTGTTGTTTTTGTCGGCGAAGATGCCTCTCTTGAGTGCCCTCCAGGCATGTTGCTGTGGCGACTGGAGTTAAAGGAGCGGATGAAATAAGCAAGTGCCATCGCTTCCCCCCGCCCGCCAACTCTCACTGTCCCAACACCTATCTGTGCAGCTCCACTGCATCACTTCCCTCCATCTTCGCCACCATTTGTCATCCTTTTGTCGCCTCTCGCTCAGGAGGAAAGCATTGCATATATGGAGCATCAATCCCACACTCCTTCATAAACCGATTATCGCGGTCTTCCTGTTGCGTACGCCGACCACACAGTTGCCAATAAAAGTGAGATGAAAATATAAGAAATGACATTTAATATGTTTCCTGAACCCGTCTCAAGCAGCAGAGGTCCAAATGCATATTTATGATGTGCTTTCTGAGTGTCATAAGTTATTGAGCACATTTGTTCTTAGGGGTTTGCACCACGTGACGCCATGCCTGCACTTGCTTATTGCCTCTGCAGAGCCACGCTTTGTATTTTGCTACAGGCGTTGGTTAGAGGTTTTCCAACCTCTCGTTACTTTGACCATGGATCTATTTGTGATTAATTCATGAACACCAGCTATGGGCATATTGATTATTCAGATAATTTGTTCTCATCAATCAGCCTCGACACCTTCATATATCCTTGTTGGCTACATATCGATCTCCTCCTTCGTCCTACTTCATTACCGTTGTAAGCAATATTCCTGTAAGAGAAAAAATGTGCCGGTTTCTTCCTCTGTGGGATTTCCTTATTCTTCCTCGAGGCTTCTGTCGGCATCCTCACTGATTTCTCCAACCCCCCATCTGTTCGCCGTCTCCCTTCGTCTCATTGTGGAGTTTTCTCAGGTTTTGGTGTTAATGGGTTTAAATGAGGACGGTCTGATTGAGTTTAGCGTCCGGTGGCGATGTCAGCAAACACTGATTAATCAGTTAATCAAGTGAAATGTCAAACTTTGAATACAAAATACACTGTTCAAAAAAATAACAACAGAAGCAGATGATGTTAAAATTTTGAAAGCACACCATTTATAAAAAATGAAAAGCATATAGCTTCTTTTTACAAAAGCCATACCTCATTTTGTCCTTTTTATATAACAAAACCCCAAAACTTTATTGTTTTTTGTATATAAACTTATATATATATATATATATATATATATATGTAGAGAGAGAGAGAGACTCTCGAGAACTAAATTGGCCCGTCATAAGTTTTTATGTGGCCCTCTGTAGATCAATGACCCTCAAATGGAGGCCTGCGGTCCACATCCGGCCCACGAGCCGTCTATTTCTGGACTCCTGGTCGCCTGTTTGCTGTCTGTAGTTTACAATCAGTCCAGATCCTGTAAAATCCCATTACCATTTATAGCCTCGATTCATTTGTAATTATGTAAAAATATATATATATTCAAGGTTTTGTTTTCATTCAGATTCAGCATTAAGTAAAAATGAATCTGAATATAATTAAACCAGAAAAAAGATAAACGCAGGCAAACAAGATGCAAATTAGGCACAAATGGGCATGTTTAGAGCTCTTCCAAAATGATCCCTGGCATTTGCAGAATATGCATCAAGCATGTCTGTTTGGTGGTTTGAGTCAAATTCAGGAGAAAAATGTACAAGTTGTAGAAGAACAATGAAGTTTGTGGTTTTAAAGTGAAAAATGTGTCTCTGCCGCTTTCCCTTCCTTCACTGCATCCATGCAAGTGTGAAAAAGTAAAGGAAATGGCAGAAGGATCAAATAAAATAACCTTACAGTGATCAAAAAGTAAAATGTTGCAACCAAAAAAGAACGAGTTTCTATAGCATTAAGGGGAAGGGAACGATGTTTTGGTTAAAGGTTGTAAAAGGCAAAAGTGCAAGTGAACAGGCATGGATCACTACTTTGGTACACAAAGGTTTGAAAAGGTAACAGAATGCCTTAGTTCAACATATGAAGTGAAAGAAACAACTTCCCAACCTAAACTGGCCCCTTGACAAAAGGTTTTCACACTTTGTTCTCAGTATTTACTTGTGATTAACTGCTGTTTTTGGCTCAAGTTTCCTAGCATGTCCCAAATCTCTTTCTTCACGCTGTTTTGTCTCAGCACTTTGAATAAAGTCCACTAGCACCACAAAATCTTTAAGAAATCTTCATGATCCTCAAGACTTTTGAAAAACAAAAAAACATTCTGTGGATCGATGAGATAAAAGTTTGACTTTTTGAAAGGTAATTAGATTTAGAGTGAATCTACCAGTGTTTTAGCAAATTGGCAGACGAGCAGAAGAACATGGTGGTGGCAGTGTGATGGTCTGGCTGCTTTTCTTAGGGACAAAGCAACTTGCCATAATTGATGCAACCATAAAATCTATAAAATCCTGAAGGAAAATGATGGTCCATCAGATTGTGACCTTCAACATCCACTCCAAAACAAAGTCAAGATCCAGATGAATCTGATTGAGATGCCATTTCATTACCTTAAACATGCTGTGCTCTAAAAAAACCAGCATGACTGGATTTTAAAATAAATCTCTGTAAAGGAGAGTAAGAGACTTTCTGTCAGTTATTGCAAAGGCTTAATGGTGGTTGTGGCAGCCAGGGGTGGCACAAGAAGCCATTAGGTTTTGGGGGCAATTGCTTTTTCATAATCGGTTGAAGTAGCTTTTTTTCACTTGATAAAAGAAATCTGTCTCTACTTAGGTTATTTTTGATACTAACATTTGCTCAAACTCAGACATTTGAGGGTACAAAACAAGCTGAAAAGCTATAGCTGTCCAAAAGGCCTGCTTCCTGAGACTTGATGTAATTGTCCTCAAACAGCAAAATTACTTTGTGGATTTCCTCTGGTACGGAAAACATTAAACTTTATTTGATCATTGCTAAATCCAGGCATTGTTGTTTGTGATGTAGCACCTCTGAAGATACAACGTGTTTTAATGCTGAACTGTCTTATGAGTTTATGGGCTAGAATATTGTGTGTTGGCTCTGAAAGAGAGATGAGCACCTTAATATTTTATGTTTCCAGGTGATTTCCTAACACACAAAATCAGTTCCCAGCTCTTTGATGCAAAAATAGACTTGTAGTTTTATCCCATATAAATCATTGTCCAAATCTTTGCGTTATTTGCATTCCATAAGTCATTTCACGACAAATGATAATATAGTTTGGAAGACCAAGAGGCACACACAGGGTTCAGATGGTGGATGGGGATGATAGAAAATTATGTTTTGACAGCCAGGAGGTGGTAGGGCAAGGGGAACGATGAGAATAGATGCACTTACAGTGGCATGAAATATTGAGCAGGACGGAAAGGGGGGGAAAACAGGAGCCGAGCAGCATGTGTCTGATGAGCAAACAAAAGAGAAGAAGCAGATTTATTAGCATGAATACAACAAGAGGGAGGGCTTTGTTCCTTCGAATCCCAAATCAAAACAAAACAATTTTTGCAAACAGAAATGTTGAAATGGGGAAGAATTTGAGGATCATTTCATCAACATTGCAATCTCATCTGTTCGCAGATTCACCTACTCACCACAGATTTCTCTGGGAAACATAATTCTAAAGTATTAGAGGAAAATTCACCTATTCATGGATTTTTTGGTAAAGCATATCTAAAATATTAAAATGAAAATGCAGCTTAGGAAGCTGAGATACCTAGATACAATGTGACTTGACGGACTATTGATTGGTGTTTGCAAAGTAGCCAATCCTTGGCGACGATTGGCTGTACTCCACAGAGCGAAAATAAAAATGGCCCTAGATATTAACTTCTTTGGTAATGCTTAGACTCCTTCCACTGTACGTTTTAATGCATATTAATTCATTTTTCATGGTTGAAGTTATTAGTTATAAGCTAGCATTTATAGCATTTGCAGATTTTAGCTTTACTATTTATTGAAAGTTGTGGTCTCCAACCCACTCCAGGCTCCACCGTACTAATTAATATCACCTTAAGTAATGTAGCTCTCAGAAACATGGCTGCTAAATAAAATACTGAAATATAATCATAAAACAATGATAAACTCACAGAAAAGTAAGGCTGTTATGTTCCTGAATGTCCTTTGACAGGTTGATTGGGAGATAAACTGTGTTTTAATAAAAGAAAAACAATTGCTTGTTTCCAAACTGAAGCTGCGCACATGGAGAGAAAGAGCAAACATAAACACCCTTTAAATGAAAGATTCATGTAAACTTACACATATTATAATATAAAGATAAATAACTGTTTTTTTCCCACTTTAGAGCATTTTTCGGCTATGTTTGCCAAATGCTAAAATAATAACAGATTTTTATTAGAATTTTCTTCAAAGTCGTTGTTTCACTTACAATTAACCCCCAAGTTAATCATAGGCCTCACAGATCTTTCAATTAATCTTTTAAGTTAATTCAATTCAGTTTTTTTTATTTATTTATTTTAGGGACAAAATTTTATTTAAAAAATCATATGTGGATAATATCCCCAAAACCTTGGAGAAGCCATTTTAATCAGTAACTTCAATTTTAACCTTCATATTCGCATTTGGTGTGGTGAATTCAAGTGGATACAAAATCTCTGAGAAAGTTGTATTTAAAAAAAACATTTTGACATTATTACTAATTTATAGTGATATTTTATTTAACAAAGATGTTTGGAGAATTATCACCTCGTTTAGATGAAAATTGGACATAAATAAATTATGGTTGGAAAGCATGACTTTGCCCAAAAGGTTAGCAAATTGTGGATGAAATATTGGTTATATATTCAGAGAGATTATAGTATAATCTTTCAGGAATACCAAAGTTTGGTGAACCTTGAACAGTTCAGAACTGAGTGCATTGAAGAGTCAAATGATACTTTCCTTTATGTTATGAAGTTATATTTTTAATAATTAGAACTCCGGGGTTCTTGTGGCTCTATTAGTAGTTTTCAGATCATCTTGGGTTTTGTTCTTGGCCTTAATTTTTCTGAATGAAAGTCCATATTGACTTTGAGGTTTTCTGTTAATTTACTAGTTCTGTTCTAATCAGAATTTATATTAAAGTTATTTTTTCTAATTTTTTAAACTTTTTCCTTTGTGTATTGTCATTGTATTTTGCACCTACTCTCTGTAAAAGTTTAAGTGTTAAACTTTTACAGCAGGTAAAAGTTTTACCTGGAAGCTGGCAGTCTAACATATGGAGTTCCCAAAGGCTCAATATTTAGCCCCACATTTTTTTTTTATTACACATGCGCCCATTCAGTGCAACATTATTGGAAGAGAAGACACCAACTTTTAGTTGATGGACAAATGGATGGATGGCATTATATTTGTATGTCTTTTTATTGAAATTAAGATTTTTAGCTGCTATAAAAATTATTAGTATTCCTAGTTTCTCATGTTCTTCTAAATTACATAAGTTGTGCTAACCATATAGATCACTAAGGTCTTTTGAAAAAGGTATTTTGGTCATACCCAAAGTAAGAATTTAAAAACTTACTTAATGTTACTTT
Organism: Xiphophorus hellerii; assembly: GCF_003331165.1. NCBI lineage: Eukaryota > Metazoa > Chordata > Actinopteri > Cyprinodontiformes > Poeciliidae > Xiphophorus > Xiphophorus hellerii. The sequence goes on from NC_045684.1 coordinate 12,183,297, forward strand.
CTTTATACTTCCTTTCATATAATGTGAATTTTGTCCCCAGCTATAAAGATTCATGTCACTCCTTTTCCTACTTCAGCAAAAGTTTTAAAATACGGGCACTTCTTGCATCCAAATCAGGCACGCTGGATGGGAGGGCAATTACTCAGGCTGCTAATTAGGTCAGTCAGCTCATGCGGCTCTGGAGGCGGCCGTTTGTGCAAGATGGTCAGACCTGACATACTGACCTGATGACAGCCAGCCTGAGCATCACAAGCTGGGACTGATCCAGAGCCAAGGGCTGACTGACCTTAGCATCAGTTGGACCCACGACTGCAATCCTGAGCACAGACCTTCTGGGCATCCAGCCATTCATTGCACGGAGATGCTGCAGTCTGTGAATGTAGCAGGGTTTTTTAGCAATGCAACAGTTTTATTCTGTTCTGATACATGATCTCATGAATCCAAGAATGTGCTAAATTACGTAAAATAAAGAAGACTTTGAGACGTTGAGGTTGTTCAGGAATTTGATGAGGATGTCTTATAAGTGGCTCCTTTTGGAGGTACTCCAGGGACGGCCAGAACCCGAGTCAGACCCAGAACACCCTGGGAGGAAGGACTACATATCCCTTCTGGCCTGGGAACAGGATCAGAATCACACAGAAAGAGCTGGAGGGTGTTTCTGGGTTAAGACTGGGCTTTCCTCCTGGATCTGTTACGGATCTACATCAGAGAAGAAAAAGATAATGGATGCCTGGGGGTCAATTATCCAAAAACTTTGTGCAGATTAGGTAGTTTTTGAAAAAGCTGTTTTTTAATGTGCAGACTATATTGTATTCTACTATCTTTCAGACCATAAACATCCAAATTATTACTCTATTAATGTACAACTTGATGGAACTTGATCTTCTTGAAACATCACTCCCCACATGTTCTTTTCTGTCTCTTCATCTTTCTCTAAATGTCTCTTTTTTACATTCCCTAATTTGATCCCACAACCGCAAGGATGTGTTTTGCTTTTTTCCCATCTTAAGCACACACACACACACACCCCTACACAGAGGCAGCAAAAGGTTGATGCCCGTGCCAGGCTGCGCTCTGGTAGTGATTGTGACATTTCTCCTTCTCCCTCAGGGACTTGCTCCTCCTCCGTGCCTCCCTCTCATCAAAAATGCTCCAATTTCTCAGGAGCAATATCTTCTGCTCGCCGAGAGAAAAAGGTCACATGTTCCATTATTTCAAAATGAACTTTTGACCTAACATTTACAGAGGAGGCAGAAAATAGCTGTCAATGTGAGGATGCAGCAAGTTTAGTAAGCTGTGTGTTTTGGGTGAAGGATGGACAGATGAGTGAAGCGGCGTTGTGGTATTATCGTTCTGACAATACAACGTTCTTCCTTTGTACAGAGGCAATGGATAACAAGGATAACTCATCATACATTGATCTCTGTGTTTTAGAAGCATGCTCTGTTCAAGCCATTACCATGAAGTAGTTCCTCTGCTAATAATAACTGCTCTCGGAGTGTATTATGGGGCCTGTATGTATAGCCAGCCTCTGGGGTGAGAGATGGCAGTGACTAACGCTGCGTTTTGACTCTGATTCACTCTGCCAAGATCACTTCTCTCTGCCAGTGCAGTTCCACCTCTGCGGCTCCTCGTTAGAGGCGTGTGCAGGCACTGTGATGAGATGCAAAGTGAAATCTTCTGCCATTTGGGGAGTGTCATTAAGTCAGCAAAGTGACAATAACAGGGAATTTGTGTTCACCCATGTCGCCTGTCTGCAAGTCAATTACTGATCAATAAGGGATTTCTAACTTGCTACCTGTAATTACCAGCAGCCATTGGCGGGCGTGGCTAGGAAGAGTGTTGAGCAGAGTGATCAACCTGAGAGGATTACCTAATGTTCTCCTCAACTAATGTTTGTCTTGCGGACAGTCGCAGCTGCAGACTTCCAGCTGGTTACTGACTCATGCTGTTATTTTCTTTGCATTGTAAAACCAGGCCTCTGAGCTTTAAAAAGAGCAGGATAAAGAAAGGGAACGCTCTAAAGCGTTTCTGCAAACATCATTTTTAGATCTTCTGATCTTCTTTTCGGTGCTGCAGTTCCTGTAGCTTTACATCCATGCATCCATCCATCTATTTTCTATTCAAAACAGGATCAATATGTGATGAGTTATCCATGTTATCCCTCGCCTCAGTGCAGAGGAAGAACTCTGTATTGTCAGGAGAATAATACCATTCTCACTAAAACCAGAAAGACAAAGAACATCATCCTGTTTCTACACTGGCTCCCGGTAGCTCAGAGGAAAGACTTCAAAACACTTTTGTTAGTTTGTAAATCACTGAACAGCTTAACACCAAAATACATTAAAAATCTGCTGGGCTTCCAGACCTCTCTGGTCTTCTGGTTCTGCTCTGCATCCCCAGAACCAAACATGGAGAAGCAGCATTCAGCTTCTGCACCACAAATCTGGAAAGAAACTTGCAGAAAACTGCAAAACAGCAGAAACACTGACTTGGTAGTAAGTGGAACATTGATCAACATATTTATTGTATACTTGCTTGATCATTTTTGATGATGGCATTTGACAAAATGTAATGTTTATTGCTTTCATAATTTGTTACTGTTTGATGTTTTTATGATGTGAAGCACTTTGCCTAGTTGCTAAAATGTCAAATGAACTTGACTTGACTATACTCAATTATCCTAGCAGTTTCCGAGCTGCAGCGTTCTCCTGTATTCACTCAGCAAGAAATCATATAAAAATTCCAAAAAAAAATTCCCTTCTCACCCACCGCGGGTGGTTCTTATCCTCTGAGCTCGGGTCCTCTACCAGAGGCCTGGGAGCTTGAGGGTTCTGCGCAGTATCTTGGCTGTGCCAAGGATTGCACATTTCTGGACTGAGATGTCTGATGTTGTTCCTGGGATCTGTTGTAGCCATTGGTCCAGTTTGGGGGTGACTGCCCCGAGGGCCCCGATGACCACAGGCACCACTGTGGTCTTCACCTTCCAGGCCCTCTCCAGTTCCTCCCTGAGGCCCTGGTATTTCTCTAGTTTCTCGTGCTCCTTTTTCCTGATGTTGTAGTCGCTTGGTATTGCTACATCTATCACAACAGCTTTCCTCTGTTGTTTATCCACTACGACAATGTCTGGTTGGTTCGCCATTACCATTTTGTCTGTCTGGATCTGGAAGTCCCACAGGATCTTAGCTCTGGCGTTCTCCGCCACCTTTGGGGGTGTTTCCCACTTTGATCTCGGGGTTTCCAGTCCATATTCTGCACAGATGTTTCTGTACACTATGCCTGTAACTTGGTTATGTCGTTCCATGTACGCTTTCCCTGCCAGTATCTTGCACCCTGCTGTTATGTGCTGGACTGTCTCAGGGGCCTCCTTGCACAACCTACACCTTGGGTCTTGTCTGGTGTGGTATATCTGGGCCTCTATTGCTCTGGTGTTTAGGGCCTGTTCCTGGGCGGCCAGGATGAGGGCCTCTGTGCTGTCCTTGAGTCCAGCTTTTTCCAGCCATTGGTAGGATTTACTGATATCAGCCACTTGGGTTATTTGCTGGTGGTACATCCCATGTAGGGGCTTGTCCTGCCATGATGGTATCTCTGGCACCTCAACCTCCGTTCCCTGTTGTCTGAGATATTCACTGAGCACATTGTCTGTTGGGGCTTTGTCCCTGATGTATTTATGGATCTTAGTTGTTTCGTCCTGGACTGTGGTTCTCACACTCACTAGTCCTCTGCCTCCTTCCTTGCGGCTCGTGTACAGTCTCAGGGTGCTGGATTTGGGATGGAATCCTCCATGCATTGTTAGTAGTTTTCTAGTCTTAATATCAGTGGCTTTTATCTCCTCCTTTGGCCAGCTAATTATTCCAGCAGGGTATCTGATTACTGGCAGGGCATAGCTGTTTATTGCGCGGATTTTGTTCTTGCCATTGAGCTGGCTTCTCAGGACTTGCCTTATTCGTTGGAGGTATTTAGCTGTGGCTCCTTTCCTTGTGACCTCATCGAGGTTGCCATTTGCTTGTGGTATACCTAGGTACTTGTAACTGTCCTCTATGTCTGCTATTGTTCCTTCTGGGAGTGAGACCCCTTCTGTGCGGATGACCTTCCCCCTCTTTGTGATCAGCCGACCACACTTCTCTAGTCCGAATGACATCCCAATGTCCGTGCTGTAGATCCTGGTGGTGTGGATCAGTGAGTCGATGTCTCGCTCACTCTTGGCATACAGCTTGATGTCATCCATGTAGAGAAGGTGGCTGATGTTGGCCCCATTTTTGAGTCGGTATCCGTAGCCAGTCTTGTTGATAATTTGGCTGAGGGGGTTCAGGCCTATGCAGAACAGTAGCGGGGACAGAGCATCTCCTTGGTATATGCCACATTTGATGGACACTTGTGCAAGTGGTTTGCAGTTGGCTTCAAGGGTGGTTTTCCACAGCTTCATCGAGTTTGCAATGAAGGCTCTCAGAGTCCTGTTGATGTTATACATCTCTAAGCATTCAATGATCCAAGTATGCGGCATTGAGTCATAGGCTTTCTTGTAATCAATCCAAGCCATGCACAGGTTGGTGTGTCGGGTTTTGCAGTCTCGGGCAACTGTGCGGTCTACGAGGAGTTGGTGTTTGGCTCCTCTGCTATTTACACCGATACCTTTCTGTGCCGTGCTCATGTGTTTATCCATGTGTTTGCTTATCTTGGCCGCTATGATGCCTGACATGAGCTTCCATGTTGTGGAGAGGCAGGTTATTGGTCGGTAGTTGGGTGGGACTGGACCCTTTGATGGATCCTTCTGGATTAGGATTGTCCGCCCTTCAGTTAACCATTCAGGGTGAGTCCCACTTTGTAGCAGCTGGTTCATTTGGTCTGCCAGTCGCTCATGGAGGGCAGTGAGTTTCTTTAGCCAGTAGGCATGGATCATGTCAGGCCCTGGTGCTGTCCAGTTTTTCATACCTGAGACTCTTTCTTGGACATCTGTCACAGTGATGGTTACCAAGGCTTGCTCAGGGAGGAGGTTATTATGGTCCTCTCGTAGAGAGATCAACCACTGTGCATTGCTGTTGTGGGACGCCTCCCTTTCCCATATGCCTTTCCAGTATTGTTCAGTCTCCAGCCTTGGTGGGTCTACTCTGTTGTTATTACCCTGCCATTGAGAGTACACCTTAGCTGGTTGAGTGGAGAAGAGCCGGTTAATCCTTCTGGATTCATTCTCCCTTGTGTATCTCTTTAGGCGGCTGGCCAAGGCTTGGAGCCTCTGTTTGGCAGTTTCGAGTGCTTCAGGTATGCACTCGATATATATATATATATATATATATATATATATATATATATATATATATATATATATATATATATATATATATATATATATATATATATATATATTTGTATTTATTTATTTCAAACCAGTTTTAAAAAACAAGATAAGAAGCAATCACTTGGATAGAGAAAAATATGGGCATACATAGCCAAGAACAAAATCATTTGCTTACTACTACTTTTCTGAAAAGGAGTAGGTACACCATGGACGTGTCACCTGTAGCTCTCATGATGTATTAAACCAAAAGGCAACTTAACTGCTTCTGCTTTCTGGTCAACACTTGATCAACACTGTTGTTGATAGACATGGGTTCTCTTAGGAACCCATGCTAGAACTTAGAGCAACACACTTTTATTACAAATGTGTAACTCACCGTCATAAGTTGAACTGAGTTGGACCAGAGTTTGATCCTGGTTAACTTCTGTACTCAAGGCAGTTTATACCAAAAGTTAATATTACATCAAGCTCAAATTTATATATTTCTTTAAATCAGGCAACACTGAACATTGATTTGTAAATACATGAGATTATAACCAGGAGAAAAACTGCAGTAGGTCGTTGCAGGAGGAGACAGAGTAGATTCACAAAAAGAAACAGAATAACTGATGTAGGGATGTTTTCTATGTTAGAGAAAAGAAAAAAGTTAATAGCAGGAGAGAGAGATTGTTTAGATGTTGGCAGCACTTTCAGGGGGTCATCATCTCAGCTGATGACCCCCTCCAGGAAGATTTAACAGCGAAACAGAAGGCCAGACCAGATGTAGCTTATATGGTGAGTAAAAACAACAACTAAACATTAAAAACACAGTGTGAGTAAAAACAGCCGAATCGGAGACCAAAACAAAAGTGAAACTTTTGCTTCAAGCATCTTCAAGATCTTTGTGGAATCTTAGAGCAATGTGCTCTCAGTTTTTTACTTTTTACAGGAGACAAAGAATATCTGAAACAGCACTCAAAGCAATGCACAGTGTTTTGTTTTAATAAATACATGAGATTTGTAAAACTGACGATGCTCTCTTTCTCAATTACAATTTATGAGGCACAGAAAGCAGCTTGTGACTCTTGATAAGCGCTTCTGCATGATAAAATATAGAAACAACAGAGACAACGATACCAAGGCTGAGTGGGGTCAGGGATCAAAATCACATGGTTTTTACATAATTCATATGCAGGAGGAGAAGATGTGCTGCATAACTGGGGGAAGCAGTTTCTGTGAGGACTCCTGTTGTTTCCCTTTGTACGGATGGTTTCAAACTTACATGCAAGTTTTGTTATTGCTCTACAAATTAGATTTCATTTTATAATTTTGGTCCATAATTGAACCGAGTCTACCAGACTATAAGATGTAAAAAAAAAACCAAAAAAAAAACCATGAATGCTCTGTTTGTCAGCCTGTCAGTTTAGTTGGTTGTTAATGTGTTACTCTGTCTGCAGTTGAACTCTTTCACTTTCCAGATGATGAATTGAGCATGTCTCTGTGATGTGTTCAAAGCTTGGAAAATTCTCTCGTAAAAAAGCCCTGTCTTCAACTTTCTTACTTGGTCAGCTTGTTTACTCATGTTTTCTAACAAATCATCTCATTTAATAATTTACCACGGCCTAATTCATGCATGATTTTAATTTAATTTCTTATTTAACGGAAACAATGCAAAGTTTCTTTGACATTAGAAGAGTATAGACAAAGATTTGCACACATTTGTAGTTTTTTTTTATCCACATGCAGAAAACATTTGAACAGTTTTACCATAGTGGAAAAGATAATGACTTATAAGAGCAGAGATCTTTAGACTGCAATCAGTTTGAGTTGACAGGATCTAACAATGGCTGACATGCTGCTGGGACTGATAGGAGTCAGATCCATATGACCTGATGAGGTTCAGTGGTGTGTGTAAAGGTTTGAGCTGGTCAACAATCCTCTTCACAAAGGGCAGACACGGGAATCTCTGGGAAAACATGGTGCGAGTTACTCAAAGTGACCCAAAATATGGGAGAAGAGTGTAGATCTACCACATCTTGTGGACCAAAAATCTCTCCCAGATCCTTTGTGCTGGCTGCCTGATTATCTAATGAGCAACAGGTGTAGAAACAATGTCCAAGTAAACAACTTGTAATTCACTTTTAATTAATTATTTGGTAGTGAGCTCCAATGCTTTGAGGACAAAATGCTTATATGCCATCACCCTAATATTTAAATCACGAGAAACACGTTAGCTAAGTTAAACCTTACAACCTGAACAGCTGATTTTAGCTTTATTATTAACCAACAAATGAACGGTCTGTAAAGGAAAACAGTTTCTGTAGGGTGACGCAACATTTTTGATGGGGTCTTCCTTGTGAAGCAGTGCCAGTGTTCAAGAAAGAAAAAGAATAAGACAGCAGGAATTGACTGCACAAGGCAATAAGTCAGACAAATAAAACTTAATTTACCGATCGTTCCAAACGTAATTACAACCACACCTCAACGGGAGGCTGCTGTATCGACAGATTTTTATGTGAAAGTCCATCTTCTGCTGACAAAGCATGAATTTGTAAGTAACAGCAATTTGAAGGGACAGCTTTGTTTATGGTCCCCTTGCACACAATCTGTGATTGGCTGCCGTTTATTATAAGACCCCTGTGTTAAGGCTCACGCTTAAAAAAGACCCAAATGAGGCAAAACAGGGATAAACAAGGGAGCAATAAGCAGAGAATGGTGTCTCTGCTCACAAAACAAAATACAGAAGAAGCATTTATTGAGATATATTCAGCAAATATTTCATGATATTAATTGGAAATTATGAAAGCTATCACCTGAAAAATGACGCTCAAAGTGTGGGACATATTTCAAACTACCTGCATCTGACCGTGACCAATCAAAATGCCTCTTCACTCTCGCTCTAAGTGCTTTCACTTCAATTATACGTCTGCTGTAATGGCTGCTGTGCCTGAAAGGAAAAAAAGAAAACATTCAGCGAACAGATTGTCCATATATCAGGGGGTCCTGCAGCGTTTGTTCTGACACTGATCACATGTCAGGATGAATCTCCCAGATTGATCTGAATGACAGCAGTGTCTGTATATCACCATCCACAAAGTTGCTACATAAATCGCCCCCTCCTCCCACCACCTCCTAAAATGCTTTTCCTTTTTATGTGAGCGTTATGAGCCAAAGGGGAATCAACTGATGCTTGGAGAGCCATTTTAGCTAGCTATGCAGACTGCGTCTGGTACAGAGGTGTGGTGCCTCCTAGGAGGATTCTTACTCAGGGAGGAGTAATGCTCCAATGAAATCAGCGTTTCTGTTTAATGGCCCGCTGACACCTGGAGTAACAATCCGTCTTACCCCTTAAGCTTTAAACTTTTTTGCTTTTTGTCACGCTACAAAAACAAACTCCTGTGTCCTGTTGGAGTTTTATTATGCACTGCCAACAGAAAGTGCGTAACTGTGTGGAGAGCCACCTTTAGATGTAATTACAGCTGCAGGTATTTTTAGGTGTTTAGAAACTGAATTCCTGTTTTCTTTATCCACAAAAATATCTCAAACTGAGTCAGATTTGATAGAGAGGACTTGACAAATTTCAAGTCTTGCAATAGATTCTCAATGCGACTTAGATCTGGACTCTAATATGAATATTATGCTTTGATCAAATCATTCATTTGAGTCTTTGTTGCATGTTTAGGGTTGTTCTCCTGCTGGACGGAGCACAGGGAATGTAAATCTGGCACCAGTTTTCCACATGTTTGAAGTTTTCCTTACTTTACCTTTTGCTTAACTGAATAACAACAAAAGCAGAATCATTTACTACTGGATTAGACCACATGTTTTCTTTCCCAGTGACAGCTAACATGTTTACAGTTATTCTTATATAATCTAAATCTGATTTAAAATTCCTGACAATTTCACCCCTAATCTGTCTGATGACAGGAGTTTATTTAGCTAATTGGGTCATGAACAGAGATGGATAGTCACTTGAGTAACTGGATACTCTTTCCAATCCAAATAACTTCAATGAAGAAAGAACAAACATATTTTAACTAAAAATGTATGCAACACATACACACCTCTTGTTCCTACACCAGCTTTGTTGTTCTAATGTTATTTCAATATGCTGACCCTGTTGTCCTATTTGGAAATTAATAAAATACTGTATATACTATATGTTGTCCCTGAAAGTACTTTACATAAAATTAATACAGTAGGTGATGTGTATATTAGAACAAGGTAAACTCTACACATAACTTTGTGTTTTGTCTATTTGATGACATAATTTTGAAATATTGAATCATATTTTCTGATTACTTACTCTGTAAAAGAGTATAATTTTTACTAAATATGTTTTACTCTTACTTGAATAATTTCCTGGATGACTACCTTTTAGTAAAAATATGTTGAAGTACTGCTGCTCTTACTAAAGTACAATTTTATGATATTCTTCCTTCCTCTGGTCCTGAACGCAAATTCAACTATGTATCATTTGCACTACTTGTTGCTGCTTGTCTGTAACATAAAATCCCAATACAATACGTTGAATTTTGTTGTTGTAACGTGGCAAGATGTGAAAATGTTCATGAGGTCTGAATATTTTTGCATGGTAATGTGTGTAGCCTCCCCAGAATCATGGCAGCCATGTTAAATATCGCTGTCTTTCCCCTGCAACACAGCCATCAGATTTTGTTCTATTTCTGCTCCCATCACGCTGCCAAACTGAGTTCTTCATGAAGTGATGATTATTAATTAATCTTCTGAAAAATGCCACTCAACATGCAAAGGAAGCAAAGAGAAAGGGAGGAAGTAAATGAGTGGGATTCAACGCCCTGGAGAGGCTTGAAGAGAAACTTGTTAAGCTGCATTTACGTTGAACTTTGCTGAGAGAGAGAGAAGCAGAAAGCTAATATAGTGTTCTCCAGGATGAGGATGCCTCATTATTTGTGGTGATGTGAATCGCATCAAAGCTGCTTATTATGATCATCAGTGCTCAATAGTGGAGATGGGGGTGATCCACTCCTGTGCTCAGGGCACAGCCGTAGTGTGCTATTGATTTGGCTGTTAAGAGGTGCTTGTGTTACAAAGGGCATGCATCTCAGTCTTCCATTAAGATAATTATGCTTTCCATTCCTTTTTGCACACCTCTGCGGCCCATTGAATGAAGGAAATCACAAATAATTAAGCTGCTCTTCATGTGTGCTTGTAGAGCTCAAGAAACAGCAGTTTTGTGCTGTTTTGCAGCATTGGACAGGTGCCACAAAATAAATGCTCCTTCCTAAAATGTAAGTTTTGAGTGCCTTGAAAAAGTATGTACACCACTTAAAAAATTTTTTTTTGTCATGTTATAACTTTGACATCTTTCATTTACATTTTCAAAGATGCGCATTTGTGTAATTGTGCACCTGTTTGCAGCATTTTCCACGTGGGAGTGTAAACGTTGCGTTTGGGGGTTGTGGCCAGCAGCAGATTACTTGGATTTAAAGTGACAAGATCCTAAAACAGCTCATTCTGAAAGAAGCAGAACTGAACAGACTAACATTTCATTATCTAAGAATCATTTTGTGCAAAAAAAAAAAAATGTAATGAACATGTTTTGTATCGCCCATAGTCTGATTCTAACTTGTTCAAAGAATCACAATAGGTCACCTTTAATGCACTTTGAGATGATGAGCTTCGTGTAATTATAAAATTAGCCTTTAAAATTTTAGGAAGGACTTAACATTTCTTGATCAGAGTCTTTGAAGTAGTTGGCTAAAAGATGCTCAGATATTAGTTCTGCCTGCATCCCTTTATACAGGTTCCTGAAATTGCAACTGTACCCTCACAACACGCCCAGCTTGTGGTTTTCTTTTAGCCTTTTATTTGGCACACCAAGGGCCTTTTTGGAGGACCGTCTGGAATTAGCATTTTCAAAAGGGCAATCGAGTCGAGGCGTCAAAAAACAGAAAGGTCACCAGGTTTCCTGCCGGTTAAAACCTTCCCTCTCCATCAAGTTTTCTCCTTCTTGCCAAATTGAGAGATTTCCCATTTTTCTCCATGGTGACATTAAGAGGGCCCATTTAGCACTCAAACTCTAAAATCCCTGATTGTGTTGGACACAAACCCTCCCTAAATTGAAGGAGCTAGTGGGTTGTAGAAGAACGGCCGTGGATCGCCAGTCGTCTCGCGGAATAAATGGCACTGAACCTCTGGGTTGAAACCAACACGTTGAGGTGGGGAAGGTCCCCCAGAGCACAGGAGGGTGGTTGTGTGGGGGGGAACTCTCCATGTACGTCTGTCTGGCTTCTAGCGGAAACTGGCGGTGCGTGCCCTAAGCATGCTGTGTGGCGAAGCAAGCAGGGGCCCTGACGGAGGCTGATTCCAGCGGTGGGGGAGATGTGCTTACACGGTTGACTTAGTTAAGCCTGCAGATCCAGAGGGGACAGAGAGAGGGGGTGGCACAGCAAGGAGAGGCAGAGCTCGAGGGAGCAGCGTGAGTCTTGGCTGTGGATAAAAGTGCTGCCTCACAGGCATTGATATCTCCGAGCACCTCAGGACTGACCTTGGCAAACCAGCGTTTGCTTCCAAGCGTCTGCCTCCTATAGATTCGTAACAGTTCTGGTGGTTAAGTGACGTCTATCACATTTCCATTGGAAGCTTGAACTCATCACTTTTTCAATGTGCGTCTAACTAAAGGAAGTTTGCTTCAAATTTGACTGAGTTTAAAGCTGCGGTACTTAACTTTTATAAAAAAAAGTTCTGTTTTTTACATTTGTGCTTAAACTATGTTGTGATGGTATGGTATGAGACAAAATTAAGAAAACACTAAATGGCAGGAAAATGTTATGTGTTAGAATAATTATCTAAGTTCATTTACTTGTGAGTTTATTTGAAAGGTTATGTTTTCATATTATTATTTGATGTTACTTGACTTCTTCTCTTCTGTGAAATACTATTAACCATTTGTAGGATGTTTGCCTAGAGGCTAGAGACTTTGCACATTCCTGTGTTATCAGTTCCATCTGTAACTGATTAGTTGTGGTCAGCCATGCCCTTTTAAGGGCATGCCCACAGAAGGTTCTAGGACACCTTGTAGAAAAAGGTCATTGGTCAAATTCTTTGTGTGACTATGTGAGAAGGCCCAACCTCCTTCCTTGTATTTTCTAATAAAGCCAAATGCAGAGAAAGATCTGGCAGAGTTGATCCCAGACAGTGTTTTACAGCGATTCGTCGCGTCTCGGATCTTCCCTCCTATTCTGCAGAAAAGACAATCACGACTGGTCTGAATCCTTGCTAGATAGGAATTAAATAAACCTATCATTATGTACAACATATAATAAAACGTTGTTCTTTCTGCTTTGGGTTCAGAGCAGACATAAACCTTTGATAATGAGTTGTGTAACCATACTTGAACAACATGATGCTTATTATTTCCATCTAAACAACAGGTTTCAATGAGAAAGTTACTTTGTGCTGCCAGCTGCTGTTTTGCTTTATTAATGACTTGATCACCTTTTTACCTTCTGAAACTTTTTATGTTATATTAAAAAACTTGCCTCACCAAGTAAAGAAAGTTTGAAAATAATTAGCCAACATTTATTGCAGTATTGGCAGTTCTTTAACAATATGCATATTACTACAATCATAATGTATTTAGCTTTGGCATTTGCTGTTCTAATGTCTTCTTTTGTATGGAAAAAAAAACTGCGTCCTGTCAATATAGCACACATTTCAAAGTTTTTAACCTGAGTTTACTCATATTTTCTAGCAACTCCATAACAAAATGTGAACAATTACAAAGAAAAAAGATGTGACTGCGTTCCTGAACATGTCCCTGTTACCAACTGTAAAAAAGTTATTTGTTTGGCCTTGGGCACGCTCCATGAAGTAAATACATGAAGGCATCAAAGAGGTTTTTGAGTTGAATATTGATCTTTTATATATTTCTTTTTAAATCAAATGTTTTTTAGGTTTATTAGTTTGTTGTCGCCCAAGGATGTCTGCTTTTCATGTTACAAAGACTAATCTGAAGAGCTCTTGACAACGTGCCACTTTTTAGTCACTTGTTCTTAAGACTGAATGCACTTTTTTGGTCACACTGAATGACGAATTGAAAAGACCTGCAATCAGAAGCCCTGATATAGCATTATTTGCTGTTATTTTACATTTTAACTTCATGTTCTCTCTCAGTTTTATCAACTAATTTGTTGCTCTTCATAGAAGCTACATCTGGTCTGGTGGCGTGTTTAGCAGTGACAGCTTTCTGGACGTTTTTAAGAGTAAAAATTGTGTTTAAAGTTTGGAGGACATTAATTAAAAATAGATCTTGAAGCACAACGCTAATGCTAACATCTCATCTATCACTTTTTTGGACTGTATGTCTTTGCAGTTATAATTGTTGCAGCTCATCTACTTTTTGCCCTAGACTGAAGTTTTTTAGCCGTTTGTGAGATGTTTTTGCAGTTATAATCCTTACTTTCAAGTTTAAGCTGAACATTTACATGTATTACCATTGATAATTGATATTTAGCAGCCTTTTATAGGTAATAATTATAATCCCAATGATAGGTTTATTTTGTCCTAACCTGCAAAGAATCAGCCAGAGACAGAGATTAGGTTTCTTTTCATTTCTTTTCTGCAGAATAGGAGAATTGAGAACAGACGCGATGAATCGCTGTCAAACACTGTCTGGACTCAATTCTGCCAGATCTTTCTTTGCATTTCTCTTTATTGTATAGAAAAAGGAGGTCGGGCTTCTTCACACAGTCACACAGAGAATTGACCAACCGTCTTTACCTTCTGGAACCTCCTATGGACATGCCCTTCCAAGGGCATGTGGCTGACCACAACTAATCAGTTACATATGGAACTAATAACACATGAATGTTTAACGTTTTTAGCTTCCAGGCAAACATCCTAAACAAAGTTAATAATACTACAAAAGAAAGAGAAGTTAAGTAAATATAAAAAGAAGAATAATATGAGAGTAATAATATAAAAAGAATAATATGAAAGAATAATATGAAAACATAACTTGTAAAATAAACTCATAAGTAAATGAACAGGAGGATCATTTTTCTAACACCCAATGTACTGAAAGCTGTGATATACTTAAAACTAATGTTTATGTTTGTGTTAATTCCTAAAGTACTGCTAAAAATATAGGTCAGTTCTTTGATTTTGTTTTTTGTTCTGTCCCCATAACAAAACAAGCAACAATATTTACAAGTATCTTTGCTTAGGGAAAAAAAAAAATCAAGCCTTTGTACTGATTCTGAGTGAACTCGAGGCTTATCTGTAATAGAATATTATAAAATACCATTTTTATGTGACTCACAGCTTTGTTGCATGTTGTTTGGATCAAGTATTGAATTGTTCCCGTCGGCTCTTGATGCTTGGCAACATGAGGTTTCCAACCCTGTTTGAAACCAAGGTTTTTCATGAACCCAATTGAAGCATCCCTCCTCCATTTATTAAATAAGTCCCATGGAAATGTAACTGGCTGCATGAGCTCAAACACAAGCCACAACACAGGACATCCACTTCCAGTCGGCTAATACCCTTCGTCTCCCTCCACCTGATGTCCCTCAGCTGCTGATGTCTTCTTATTGATGACAGGCTCGAAATGAATGAGAAGTGGCATGCTGGCGCGGTTTGCATGGATTTTATTTTAGCCAAATAAAATCCCCTGATTGAGGGTGACGTGCAAGGCACGACAGCTTTATGGAGTCTCAGTCATGTAGTTTCCATTTTCCGCTCCCCGCTGCCACCCGGCCCTTCATCGGCTGTGTCAGTCTGCAAATGACGCCTGAACGCGTCTTTCCACCTGCTCCCTCTCATCGTCCGGCTGTTATCATCGTCTCAGCGCTCGTTTGCTCATTGCCTCCTCCTATCTTCTGTTTCTCATCACCTTTACTCTTGCTGATGCCCACCCTCTCCCTCAGTTTCCACCTCTTTCAACGCATTTTTACTCCCTTAACGGTCCTCATCCTTTTGCCGGAGCGACATGTGGCGAGCAGGTAAATAAATCACTTAGTAGCTCTGGAGAAGATAACGAGGCAACGGGGGTTGTTTTTGCATGCTGCAGATGCGTGCAGATGCCTCGCCTGGGGCCACACTGAGGAGGACGACGACGCTTTAGATATATTGGTGGTATCTACATCCCCCCCCAGACAACACAAGCAGTCTAATCAGATACCGCAAATAGGCACTGCTTTGAGGTGTGATGTTTTGCTTGGCCGCATCAGACTGAGTAATATTTGGGGGGACATTGAGGGCTACGGAGAGCGAGGATTCATAGAAACATGCCCATGTTCAACATTTTCTTTCATGCTCTCTGAATTCACCAAATGGGACGCCGAGAGACATCTGAAATACGCCCGGGGTGCAAATTCACTCACTCTTGATTTTACATGCAGCAAATACCGAGACAATCGCTGACAAGAAAGGGCCCAATTACATTTTCTCAAAAGAAAATTATGACATTAGGGTAATGAAGGGAAAACTCCACTAATGAGAAAGAGAGACACAGAAGAGTGGAGAGAGAGTTTACTTCAACGCTGGTTTCACAACCAGACGAAGGAGCAGAGTTCAAGAACGGTGAAAGACGCAGAAGAAGTAGACTTTCAAGATGTAATTAAACTGCTGCTTTAAAAATGTATTATTCTCGCTTCGCGAAATAGAAAATATCTTTTCATCAAAGTCTGCAAAAAGGAAACAGTAAAATAGGAAGACAAAGTAAGGATAAGAAGAGAAGTGTTATGCAAGTTTGTTGGCTAAAATGACCAAATATTATAAGTAATATCATACAGGTTGCAGGATTATAGGATGGAATAAAATGCTAAAATATAATTGACTAGAAACATCACAGTACATCATTGAACATAATTTTCTGTTAATGCAAAGTTTTGATAATGCAGCAAAACAACAAAAGTTATATTAGGTTTACCCTCAAAGGGAATGTATTTCGCAAAATTCGCATTTTGTGCATTCTTATATATCCATTTGGGTTTCTACTGCTTCTAAAACATCTCAAGCACTTTATAAAACACCCAGCCAGTTTATGGCAATAAGTTAATGTTTTTGGTGTCTGGAAAATGAGCCGTTTGAAAAACCTCCGAAATGCAACATCACAAATCAGCTAATCCCAGCAAATCACTCCAGCAACCCCATGCAGTTCACCTGTCACCTAGCAACCCAAGCTGAGCTCTAGCATGTTTGCTTGCTCAACTGGTTATACTGCTGAATGCGCAGTACAATGGCTGCTGGAGAAGAAGAGACAAGTTCTGTTGTCAACTTACAATCCAGAAACCACTTGTGGCATTCTTGTTGGTTGTGTAGTAGGCTCCACTTCTCCTTTTCAAAGATGTCTAGTTGTATAATTAGCTCATGATAAATAGTTCTATGGACATGTATTCCCCAATTAGAGGTTTCTTCTTTTTTTGTTCCACTTAAAAATGTTTCTGATCAAACTAATTTTAATATTTTAAAAAAGGACGTTTAAATTAAGATTAATTTTGAAGGTGTGGATTATCAGACATCTGGGATGTGACAAACTTCATCAAGCTTTGGACATGAGGTGAAAACTCTTTCACAAACAACAAAATAATTCCAGTTGCCATCTATTTAGGGACTAATTAATAAAATTAGTTCATTTTATTAATCTAAAAAAAAGAATATTGATCAATTTCTTCCTAAACCAATAAAACAGGCAGTGCCATCCTTGGCAGCAACAACAGCCGTCAAGCGTCTGTTAGCCACTAACGAGACTTTTACATCTCTGCAGATGAAACTTTCACCTTTTATTTACAGAATAGTTTCAATTCAGACACATTAGAATGTTTTGAATGGGTTTTTTAATTCATCATACAGCATTTCAGTCAGATTTAACTCAGAACTTTGACTAGGCCACTCTGAAAGAACTTAAATGGGTTACTAGACTATAAGCACACAATGCTTTTCCATTTAATCATTGACAATAACTGCATTATGAACATCAAGCATGTTTTCCCCTAGGAAAAAATTCAGCCAGGAAAAAAAATCAGATCAATGCATTCCTAAATAGAACTGATTTTCCTTTTTTTTTCATGTTTGAGGTATATTCATGTAGAACAATCCTTACTAACAATTAAGTGTGCTTGTTTTAATAAATCTTTTGCTAAATTCACTCACTTCATGTACTGAGGAGCCTCATTGCATCATTTTGAGGTTTTACCTTTAGTCAGGTATTAACTGTTGTTGTGTATGTGTGTGTGACTGCTGCATTCTTTAAGTTTATGACCTTAAGGAGGTTTTCCTCCTCCTGCTGATTAGTTAGGTGAAGGGCTTCCTTCCGTATATTAAAATGTGCTCTGCTAAATGCTACACCGCATTCAGACAATGGCATATTTATTAACACGTCTGCCAACCATTGGCAACGCAAATGGAAGCTCAATTAAAGCGAATGAATTAGGATTAACACAGAAATGCGGCGCATTTTCGTTTTAATTAAATGTGTTTATTATTTATTTTCAGAGTCGCTGCAAGAGAGAGGCGGCGGGGAGACAGACGCCTCATTGCCTCTCTGCAGACTGAAGGCGACATTGTGAGGTAGAGTGGTGTTCAAAGTGGCTGAGATACACTCTGCACAAACACATTTTATGAGAAAATGATGGGGATGTCATTAGCTCTGATAGAAATTCCCAGATAATCCCAGAACCGGATTTTAAACACATTTACGATGCCTGCAATGCGACAGAGGCAGCTGAATCTGCACTGCCCTCCAATTCCATTCTTTTAAAGTTACGCCTGGCCAGGTTTTATGAGCTTCTACACAAATCATATTAGATGAGTTGCCACCAAGTCATTTCTTATACATTACTGCACCTCATCAAATCCTAGAAGCAGAGAAGAGAGTGGGGGGAAAAAAATACAACCGGGAGGCCCACACGGAGCAGCACGTAGAGAGGCAGCGGAGGGGTGACATGCGTTGTGTCATCAATGTCACGGCAGCTCGTCCCACTGTCGTGTGCGGTATAATATCACCAGCGCGGGTGTTAGACAGGCTCTCCCCGGCGTGCCAATGTGTCTTCTTGGATAGGAGGCACAATGACAAGCGGCAGAAAATCAGAGACATGATGCAGGCAGATGCACAAACAGGCAGATATAATCGCACAAATGCGCTTTATCCCTCCAAACACGCTTAACATCCAGCTCAAACTGACTTCTAATTGGTTGTCTTCTGGTTATTCCAGACTGATTGTGTCGTGTTGGTACACCTCACCTCCATTTAGAGCAGATTTGTTCAACATATCTGAATTTTTAACAATTCAGACCTTATTGTGAAGCTTAAAATTCTCTTGATAAACTGATTTTTTTTTTTAATCTGTAGCTTACAGAACTGAACAACCAGCAGCTGAAGGAAGACGGAACAATGCCACTATTGTGAAGGATAGGATGGAAAGCTTAAATAGGGAGTGAACAAAAAAAACAGGGGTGTTGTTTGTGAGCATAAAGTTTCTTTGGTTAAAAAATATGAGGTTTTACCATTTTTATCAGTCCTGTGAATATCAAACTTATTTCCATGTTACTCAAGACTATATGTGTCTGAGTTCTGTTTATAAACTTACATTATTGCTGTTCTTTCTTTCCCCACTTTGTCCTCCTGCTTTTCTGAGAGTCTTTTGCAAAGAAATTTTACATTTTACTGTCAGGATCTGTGTTTTCTGTGTTCATTTAGAGTGTTTTGTGTCCTTGAGTCTCTTCGTTGTCCTGTCCTCCCCTTGATTGTTCCCAGGTGTGTCTCGTTCTGTGATTACCCTCCCGTGTATTTAACTCCACCTGTGTTCCTTGTTCCTCGTCGGGTCCTCGTCAATTTTTCGTCAATGTCCAGTCTAGTCGTCCTCAGTGTTTCCGTGAGCCTGCTACTCGTTGTTTGGACTGTGCTTCACCATTAAATCATCATAATTCATCATACCTGGGTCCGCTGCCTCTGCCTCACCACTTCACCACCCGCACTTCATGACAGAAGGACCCGACCAGACCGAAAGGTGAGGCTGCTATGATGGACCCAGCTGGAGTGAGGTTACCGCCTAAAGGGCAGAGCGGCCCGTGGCGGAGGTCCGGCAGGGAGGACAGGGAGCTGGCGGAGGCTCTCGCCGACCTGCAGCGGGAGCTTTTCCGGGGAACAAGGCTGGTGTTAGCACCCCCCGGATATGGCCCCCGTCGATACCTCCGTCCGGGAAGCCAGCGACCTGAGCCGCCGGCGGAGCCGGCCCCTCGTCGCTTTCCGGAGCCGCCACCTCCACGGTCAGCCCGGAGACGGCGACGTGAGCCGCCGGCAGACCCGGCCCCTCGTCGCCTTCCGGATCCATCACCTCCGCTGTCAGCCCGGAGACAGCGACGTGAGCCGCCGGTGGACCCGGCCCTTCGTCGCCTTCCGGAGCTGTCACCTCCGCTGCCGGTTCCCAGGCTCCGCTCCGGCTCGCCCCCACAGCCGTTTCCAAGGCTTCGCTGCGGCTCGCCCCCGCAGCCGGTTCCAAGGCTTCGCTGCGGCTCGCCCCCGCAGCCGGTTCCAAGGCTTCGCTGCGGCTCGCCCCCGCAGCCGGTTCCAAGGCTTCGCTGCGGCTCGCCCCCGCAGCCGGTTCCCGGGCTCCGCTCCGGCTCGCCCCCGCAGCCGGCCCCGAGGCTCCGCTCCGGCTCACCTCCAGCCGGCGCACCCGAGGCCGAATCAGCCGGCGTTCCAGCCGGCGCACCCGAGGCCGAATCAGCCGGCGTTCCAGCCGGCGCACCTTCCGAGACTCCCAGTGTTCCTTCCGAGACTCCCAGTGTTCCTTCCGAGACCCAGACTCCCAGTGTTCCTTCCGAGACCCAGACCCCCAGCGTTCCTTCCGAGACTCCCTGCGTTCCGACCCTGACCCTCTGTGTTCCTCCAGAGACTCCCTGCGTTCCGACTCTGACCCTCTGCGTTCCTCCTGAGACCCTGACCCTCTGTGTTCCTCCTGAGACCCAGACCCTCTGTGTTCCTCCTGAGACCCCGACTCCTGAGACCCCGACTCCCTGTGTTCCTCCAGAGACTCCCTGCATTCCGACTCTGACCCTCTGTGTTCCTCCTGAGACCCCGACTCCCTGTGTTCCTCCAGAGACTCCCTGCGTTCCTACCGAGACCCTGACCCTCTGCGTTCCACCCGAGACCCTGACCCTCTGCGTTCCATCCGAGACCGAGACCCCCAATGTTCCGTCCGAGACCGAGACCCCCAGTGTTCCATCCGAGACCGAGAACCCCAGTGTTCCGACCGAGACCCCCTGTGCTCCGACCGAGACCCCCTGTGCTCCGACCGAGACCCCATGTTCTCCACCAGAGACCCTGCCCCGGGGGGCTCGTCGTCGCCGTCTGTGGGCGGCCCCCAGGGCTCATCATCACCACCTCCAGGGCCGCGGACGGCCGCTGGACCGCCTCCTGGGGTCCCGCCTCCGTGGTTCCCGCCTCCAGCGCCGCGGACGGCCGCCGGACCGCCTCCGTGGTTCCCGCCTCCAGCACCGCGGACGGCCGCCGGACCGCCTCCGTGGTTCCCGCCTCCAGCGCCGCGGACGGCCGCCGGACCGCCTCCGTGGTTCCCGCCTCCAGCGCCGCGGACGGCCGCCGGACCGCCTCCGTGGTTCCCGCCTCTGTGGTTCCCGCCTCCAGCGCCGCGGACGGCCGCCGGACCGCCTCTGTGGTTCCCGCCTCCAGCGCCGCGGTCGACCGCCGGACCACCTCCGTGGTTCCCGCCGCCGCGGACGACCGCCAGACCACCTCCATGGTTCCCGCCTCCTTTGCCTCCGCCCACCCTGTGGGTAGTTTTTTGTTGTTTTTGGACTCTTGGCCCTCCCTGTGTTTCCGCCCACAACGGTGGGTTGTTTTGTGTTATTTTGGACTCTGGCCCGCCGTCCGGCGCCCCTCCACCCACCCTTGTTGTGTTTTTGTTTTGTGGGCGTCTGGTAGCCGCCCTTGAGGGGGGGGTACTGTCAGGATCTGTGTTTTCTGTGTTCATTTAGAGTGTTTTGTGTCCTTGAGTCTCTTCGTTGTCCTGTCCTCCCCTTGATTGTTCCCAGGTGTGTCTCGTTCTGTGATTACCCTCCCGTGTATTTAACTCCACCTGTGTTCCTTGTTCCTCGTCGGGTCCTCGTCAATTTTTCGTCAATGTCCAGTCTAGTCGTCCTCAGTGTTTCCGTGAGCCTGCTACTCGTTGTTTGGACTGTGCTTCACCATTAAATCATCATAATTCATCATACCTGGGTCCGCTGCCTCTGCCTCACCACTTCACCACCCGCACTTCATGACATTTACTCCTTTTAAAGTTAAAGATGTGGATAGAAGTGGGGCAGAAATCAAAACTCAAGCTAAATGCCACCAGACTACTAGTTTGTGTCATTACTGTGGAGAATTACAGGCTGCCTAGACTTACACAAAGTGCTTTTAAATCTCTCTATGGGGTGCTGGAGTGTTGGATCTCCATTCTACTGCCTCTTTAACAGTATTTGTCTTATTTACTTCTCATCACAGGAGAAATTCTTTTGAATGATTTTCTGATATTTTGTCAGTAGAAATCTTCCTCCTATTTCTTCTGAGTTTTTTATGAAAAAATAGAAAGTTGTACATGCATAAAACCGTATTTTTACCCCAACCAGAGGATTCCAAAAGAGCTCTGACAGGTGCTGAGCTAAAAAATTGCAAATCAGAGGTGCAGTGTCAGGTGTTCCATTGATTTTCTTTTTGTTTTCTTTTTTATTAAGGATATAACTCTCAGTTACTGTTTGTCTGCAGTAAATAGTCTTTTTCTCAGACCAAGAGCTTCATCTTTTGCCCTCCACTTGTCCACATTTCTCATTTTTTAAACACAAACTGCGCAATATGCTGTCTTGTACAGACAGGGCGGAAACTAAGAAAAAAAAAAAAACATTTGTCAAAGTCTAAAAAAATGCATCAGATCTCACCCCAGCCTGGTAAACAGTGCATTTATTGACTATTAACATTCTACATGAATATTTGATATGCATACCCCTTAGTGAGCGTGCCAGCTGTTTAACTGAAATTCAGCTTGGAAAAAAATGGATATATAGCTCTGGAAGAAATTGAAAGACCAATGCAAAATGATCAGTTTCTCTTTTACTCTTTATCCACCTTATTCCTAGCCCCCATGAGGCTTTGCGTAAGATATGGGCACGACTTCCGCCGCTAACCGGAACCGCCATTTGTCGAAGTTTGTCTTATATTATGTATATACACATAACCTGCATCTTAACTCGAGTCGAGCAAATCTCAATCTCGTTGTAATCTGTTGATGACAATGACAATAAATCTTATCTTATCTTTATATGTTAGCAACCCGCTAACTGGCTTTCCACAGAGGTTTTAGGCTATAAAATATGTAGGAACTCCAGCTATCACAGCTTAGATGTGGCAATATTGTTTTACCGCTACCTACAGCTAATGTGGGAAGGGATGGCGGCTTAAAGAAATGGCCGCATTTCTTCAATACGCACTAGCATAGTTAGCTACTTCACTGACTCAGTTGCTTCTGATGCAGATGCGGGTTTTCTTCCCTTGGCTTTCTATCCACACAATGAAATGAGCACACATAAAGCATTTTGGGGTCTCTTTTCAAGTTTAGAATTTTTAAGCCAAATTCTTTTATTTCCTTATCTGAAAACTACAGCTTTTGTTTTGGGAGCATGTTCAAGACACACCTGTTGCTGCCACAAATAAACCTGGTCTGATTATTAATGTACAGCCACGAACTGCACAACAGTTACCCGAGCTCCTCAAGGGCAGACACTTTCCGGTGGCAAGCTGCTCTCTATAACAGGTTAATGTGTGATTCGGTTCGGTTCTGGTCCAGTGGGGAGATTCTCCATATTACGGTCTGGATCGCAGAAGCTGCAGACATTTCTCGATTGATTGTCACTCAGCAACGGATAACCTTGAGATTCTGGTTGTGATGGACTAAATGAAATCAGATATTTTATTTTGTCTTATAAAAAGGCTCCTGGCCCAAACATAATGATAAAGACTCAGATCATGAACTTTATTGTTTTTTAATACAAACGAAAAATAAAATTCACATCACACCAAGCTAATATTATGTAGTTCTGGTGTTTTACATTGTTGGCGCAAAACGGCGGCAGCTCAGATCTCTGACCAGCTTCTCTGCTTTTCTCTTTATTACTGTCAGTTCTACACAGTAACGAGCTGCTAGCTAGCGTTGCTAATTCAGGGTCATTCCGTTACAAAACATAATGATCATGTTCCTGTCGCTCCCCGTGATTAAACTCACAATTACAATCCTCTGTACTGAGCAGCTCTCTGGTAGCAGACGGTGTGTCCGTGAACAAGTTTAGCTAAATATTGTAATATAACTGAAAAGAGAGATGTAACTTCTATCATGACTATAGATTAGCAAAAAACCCTACAACTTACTATGAAATACTGATACTTCTGGTGGACGCCAGAAGTAAGACCCATAATTGTTTCTCCATTAAGCCTCCCAGAATAAGGTGGATTGGTACAGTATATGTTTTCAGTAAAATGAACATTGTTTTTTATTCTATGAAGTACTGACAACATGTCTGAAATTCCAAGCAAAGAAATTTAGTATTTATTTGCAGAAAATGAGAAATGGTAAACATAACAAAAAAGATGCCGTGCTTTCAAACCTCATATAATGCAAAAAAAACAAGTAATATTCATTTAGAAACAACAATACTAATGTTTTAACTCAGGAAGAGTTCAGAAATCAATATTTGGTGGAATAACCAGGAGGTTTTCAGGGGGATTCAGTGCAGTGGGCTCTTTATTTTTTCCAGACCAGTTCCACTCAATTATAATCTCCCGATGTCTCTGCGATTTATCCCATTCAGCTAGATTTCTCCAAATGAATTTCAGCGAACAGAAGGGGAAGTTGTGAACGATGACAGAGATTTTCTGCGCCGTCTATTGAACAAGGCCTTTCAGTCTATGTTGGCCACGCTTCCAAATATTGAGCTAGCATTAACTCATTCAGCTCACTACTTCTCTCCTCACACAGGGAGATGGTTGTTTACAGTGCAAGCAAATTTTGGTAAGCTTCATAGCGTCGAACTGGCGCATTACATACATCACGTACAAAAGTTAGCAATAGCGGTAAGTTTAAAACATCGAACTCTGCGCCTCCAGGAAGCAAATGTTTCTGAATAGCTGAGTTTGTAGAACAAGAGTCTGGTTTTTACTCGCCGATTGTTTCATGATCACAAATTCTGTGTTAAAGCTGAACCAAATTGCCCTAATGCTTTATAGCTCATCTCACCTGCACAATGACAGATATTTTGAAAAAGGCAGAAGCAGATTAGGGAGAAGTCTAGCGAGAATAAAACCAGTTGTTCCTACCTGCAGCTTTATTGTGTATTGCATCTGAGGCACAGCTGCAATATTGTGCCAAAGGTTCAAATTGTTTAGCTTTCTATTCCAAAATCTTCACAGCAGCCAAACTGAGCCACATGTAGCTATAAAAATCAACAATCTCCTCAGAGTGCATCTCATTATTAATAACTTGCATCTCAACTTAATTTATTTCAGCTGTTCAATTCAAAATGTGAAACTCATATTTTACACAGTGATATATTTCAAGTCTATTTTGCTCATTTTGAGGATTTAAAGGCTTACAGTTAAAAAAGAAAAACTAATTCAGTTTCTTAAAAAAATTAATGTTGCATTAAACGAAGGAAAATTTATTTTAATATAGAAATTATTTTGTCATGTTCATATTTTGGATTATTATAACCATAGAGAAGACAGCAGACAGTCATGGACTCCCTCCATAGTTAGCCACACAAGGTCAGTGCTAAAGATAACAAACATTTCATTGAGTATTATCCCTCCACAATTGAAAGTTTAGTAAAAGGAAAAAAACTGCAGTAGAAAAAGATCCACAACCACCAGAAATAAAAGAGAGGTTAAAGATGTTTTATGTTATTGCGGCAAAGAAAACATCAACATCTAGTGACCAAGATGTAAAGAATAAGAGACAGTAAAGCTTTATAGATGTAAAATATAAATGAACAGATGACTCAATAGTTCTATACAGTAGTTTCTGACTGCAGTTTTAATGCTTTTACAAATTTGTGGAGGAATCAAACCGGACCTAAGTGCTTCGCTCGCAGCTTGAGTTGAGGTAGGCTGGTCTTTGCGTGAGCACAGAAACCTTTTGTTGTGCATTAGCTCTCCCCTCCACACCTGAACCCAGTAGGAGGAAAACTGAAGCCTCAGCAGCACTCTTCTCTGAGTGCCACAGAAACGCCTAAACGCCCATCGTCTTCTCGAGTAGATATGCGCATGAATCAGCTGTCCATTAGACTTTGAGGAGGGAGCAGAAAGACAACACACAGCTTTTTCTTTATATTACCTCTGCGGCCGCAAAAAGGCATGAGAGAGCTTTGCAAACAATGATACATGGCATGTCTTGCACAAGTACATTATCATAAAGAAAGGCTCTATAGTAACTTATTACGAGAGAGAAAGAAAAGTAGAAAATGATGAAACCCCTGTGCAAATATGAACAGAATGGACAAACGTCTGAGGAAAGCCGCGCTGACGTGAGTTAATGTCTAAATTAACAAAATAATATTTTCATTAAAAAAAGAGGCACCAGAGTTGGTTGGGAGAGGGCAAATGAAGGAGACATCAGAAAAAAGGCAAAGGTGTTCATTCAGTGGTGAAGGCAGGATGTGTGGGCGTGTGTGTGGGAGTGCGTGTGTAAAATTAGGAGGTAAATGTGGCAAGAAAAGGAGCAAAAAGGGAGTCATAAACTGCATTTATAAACACGTCTCTATAGTAACCAACTGGTAATTTCACCAGTGGGAGCACAGGAGGAGGAGGGGGAGACAAACTGGGCCACCATTTACCAGACCAGAGCTGGTTATTTCAGAAAAGAGAGAGATGAAGGTGGAGAACGCTTAAAAAATGTAGAAACAAGCAAAGCAAACTGACAGAAAGAGACTCAAACTTTGTAAATGAAGAGAATAAAATGAGGGAAGTCTCAAACTACTTCCTTTTCTTCAAACATAAGCAGACAGCAGGTTCTACTCCTCAGGGCTCTATAATTATGTGATTGGTCTGTGGTTTTACCAAGCCAAGGGAGTGATTCTCTGCTGGGTTTTTATTTTTTTTTACTATGAACAGCTTTCCTGGCGCTTTGAGCCTGCCTATGTGAAATCAGTCACAACACACCTTCACTGCAGCAGGCAGGTAGGTGATAATATCGCTCTGGTTAAGACAAAAGGTAAAAGTCTGAGCATGTAATGCAGAGGTCGTCTTTTTTCAGTAGCGGAACGTGCTTCACATACTGTACAGAGAGCTGCAGCACGATATACAATCGCCCTCTGGCTGTGGGACGGTGCTTTGTCTGGTTAGTAAGTGCAGACAGTTCCTAGTAAAAATGTCATGTTATAACTACACACTTAAAATGATCTTATAGGGATTTTATGTGATTGGAAAGAACGAAGTGGTGTATAACTGAAGAAGAAGAAGGAAATGATTCACAGCTTCTAATTATAAAAAATCTGCAAAGTGCAGCATGCGTTTGTATTTAGCCCCATTTAACATCCCTCTGAGAGATGATTTCATTTCAAACAAGCCCTTACAATCAATACAATCCAGATTTCTTGTGAAGCGGCTCTGTATTTAGCTCCATTCATCTCCTCATCAACTTTTGACTAGCTTTGATGGAAAAAAATCTTCTCTATACTATAATAGCTCAAAGTCTGGGCCAGACTTTAAGAATGGCTTACAAGCCACTCCTTTTTTCTACAGTTTTCCTGTCTTTTCTTTCAGTGCAGCGCCACCCCAGGCAAGGAGGGGAACAGGTAGCTCAAAGGGTTTGGTTGGTTTGGTGCGGTGCACTGTGAACGCGAAACGCACCAGCTGAAAACATAGCAAATGTTGCAGTTTTGGTCCCCAATCAAACGGTGCAAAAACAATGTTTATTTCTATTTGGGGGAAAAAATTTAACAATTCAAGGTGTTTGAATAGATTTGCAAGGCACCTGTCCGCATGTGTTAGCCTCTGTCATTTGCTGTTGTGGCTTTCCAACTATCAAGATTTTTTACTGGAGCGTATTGATTTCTAATGTACTGTGCTGACAGTTTTTCACTGTCCCTGCATGTCTCCTTTCTGCCAATCTCCCCTCCACAGTCACATGGATCATTTTTACTCTTTGCAAGCATTGGTGGGATTAGAAGAAGCCCAGACACTTCAGACTGTAAATCTCTAAAATGCGTCTGTCTACATATAGCATATCTGACGTACATACTGCAAGGCTTGATATCGGCACAGCGTGTTTCATCGAGGTGTCATCTCAGACTTTCACAGAGAGGAAAAACATCTAATCCATAGTCAAGTACATGACAGTTTGCATTAACCTGGACTGTCTGAGCTGAAAGATGAGGCTGTACTCTGCTACTTTTAATCTTTCCTTAGAAAGCAAGAGAAAAATATTTCTCTTCTCCTTTTTCTAGTTTCTCTATAACTTTCCTGACAAGATTGCAGATAAGGTGCCAGCAGTAAACAATAAGACCACGGCTTCATGTCAAGAGACCAAATGGGGGAGCTCTATTAGGGGTCTCACTGGGTTGCAGATGAATAGCAGTGCATGCTTGACTCTTTAGCCACCAGGTGGACAGGAGGAGAAATTATAACCAAAGCAACTGCAACTAAATCAGCTGAGCACTGCACACAAGTTTGGCTTAAATAGGAAACAGATTAAAGAACCAGCATGTGGCCAATCAATCGGCAAAACTGCTAAAACAAAAAGGTTAAAGGATGAATGATGATCTGCATCATAAAACTTTAATTTGGAAGATCCCAAATGATGTTAACTTTCACATAGCTATAATATAACTAGTTTGGCCTGTCCATGTTGTTGTTCCAATCAGATAATCTGTTCTGCCATTAAGTAAATAATGTAACTTTTCCACATTTTTAAATCAAATCACAACATTGCAAGCCCACCAGACCCACCGTACCGTTTGTCTTGGTTGTCAGAAAAGGACACACAAATAAACCTTACCTTGAGAATATGCTTTGTCTGGTTTTCTTTTAGATACAGTGATTCCAACTCATTGTGAGTCAAAACTGAGAATGTCTTGTTTTGAACTCTTTACTTTAAAACAGTGATCTCAACCTGCATCCCTCAAGGAGCAGAGTCCTGAAACTTTAAAATGTCCCTCTGCTTCAGCACACCTGAACTCATTAGCAGAGCTCTGTAGAGCCTGACTGCAGGCTAGTGACGCAGCTTCACCATTTAGTTCAAGTGTGTTGGAAAAGGGATATATTTAAAAGTCTAAAAAACGGGACAAATATTGTTTGTTGTTATTAGCAACATGCTAATGCTAACATGTTTAAGAATGCCAACATTTAACAGTCTTACTAATAGCTTGAAAGCTCAAATCAGATGCATTTTGAGCACAATTCAGCTACAAATCCTTAAATCGTGTTTAAATGTACACACAGAGATGCAGCTACTATAAAATGTAATTGGAAATATCTACTGATTGTGGATCTGATTCCTGTTTCAATTGGTCAACCACTAATAATTATTGAACCGGGATGAAAACAAACTAACTTTGAGTGACATCTGGATGGAAGAAACAATTTCTTGGACTCCTGTAGAAAGATTCCCCTTCTAGCAAATAAGTTGAGTCAGAATGTATAAGCTTATTTTAAACTATCGGAAGTCAGAGCGAGTTGGGAACATCTCCAAAGTGAGCACAAATTGGCACTTGGTCAGTATGAAACATCCTGTGCTGCACAGTAAAAATTAGTCTCAGTCTACTCGTACAGCTGATGAGGATTTACCAGGATTATTTTGATGATTTGATTCAAATGTCTGAAATTAATGTCTCAAGTCAGTGAATCTTTTCATGATGTTTCATGAAAAAGTGTTTTTTCCTCCATATGAGAGAAAAAATCTGCATCATTGTCCCTTTTGCAGTAATGAATAAACCCACTGTGTTCATCAAGTCGACACTAAATTCAGTGGGTATTTATTACATATGTTTGCTTACGCCTACAATCAAAGTCCAAATAACAGTAAACAAATATGCAAAAAATCATAGCTGCTATATCCATCATTTTGGCAACACAAACAAATAATTTATATATTTGTTAAATTTAAAAAACGGATTTTTCTTTTTTAAATCTAGGTTTTGAATCTAAACTCTCTAACAAATAGTCTTTATTGTTTAGTTTGTTAGTCACAGAACTACTTTATTTACATACAAAAAGAAATATTTGCGTTTTGCAGAAGAAAAAAAAATCTTGTATCTTCAATGGTGGTACATGGAGCTATTTTGGTGAACAGTTGTGCAGCTACATGTTTACATCTTCCCTTGTCAACGAACCTCACAGCAGTATGCAAACCCACGCTAACGCACATAAACAAATGCATGCTCTGTGGAGAAAACATTTGCTTTGTCCTATGTTTGTCCTTGTGAGTGACGGGTCTGACACACGGCCTCCAGTAAAAGTTATCCAGCCACTTTAGCGACTCAGCGGTGCTGTTGCATCGTGGTAACCTCTTTTCCTCTCCCCTTTCTCACATTCTTCCAGCTTAATTGCTCCTTGCTCATTTTTCCCTTATATATTTCCTCTGTTTCTGCTTACTGATTCGTTCTTTGTTTTCCCCAGTTCTGCTCTGATTTCTTTAACAGATATAGTTCTGGAAATCTACTCTCTCGGGAACGCTCCAGGCAACATGCAGGGAAATTAATGTTGAGACCACCTCAGCCACTATGTTTATACAGGCGCTATGCTGAAATAGAGCAGTGCAGCCACAGAGGACTTATGCAGATTAAACCTGCAACAAAGGATCTATGCTGTAAATTCTACTTTAAACGTATGAAAAAAAAATCCACAGAGATGCAAACCTAAAAGTTTACACTGTTTCACAAGAGTGCTGAAGCAAATAAATTACCAGTTAATGGTAGGGCTGCATGCCAAATTTATTCATTTATTTTGTGATCTTTCCCACACATGTTTAATAAATCAGTTTTAAGCAGTGCTTGTATTAATATGTGTACCCCCTGTTGTGATTCGGACTATAAAAATTAAGATTTATAATATTCCATCTGCAATAAAAAGGCACAGTAGACAGATTAAAAGAGCTCTCCAAAGAAGAGAGAGCAAAAAGACCTCCTTGTAGAGCCAAGCTGGAATTTATTGCACCGGACAGGAAAAGCGTGTCCCTTTTATTATTGATAAACAAAGAAGTGAGAGGAAAAGACTAAATGCAGCCCTCTCTCTATGTTGAAGCCGGTCCAGAGTAATTTTGCTCTAAGAAAACGCCGGGCTCCATTCATCTGTCCCAGCTGCCGCCATTTACACGTCCAATACAGCCCAGTCCTGTCAGAGGCGCATTGAGGAAAATTGAGCAGTGCCCCTTCCCTTTCCCGTATAGTTTCTTAGCGCCTCTCATTTGATCAAAAGTTGCAGGGCAAAAATAAATAAATAAATAAAAATCTTGCCCAAGTTTCTGTTTTGCAACACTTGTCCAGTCCGGTGGGAAGACGAGGAGGAGGAGGAAAGTTGGCAGTTCAGCTCCTCTCTTTTCCAAAAATATCCTGTTCCCTAAAAGAAGCAGCCGAGATGTGGGAAATAAGGTAGGTTGTCGTTCAAGGTGGAACATTGGATTTAGCTTGTTATCTGCTTCCTGGCTGTAGGGAGGAATTCTGCATGAGGAAAAGCGAAATTCAAGGGATTGTTTACAGGTTTATATGACATATAGGAGCAAAGACACGACTGGCAATGCTAGCGCCCACCAGTCTAATTATTTAAAAGCCAACATACAGGCTCTATATCCACATAGATATGTGGATATAGAGCCATATACAGGCGAATCATAACTAAAGTTTTATCATTGAAATCAATTTGAAGAGTCTGATAAGAACCTACAGGATGTCTATGTACAACCCAGAATTAATGCACAATGTGTCAGTTGCAAAATGGTCCCAACAGAACCATAAATAAATATTTAACACAAACAAAAACATTAAATTTGATGGACCCAAATGGAGGTGCAGCGTTTTGTCTCCTGTTTTATGTTTCTTTCTGATTGCCATTTAATTTTAAACTTTTCTTATCAATCATTTTGGTGTATTTTTACTTTCCTCCTGTTTCAGTGGATTGGATTGCCACTTCTTCTGGTTTTGCTTTTTATTACATCTACTCTAAATGTTTCAGATTAAACTCATTTTAATCTCAAACCAAACTGGAAAAATACTCTTTATGGTACATTACATTTTATTAAGGGAATTGGCTAACCAAACCAACCAAATATTTTCAATATTTTAAGTCATTTTTGTTCTCACCAAATTGTTGCTGATTGACAAGAGAGACCCGAAATAAACTTCCTCTGTCAGCTATGAAGCAGATTATATAGCACGAGTTGCAGAAATATTAACGGCGTTAGCTAAATATATCCAAGAGTATGACTATTGCTCATTTTGCAGGTACTGTTGCATGTAACCGGACAGAATGGAAACAACTGAACATAAACGCTCATGTAAAGGAAAAATCCCAGTTTGGGAAAAAAAAACAACTAGAAACCCTTTTTGTTTGAGACTGCACAGACCAGCACAATCCTTCAGCCTCATTTTCACTGTAAAAGACAAGACTTATTAATTTGGAAACGTATCAAGTTTTAAATTTGAATTTATTTTCTGCTTTATAGAACAAAAATGCATGAATATTTGCTGCAATCTGAGCTAATTTTAGCCCATGTTCCCAGCTTGCCTGGTAGTCTTACAAACCTCTATAAATGTTCCTCATCACCTAAAAGGCTTTGTTTGACAACAATTAAATGCATCCTAATATTGTCATCTCTGTCTTGCATCTGGATTAACAGGTAAGTCTCAAACTCTGAAAGATGTTTTTTTTTATTCTCTTCACAAAAAATTACAGTGAGGACTGAAGCTTCTGCTGATGACAAACAAGGCACAAAGAAAATAATGTTTTTTTTAATAAACCAACAGCGCAGAAATGTCATGCCTGCCACTGAAGTAATTGCTTGTTTGTGTTACACCGTAAGTATTTGGTTCACCTTTTTCTCCAGATCAATGCTTACAAATATAGATCAGGCAAGCTTGCGTTTGACGTCCATCTTATCAGATGATTTTAATGAGGTGAACTCTGTCATCGTTCCAGGATAAAAGTAAACTAAATTTACAAAACCAATCAATTATGTGATTGTTTTTCTGGAGATAGCGTGCGCTCGTTTTTAAATTTAACCTTTAAAGCTTCCTTATGTGGGTTTTTGTTCATCCCTTTATGCTTTTATAACTGCCTCCACGTCTTGTGTATATTTGTGTGTGGCATCGTGAGTGGGACTGTGTGTTCTGTCTGTCATTCAAATAACGAACTGTGAGAGCTGCAAGCCTGAGATAAGCGTAAAGATCTGATTTCACTTCTCAGTTTGCCTACTGCTTGGGCTAATTTTCATAATTAATTAAAAAGCCGGTAAACATTACATCATGCAGCTGATAAGCGCCCCTGTTGTTCCACTTTCCTTCCATTAACTGGGAATTATCACTTTGTGATACGTTTTCCCGCTGTACTTCATTACTGAATGCCAGTGGATTGATGGTAGGAACCTAACATTGGGCTTTCCAGTGAAGTGACAAAATGTAGCCCCCGTCAATCTGTCAATCACTGTGATGAGACTGAACTCAACAACACAGACAAAAGAAAATGCCTGGAGCAAATGTTCAGTGGCCTCATGATGCAAATAAACCCTTTTGTTTCGTCTCAGATGGTTAATGGTCATTAAAATTAATTAGGAAAAAGTTAATATTTCCACACATTGTTAACATGCTTTTCATTAAGTTCACATTGTTGTATGAAACATGTTTTTTATTGGGTCTGATGTACTACTCTAATCTTATAGGTTGTGTTTTCATTAGCTGTAAGAGGAAAATCATTGTAATTAACAGAATTAAAGGCTTGAAAACATCCGTCTGTGTGTAATTAATCTGTATGTGTTTCACTTCATGAATTGAGCCACTGAAATAAATGTACATTTATTTCAGTGTGTTTATTTCCTCAATGTGTAGACGCTTTCCTCAACCCCTACTCGTCTTTTAGCACAGCCTATAGCTTCCTAAATGTCACTTAGTTAACTAGCAATTAATTAGTTAACTAAAACAAGCTCTAGATCAGGTAGACAGTTTAAGATTAATTTAATGCTTTTGTTGTGTGTCAACTGTATGGTTGAAAAATACATCATGATAAAAGCGTTTTATATCAGTCAATATCAGTCATTATTATTTTTAGTTTTAAAAATCGGAAATACTACCAAACTGTTTTCACTCCACGCTGTTGTTTTTTTTATTTTAAGCAGTTATGAGCTGCGGTGGCAAAACCTTCAACTGCTTCTACAACCTAAGGCCCCAAAATACTCGGGCGCGGAACCTCTGAGGACGTCCGTCGGACATGTCCGCGCAAGGATAGATTTTTATGACCGCGTACTCGGTGTCGCACAGTAAACTACCCGTTGGAAACAGTGTTCACATCGAACCGGTTTTCATGTGACACCGGGCTGATAAGGTTGAGAATAAGGGTTATATGAGTTCATATTGTTTCAAAGTTGACATCAACATAATAAAAGTCAACATAAAGTTGTCACGGGGACGTGATAGACACGTAAGCGAAAGTGCTTAACAGCAACAGGCTTTATATGTTCACGCAAATATTGACATGGTGAATTATGCAGAATTATAAGAACAAAAAACAAGACATCATCCCAGACTTCTTTATCAGCAGCGGAGCAGAGAGGTGGTCCGATAAGTTGAGTCTGACTTTTTTTTCTCGAACAACCGCAAGGAAAGGATGATCGGATTTATGCTCATTTTTGATTGCTGCACAAATTATTACACCGATCACAATTGTGCTTTTGGAACATAATAAAAAAGCTCATTGAATGGATTCCGGATTACAGCTAAAGCCAGCGCAGCATCCTGCTGCTCCTCTGCCCGCAGCAGGATGCTGCGCTGGCTTTAGCTGCAGGTGGTTGCTAAGTAACCAAAGAATGAGTGAGTTGCTAGGTGACCATAGAGTGAGTCAGCTAGTTGAAGCCACCAACCTTGCTAAGCTGGGTGAGACGTTGAGTAGCTGTAACCTTTCTGTGTAAATTACCCAGAACGCCATTCATATTACTGAATATTTTATTATCACGTGTCTATCGTGATATATTTTCAATTCAATTCGAATTCAAAAGTACTTTATCACAAAGGGAAAATTTGTAATTGATTTATTGTCCCACCATTTTCAACTGTTTTCAGCGTTTTTTACTGCAGACATTTCTTTAATAGCAGCATTTAATAGGAACAATTCATCCCTCCATGAAGTGTATTTATGTAATTATAATATCCAGCATTTGTGGTCATATACCCATCTTCCTCTGTATCTGCTGCCAGTTCTCATATTCACAAACTAAGAAAAGAATAAATCATGCGTAATTTGAGAGCAACCTGAGCAACATGGACGACAAAGAGAAGAGGACTGTAAAAGAGGCTTCAAGATGACGTGCTTGCAGCTGCCTGTTGTGAACAAGCCCTCTCAGCATCGCAGCCCTCAATGGTTTGGATGAATTAGAGTGAAACCACGGGGTCTTCACTTTATCCCATCACCCTCCAGTTCCATCTTCTCTCCATGAATCTTTCACTCTTATTCCTCCCACTTCTCTTGTTTCATTTGGCTCGTCTCTTCGCCCTCCTCTTCTGAGCCCCTTTCTTTTTACATAGCTTTCCTCAGCAGTGAAGGAGCCTCTGCTCGTCCATTTTACACCGTGGCCGTGTCTGTTTGTCATTACAGTGGAAACTAATTTATTCGTGTTGATGCTTCTCATACTTTTTCATAGGTTAAATTATATTTAGAGCTTATGCTACTTATTGTTACTATCTTGCCCTTTCTTCAGTCTCCACACACTCCAATAGATGTCAGGAAAACATTAAAATTGATAGACCCAAATGAATACAGCACAGTTTCTCCTTTTTCAGTGGCCATAACTGTCTAATTTTACACTTCTAATTAATTTTGGTGTCTTTTTCACTATGCATAGTACTTTCCTCCTACTTTTAAAGAACTCTGCATTGACAAATGTCTTCTGTTTTTGCGTTTTTCATCACGTTTACTGTAAGTATTTCAGACTAAACTAATCAATATAAATAACTGAGTAAATGCTATGGCAGATTACATTTAATAAGGGAACCAAACCAGATATTTTCAGTGTTTTAAGTCAGTTTTGTTCTTGTCAAAATGTTGCTGATTGAAATGATGGTGAAACAATTTTGAAAACATTCAGATATTCCACTAAATATACACTTCCTCTGTAAGCCTTAGGGTAATCATAGAGCATAATTTACACTACTGATCGTTCTATCTTAGAAGTTTTTTAAATATTTAGAAAGACTAAGGACTTTAGATTAAGATATTCAAGAATATAACGTGACTCAGTATTGAAATTGTCTGTTGCAACCTAAAAACAATAAAATATTGAAATTATTCCCCGTTTTGCTGCAACCTGAGCATATTTTATTTAACTTATTTTAGCCACATATGCTAATTATTGCTACTGTTTTACCCTTTCTTCAGGCTCCACACACTCCCCTAGCTGTCAGTCACGCCCACACACAACATTTCCAGCATTTTCTTTGAGCTTTTCATAAATAAGTAGATCTCCAGTTGTTTGTGTGTCTCCTTGCTGCCCCTTTGCGGGGAGTTTCCTGTCAGGATTAAGGTCTTGTAATGAAGAGCGGAGGGAGTCGGAAAGCTGAAGGTTTTGGCCGGGACGGTTTTCCGATGGATTAATGCAGGACCCTGGTGTTTGGTTAAATCCCATGTAAATACCCTCTTTGGGGTTGCTGCAGATGTAGAAATAAAAACACAGAGTTAGAGTAGGACTGGCATGTTGGGAAAACAGATCAATGCATTTAGAAAAGATAAAAAAATTCAAAAATCTGTATAAAATGAAAGGGGCTTTCATTTCAACAACAAATTAAGCTATTCAACACCAGCAACTCAGAAAGAGGGCATCTAATTTGAAAGTTTGCCATCCACAAGCTCTGGGTACTTTTTCATTCATTAGCCTGAATCCTGACAGAGGAAGAGGTAAAAATATGTTAATTCCCTGGATGTCTTTCTAACACACCTAGAGGTGACAGAAAGACGGCGCGGCACCTTGCAAACCCCCCAAGCTCCTGAATTCAGGCGTAAGCCTAATAAATACTGAGCCACACAGCACAAAATAACTGTCTGCTTTAATTGCACATTTTCCCCTTAGTAATTGATGGAATAATTAAGACTCAGAGGAGTCACTGAAACCATCTGGTCAGGTACAGAGAAAGGGTGTCCACAGAGGTGGAGACAGAGACAGTGGCATAGAAAATAAGAGGAGAGTGTGAAACACAAAGCAACTGAGACAAAGGAAATAAACACATATAATAAAGGAGAGTCCACAGTTTAGATTTAACTCTTAGTTTTCAGGCAAACTAACATTTTTGTGTAGATGACCACACCAAGCTTCACACACACACGTAAAAACTTTCAGCAAAACCCTTCAAAATGCTCATTATGGACTCAGAGATTATTCCCAACATCATCTTACCTTCAGCAAAATAAGATCCTATGCCCAGATGTGCTGGGTCAAAAAAAATCTCATATTATTTATCTCATTTTGATCGTTTCAAATGTTTTAAAAGCTTTTAAAAGGTAGATAACTTAAAATAGTGGTTAATTAGTTACTCTAAAAGTAGCTTTTATTTCAATATAATGGTTACATGTCAACAAAAATGGAAATCTTCCCTTCACGACAGTTCTATCTTGTTTTGTTTCTTCTTTTTTTTTACCTATTTTTAAATCTTTCATAAATAGGCATGAGTGTGATTATTAGTAGATATAATCCCAGATTATTTGTAATTAATCTGTTAGTGGTAAGTAAATAAACAAAATATCCTCACTCCTATAAATACCTGAGAAAGATCATAACCTAATAATAAATAATTCATGCTTGCGACAGAATTTTGCTAAATTATAAAACAGATTATAATATTTATGTTTGTTAATAAAGATTAGCATAGGTTCTAGTTGCTTCAATATAATTTTAAGCCATTGTTTTGGTTTGTGGATCATAAAGTAGATTTTTGCCACGTCTATAAAAAGAAAACAATACTCTGGGGTTACGTTTTTGATGCCATCCCCTCTGTGAAGACATTTATCCTTCGGTGAAAATGCAGATATCCACAGGACACCTGGATAAAACTCAAATGGATAAAAGCATCAATCTTCCCTGGTGTAAGGCAGGATTACAAACTGTTGGCAGAGGCATCTGATTGTGTCACAACAGACATGCCTAACATTCTGACAGCACAAAGAAATGCATCCTCCCTTCTGCAATGCATGTTTTCTGCTTTGTTTTTCTTCCCAGGCCCTCCCTGCTGTGCTTCTGAAGCTACATTCATACTGTCAGTGTCACAAATTGCAGTGCTAATGAGAGATTTTTTTATTTATTTTTTTGTAGGGCTGAATAAAATGAACACTGCATGTGTGTAAACAGGTAAACATAGTCGGCTCCCAATTAATGGTGCATTACTAACATTTGTAACCATGGTAACGTCTAGTGCAGGTCGACAATGGCGATGTTTGTGGCTTACTAAAGTGTTTAATGAACCTGGAACAACCAGGAGCTTTCATCAATTTAGACGAACATCTATCTTTTCCTTTGTTCATGTTTATAAAGTCAGCGTATAATTTCCTGCCTTTCTTTTCTAAATCTGAAATGTAACCAATAATTCAAATTTTAGTTGCACTTGCAAGCATTTTTATAATTTTGATGTGATTTTTTCCAATTCAGATTATGTGTTGACCAGTGTAAATTACCAAGCTTGTTTTGTCATCATCTATTGAAACATTATCTTTCTGTGTTGTGTTAATACTGTTTTATCTTTTTCAGGAAAGCTTTATTTCTTTGTCCAGTAGTGATATCTTAACAGTTGAAGATATTTTATGACAAGGCATTGAAGTCAGACCCAACACGTGGAAGGTATGGATGGAAATCTGTTTTTTAAAGAAAAGGAGATGCCATTTGTACACTGTGAAACATTTGAAGGTGGTTTAATTTGAAAATGAGAGTCCGCCTGCTGCCTTGAAAATGTAGTTCAAGTCCACAAGATTGTTTTGGTTTTATCTCAGAAGTTACGTTTATGAAGTTGATTTAACAACAAGAGACGAGTTATCTAGAAATTTTATTTTTTTTTGTCTTGAATTCTGAGTTTTACTTAATGCCTTAAATTGAAACAAAATAGTTATTTCACAATAGGAGGGAGAAAACTGTTGTCACCTAGTTAAAGAGCAGACATCAATAAGACAATACTTGTGTTTCTGTCTAGTTTTTTTAAAATAACTGTATTCACTAACTGACATGAACAGAGAACAGAAGTAACAGAAAAAAACAACAAGGAAAACTAAAACATCTCTGTGCTTTTAATAGCTGCATTTACCTCGCTAGCTGCTACATTGTTTATTTTTAGCTATTCTGTTGTTGGTAGCTTGATTTAAAAAAAAAGAAATAGCGTTTACCTAACAAAAAAAGGAATTGCTTTTACTTAGTAAAAGCTATTACTTTTATTATTAATTTTTCTAGGAAAAATTATCCACTTTCAAATAGCTTATTAGCATTTAGCAGTTACATTATTAGCTTGATAGTTTGATCAATGTGACAGTTAGCTTGGTTACTTTTAGCAATTTCTTTGCTAGGCATGTTTATAAAAATAATAGCAATACTTATACCTTACTAACTTGCTCTTAGCTACTTTTAGCTACAATTGCCTTGCTGAAAGTAATAGCTAACCAATTAGCAAAAGCTAATCAACTAAAGTGTTCTATCTGGGATTTTAAGGTCAGTAAACCGTTTTCCTGTAAAAGTAAGTTGTTTCTCCACCATTAGCACATTGACAGCCCTAAAAATTTTCTCTTGGCTCTGATTGGTTGTTTCAGGAGCAGCGCATTTCTTCAAACATAAAAAGTAGGACTGGGAGGATGCAGAGGAGCATCACAACATGGTGACAGATTTAAAAAGCATGTAAAAATGGATCCATCCATCCATTTATCCATCCATTATCTGGTGCCTATCTCCAGTGGTCAAAGGTCAAGAGGCGAGTTAAGCTCTGGACAGATCGCCAGTCCATCGAAAGGCGATGTAAAAATAATATTGCTTAGAAAAGTTACATAATGCAACATTCATGTGCTGAACTCCCGAGGTATGCATCCCCGAAGGTCATGCAATTGTTTATGATCCATTTATTGATTGTTCATTGTGGGGTTTTTTATATTTTACATAACATTTCTTAGATTATTACTGATTTAAAATGTCTGTATTAAAACAAATAAATACCATACAATCAAGGTTTTATGTTTTGCATTTAAGTTTCATAGTTCTTGCTTCATATACAAGTCCTAACTCTCAACTTTCATTGTTTTTTAGTTTTCAGTTCTAATGGGTCAAAAATACACATTAACCCAAAGTAAAGACAAAACGACAGAACCAGCAAGGCAGGTAACGTAACATAAAATGAAGCAGTCAACAAAGCTCAGCTCACAGAACATCAAGTTGGTCCCAGGAGGAAAACCGAGGAAAGGAGCCAGGCCCACTAAGGCCGGAGGAAAAGAGCACAATTTATTACTGCCATTGATGGAGTAACTGGCCAGATGAAGAGAAGGCATTGCTGAAAGAAAGGGACATGCAAAGTACAACCCTTTCTCTAAAACTACAAAGTGTTTTAGCTGTCAGTAAATGATGGTAGTGGAGGTGTGATAATGCATAAATGTGTTTCTGTTGGTGGGTGGTGAAAGTATAGGTGATGTCTGAATACCTCTCAGAGAGTCTCTTTATTAGGAACAGCTATAAAGTGGAGATTGGAGTACTATCAAACATCAGAGTGACATTGGGAATCGGTTGTTAAACAAAATTACCTCAGTTCTGCTGGAGAACTACTGAGCACCGTTCTGAGTCTCTGCATATTTGTGCATTAGTGGCAGGTTTAAACTGCTCTCTGGTGAGCCGGCCACAGAGTTGACCTTACAATAAAAGTATACTTCATAAACAATTATTTACTAAACAATTTGTCAATCTAGTTATTAAGTTTGAGTAACTAAACCCCAAATCAACTTTATTCGCAGATAAACTGACTAAATTAGTCCTTTGTTTAGGGTGCTAAATTGTGACATTTTCATGTAAATTTCATGTAATTTGTTCAACTCTTTTTAGTCTAAAACAAAATATTGTTGTCCTTTTTGGATCCAGCTGCCATCTATGCCTGGTATACCCGCCTCTAGAATTGGATTTACTTCACAATAATTTAAATGTAGCAGATATTCCTGTTTGTGCTTTTTTCCAATAAACTTTCCAATATTGTGCTTGGATACAGCAATGAACTTTTGTTGCTTTCCTTTCTTGTTTAGGGAGCCAGTGTACTGACAACTGTCAAGTCAGCAGTCTACGTCAAATTATCTACACCTTGACATAAAATTTATATACTTAAAAATATTTTGTTATTGGTCTGTGTTAACATTTTCAAAGAAGAAGGGGAATTAGAGCTTTTCATACCCGATGAAAGGATAACAACCTGAATTATATCAATGTAAATATAAGGTATGAGTTTCCCCTTTTTAACAAAATTTCTGATTACATTTTTTTATCTCTGATGATCATTTTGTTGAGATGCACCTGTCCATGCACAATTTGAATTCATTGTTGATTGGCTGATTCCCACGAAACCTGTTGAATCCAGTCCAAAAATCACAATTTGAGTCTGATTTCTTAAAATCATTTACACTTTGTAATCTTAATGGTCTAAACATGGATGATTGTTACATTAAAGTATACAGTACATTGTTCAAATGGTCATTTTTCCACCTGTAGGAGTTATAAGTGTAGCTTCCAAGCTAATTTATTTAAATTAGAATGACATTGGTGCTCCAAGCAGGTATGTGAAATATTTTAATTTCTTTAAAGTTTCATTTTAAAGCTAAAAATATAAATTCTACAAGCTCCCTGAGGGAGCTAATATTAAAATGAGCATAGAAGGTAAAACTAATGGTATTCACATCTTGAACCTGCTCTTTTCTTCTCTGCCCTCTGTAGGTTATTACATTTACAGATGAGAGCATCCATCTAAAAACACTTTGCTTTACTTAACAACTTTGTGTTTTTGTTACAATGTACAAGACTCTTTTTTTTTCTCCGGCTTTCCTTATTCTTTATGTCTCAGTTTTCAGTTGATGCCTCCTCTCACATCCAAAAGGCTCTAATGACAGAACGGAGACTGAAATCTGTAAATCTGAGAAGGTCCATACAAGCAGTGAACACAAAGAGAAAGAGTGACAAAGAAAAAAACAACAATATTGGAGAAATGAACATGAACTTAGTGGAAAAGTAAAGCTTGTCCATGAAAGACAAAGAAAGAAGGAGGTTGTTAGTTTGAAAATCAGACCAGGGTGCAGCAGCAATGAAACAACTTAAATAAACACTACAAGACAAACTCTGGGACTAGAGATGCAAAACAGGAAAAATTACAGAAATTTTTTGCCATTTTCTGGACAAAAATTAGCTAGCATCTGCTCTGAATGTCCTTCTCCATCTTTGAACAATAGTGTATGTTGCAGATGATTCACAATTTAAATAATTCAAAATTTTATGCAGAATTTTCAACCACTGATTCACAAACTCCCATCTCCCACGGCAAGACAACCATGGCAACCATCCAGCTGTGCAAAACGACTGGTTGGACTTAGCTCCGCCTCTGAGGTACAGATCCTCCTCAGCAATATCAGCAATACCCCACGAATCCTCCACTCAGCTCCTTCAGACTAGCCAGCAGCAACCAATCAGGAATGTCACAACTAAACATAGCTAAAAAATAATAAATATAGTCCTACTACTTTGGAAAGGATTTCCATTTAATGTAGATTAGCTCTCTCCTATTTATTAGGATTCCAAATTATCCAGTGATAGTAAAATGGTGTTGTCTAAATACAGATTAGGACGATTATAAGTTATAAAGAACTGGAAGCTATTTCCAATTCTGTATTTTTATTGGAGAGGAGTTATTGTTCATAAGTACAAAAAGTGACAGAAGCTGCAATTGCTAAATATTCTGGTAAAAAGATGTGAGATTTTTGTGCTTTCTAACTTGGAAACATGAGAACGACTATGAAAAAGCTGAGTTTGTCCATTTGTCTTTGTCTCCCAGTAAGGCAACGTTTCCTTTCCTTGTCACAAACTGACAAACTTCTTTCTCTGCTGCTCTTTAGGTGTGTTCCTGTGTCAGAGGAGCACCTGAATGTGCCAAGGTGCAGCAGCTGTGGATCCTGTTTCCTGTCTGCTGTCTCTGGACCAAAGGTCAGCAGCCCAACTGTCACATTCAGTCCGTCACAGGATCTGCTCCATTCTACAACAATGGTGCGGGGTTCAAGGTCTGCTGGCAACATTTGACCCTCCAGTGTGGGCTGCAGGTGAGCAGTGAGGAGAGTGACAGGGCAGGGCTTCGAAACGGCAGCCGACACAACAAGGTCACCAAGCCAAAGGGCCATGAAGTGAGTCACAGGGATGAAGAAAACACCAGCAGACTGATGGAGGATAACCAAAGAGAGGGACAACTTTTTCTGAGAAGCATCTGTCTCTCTCATGCTCTCAGGCTTTATCTTTGTGTTTTTCCCTCTTTCACACCTGACTCTTCCTCACTTGCTCGCTCTGTTGATCCGTTAGCTCCTGGCAAGGCTGTCCGTTCCCCCCTCTCGCTCCGTGATGGAGTGGTGACTTGTAAGATGTAGGAGCAATGGAGCGACAGAGACCTGAAGCAAAAGGAAACACTCTCCTCCCTCTACTGTCATCTTTATTGGGCTGGAAATATCTAATTGAATAAGAGCTCAATGCCTTGATGTTAAATTATTGAACGTCACATAAAACATCAGAAATTAAAATAGAAGCCGTTTAGAACTCTGATTAACTAAACTACAAATTTAATTCAGATCTGAACTCTGAGATAAAATACACAATAAATTCTGTCAATTCAGATCTTCTTTTCATAACATTTATAGGTTTTTTGTATCATCATTGCAACTTAAAAATCATTCAAATAAAACTTTATATGGGGTGACTGTGGCTGTGTGGTTTGAATAGTCCTCTTGTGATCAGAAGGTCGTAGGTTCAATTCTAGCTTCCTCCTGAACATGTCACTGTGCCTATGGGCAAGGCCCTTAACCCCAAATTGCCTACTTATGGGTGAATGTGGTCAAAATTACTGGAAAAGTGCTACATAAATTAAGTCTAATTTACCTCATAAAAATACATTTTTCATGTAAGACAACAAGTAGATCTCAACTTCTCACCTGAACTTTATAGCGAGGGCAACAAGACTACATCCAAATCTCAATATTTTAAAACACATATTGGAAAGTGTAAGAAAATTTAGCACAAATTGCAAGTTAA
The DNA here is from genome assembly GCF_003331165.1 of Xiphophorus hellerii. Classification (NCBI taxonomy): domain Eukaryota; kingdom Metazoa; phylum Chordata; class Actinopteri; order Cyprinodontiformes; family Poeciliidae; genus Xiphophorus; species Xiphophorus hellerii. Next base: position 12,227,064 of record NC_045684.1, read on the forward strand.
TTTTAAATGGCGTTCTAATGCTAACCGAAGCTAAGTGCTTGTGTTTGTATTAGATGTGTGCAGGAGAAGTTGTTTTTCTAAGGACTTGAAAGTGTTTTTTTTTTCTTTCAGTTTGTCTCATCCTTTGTTATCTGCTTAATTAGCTTCTTAATCATGATTGGACCATTTAGTTTTGGCAATTTGGCCAATTTAGCCATAGTGCTAAGCCCCTTGGGGGATTTGATTCTTAGAAATCGAAGTGCGGCAACAAATGGCTTTGAGGAAGGACGAGTATATTTGGTTTGTGTTCAAATCATGGAGGACAGAGGCGGGGGGCTATCAGCAGCTCAATATCATAATAGCGTCTTACAGCTCCAAGGGCTCCCAACGCTGTAGCAAGCAGCCCATGAGGTCAGCCATAATATCATTTAGCAGTGATAGAAGCATCTGTGCTTTGAGCGCCGGGTCTCTTTCTGGAATTATCTCCCGAAGGCATTATCGTTTAATTGCCAACACAGCCGGTACAAGAGTTCAGGACGGGTTATCCATAATGGGAAGGAGAGTTATTTTAAAAGTGAATCACACAACTCGTTCTCCATTAGACGGAATCGTTTCCTCCTACGTATTGAACATATTGATCTCTAAGCTTCATTTAGATCTAACGTTCGTCAGAATCATCAGCGTTTCAACAAACTTTTTAAAGTCTGGATCGGTATCTGGGCTGACCTCAGCATGGAGGTGTGTGATACTCCAGCTTTATGACTCTTGGTCCATTCTGTCTCATTAAACGGTGACATCTGAGCAGTAAGCATAACTTAAAGTTAGCATAATTATCTCCTGCCTCTAATTAAGGAACCTCTTGTGTCTCAGCACTATCTGATTGTTTCACTGTGATGTTATTAACTTTTACCCAGAAAAGGCAGATCCTGCGTTTCTGCTGACTGCCTCTTCAGCATAGCGTCTATTTAAATTCAAAGCCTATAAGTTTAATGATAGAAAATTTGCGCAGGCATACAGCACCTTGCAAAAGTATTTATATCCCAGAAACCTTTTTGCATCTTTTCGGATTACAGCCACAAGAGACTTTGGATTTTATGGGGATTTTTGTCACCAGCAAAGAGTAAGTGGAAGAAAGAATGACTATAATTTAAAAAAAATATTACATATAAGATGTAAAATATGTGACAGGCATTTGTAGTCAGCTCTGATACGCTCAAATAAAATCTTACGTCACATGATTATTAGAGTCCACCTGTGTGTGATTTAATCTTAGTAAAACTCAGCGGTTCTCAAAACGTATTAACAAAATAAGCTGCAACAACCTCGATTTTAAGTTGCTGCAGCTCCATTTATTTATTGTTTTAGGTCTTAAAACAATATCAAAGTTCAGTTCTAAAATGCAATGATTGCCTTTTTAGAATAACTACAGTAAAACATTTTAAACTGCAAACAATGGTTTCTTGGCAGCTTCTGCTTATTCTTTTTCAAAAAGGTGTAGTTTGTGGTTCAAGTATTGATTCAGGGAGGTTAAATAAAAAAGTGTATAAAAAAATACACTTTTTTTCTTTATTTGTGAACGAAAAAAAAGTAAAACCATGTATTATTTCTTTCATGTTGGAAATCAAGCACCACTTTTAGTGCTCAATAATGTAAGTATCCCATATGTGTGAAGTTTGGAGCTGCACCATGACAACATATTTAAAAGTTCAAGCGGTATGAATACTTTCGCATGGAGCTGTGATTCTTTTTGAGCCGGTGGATTTTCTGACACGCCATCTTTCACTCTGATGCTTCGTAGGTTTGCTTAAAGAACTTCTTTGTCAGTGTACATGTTTGCGCAATGAGCACTTAATTGAGATACACGGTGTTTGTCTTGGACTGAATACACTCACATAATATTGATCCTGAGGCCTTGTTTATGTCACATTTGATGGAGCGTGATCAATCCAGTCCTGGCACTTTGATTGATCACCAATATACCTTCAGAAGTATTGATTAGTGCTATGCTTAGAATAATGCCACCATCCTAAGTAGGGTGGATGGAGAAGAACATGCTGAGTTGGCCTTTATTTGCTTCTGGAAGTCCTCTTCTTCTGGAAGGTTCTGTCTCATTTCTGATTTTTGTAGTCCTTTTTTCAGTCTCTTAATTCCTCCGATAAAGAAGAAGAAGTGCATCTCTCTCACACTTCTTCCTCTCGGCCCCCTGTTTCTCCTCCTCCCTGTCTATGTTCATTATCCCCTCCTACCTCAATTTCTTGACTTGTCATTTTTCCAAAGTCTCTCCCGGATCTCCTCTGTGCATCTGTGAATTCCCTCCCTGGCGTTGCCCCTGTACAAGTAGACTCTTCACTCCATCCATCTCTGTCTCCATCCTGCCTCTCCACACTCCCCTCATCCATCTTTCCTGCTCCCTTATTCATATCCTCTGAGCTTTCCTCTGTGCTGTGTGTCATGGCAACCAAGTTTCTCCTTGACCCTTCGCTGAAAAACCACGTGCACATGTTCCTGTGAAATGTCAATAAGACTGAAATCTTTAAGGAGATCATTCAATTTTCCTAGCTTTGCTCTACATTTTGTACAAAGCTTAAGTATAATTCAAAATGAAGGAAAGTGTGATATTTTACTCCTGATATTGTTCTTTGAATGTTTTTGATGTGAGATTGGAACTGCTTACCTTATTTTGGAGACTAATGCAGTGAGGAGGGTTTTTTTTCAAGCACCTCAATGAAGTTATTTTAGTGAGAAGGTGTCATCTGATGTTGTGTACTAACAACAAAATCTGACATTATTTGATAAACTTAATAATCCAATCTGACATATCGATCTGGTCTGTCCACCAATCCAGTTATTCTAGATACAGTTAGCAAAGGGAAAAGCTAATAATAATGCTGTATTATGTAAATATTCTCTTGTGTTTCCAGCATACCAATCTCTTTAATATGATTTTAGTTTAGCCTTTGCAGTTATAACAGCTTTAACTCTTCTGGTAAAGCCTTCATCAAGGTTTGCACTGTGTTTCTGAGTCTAGATGTGCATTGCTGAGGTCAGACACTGATGTTGGATGAGAGCACCTGGCTTACCATCTCTACTCTAATTTAATCCCAGGTGTGCTCCTGAGCAGGCAAGTCAACTTCTCTCAGACCAACAAACTTCACACTTCACCCTATTAGTCACTATCAATGTGGTTTTTCTGGCAGAAAAGTTGTTGACTCGATTTCCAGACAGAGAATGGTGATATATTGGCCAAAATGAAGCACTGTCCCAGTGATTTGTTTAGCACCACTGCATCTGACACTTAGCAATACTTTAGATAAATGAATTTTCCTAATCTGCATGATGAGATCTTGACAAAAACAAACTCACACTGTACTCTAGGAAAGTTCTCAATATTTTACTATGTTTATGTTTGGAACAACATAACATGCGTTTTTAGACAAAGGAAGAAAACAGTGTTACATCAGATTATGTTTAATATTCTAGTGAATGAAAATGTTTTTGTGGAAGGACAAGTTACGCCTTTAAAACAGGGTAACCCTTCTGATTTGTTCACATTCATCAAGTGTATTATTATCAAGGGTATAGAAATTACATTGTTCTGATCCATCAGGATGATGTACTTAGCTTTTGCTGTGACATTATCGACTCAGTTATTTAGATATTTCATATTTAAGGATAAATGGTGGTCTGAAGAAATATTAAATGCATTGTATGATAATGCTGACGCCCTTTTTCACTCAAGGAAGCAAGATTTTCTTCTTGTTTCTAAAAGACATGACTTTTGTACGTCGTTTATTTGCTATACGCAGCACAATATGGATGTAAAAAAGGCAAAAATGAAGGTTCAGACTAAAACCTAAACTTTGAAGGACTTTTCAAAAGGCATGAAGAAAAATTTTGAAGACTGCTTAAAAAGTTTGAAAAGAAGTGGAAATGTGGATCTACTTTAATTTGGTCGCTAATAAATGAAACTTGCCACAAAACTAACCTTTCCAGTCTTTATTAGCAGAGGTTATATGTATATATGTGGTCGTAGGCTGAAGTTGTTGTAACATAATTAAGAAAGAGTTCAAATGTCTCTAATTTAGTCGTTATTCCATAGAGGTTTAATTTGCACATCTTGATAAATAAGTCTAATAATAAATTAGATGTGTATTCTGAGATGTCATTAGCCACAATAATAATCTTAAATCAAGAAGTAAATTATTTGGAACAAACTGTGAGCAATTAAGAAATGACCTTTCAATCCAGAAGACAGGTTTACACAGGTGTTGCACACAATTATTAAACAAAGGGTGAGGGCTCAGGCTCACACCTGGGAGACCAGAGGCTCTGCAATCTGGGTCGGACCGACTGTAAAGGCAGAATAAAGAAAGCATTGATGATGTCTTTGTCAAATCGTAATCCAAACCACTTGAAAGAACTCGCATCTGCCTCCACAGACCTTGAGCACTGCATTTCTGCCTCTGGAAGAACAAAAGCCGGCACTTTTTTTTCTCTGTATCTTCACTTTGTTCCAGGCAATTTGGTGACATCCTGGCTGGAGGCAGTTATTTCCCCACATTGCCCTTCTGACTACGAGGGGAATTGCTCAGGGGCATTTAGTTTACCACACACTGGCATCCTATTTGTTGCGAGTTTGAGTTGTCTCAGTTGGTTTCCTTTAAAAAGGGGTCACCTTCCCATTTAAAATCCCATCATTTAGAAACATGCCAGGACAAATTGCTCCTCTCTCCCAGCAGTGCTTACTTTGATTTGAAAAGTTAGAGGTTTTAATCCAGATCAACTTTCTCAGTCCCACATAGCAACTGTTCATTTTGGAGCACACTGGTGTTTAACGAGTTTTGCTAACGGAATAAACAATGGGCAGTAATGGTTTTCACTCTTGTTTCACTCCTGAAATATCTCTTTAAAGATTTGCCCCTGTTGTTGTCAGAAAATATATAGTTTTCCCTCAATAAAACAAAATGTCACTGTCAAGTATTCAGTTTGGTTTTTGTTTAACACGCTTTACACGGAAAATATAAACCCTTAAAACAAATACAAGGTGCCTAGAAGACATTGGTTAATGGATACATCACAAAGGACTTCGTGTAGAAGCTGAATAAGATTAAAAATGATGCCATGATCAGACTTCTTCATCCACTCTTTATCAAAACCACAATAACGTCTCCACAGTGTTTAATCTTTCTGGTTTCATTAACTTAGCTAATTGTCCTGTTCTGTCACACTGGCTTCTCTTCGTGATGCGTCTGCCTCTGCCCTTCTACCATTTGGATCCAAACATGGCAGTAATCACCACAAATCTCTTTAAAAAAAACAACTTGGTTCTTTCCCTCTGTGACTGGCTCACAGTGTTCAGCGAAAAACAGATTTTGAATATTTTGTGCATGATTCCTTCTCACTGCACTTGCCAAGACGTGCACAGAGCCCTGTCCAAACTATGAAAACCTATTTGCTGCAGCCTATTTGGCGAGTACTGAGCTCTAGTTAGAATCTTTCTGGAATAATTTTGTTCCAGATTTGCAGCTATTGCACTCGGATGTCTTGATAAGTTGTCATATGCAGTGAAGTACACTAATTTCAAACAGGAATATTTCTGAGGAGGTCCTAATTATCAAGGTGGTATTACCTGCATTTCCATTGAGCATATAATTGCACAATTTTACATTTTGATAATAAATTTGCTTAATGAAAACACAGCAGTTTGGAAAAAACTCTTGCTTTTTGATTTAAAAAAAAGCAGGACACGGTTTTTTGGCCGTATCGAAATTGGTTTATTTCAAAAACTTGCATCAAATGTGTCGCATGGTCAACAAATGTTGCTACTGACGTAAACCATAAAGAAGACGGCGGCAGGAAGTAGTTGGAGGACAATGGCATTTTTAATATTTGTAATGACTTATCGCATGAACCAAACTATTCACATGTGATTTTAATTGCATTTCTTTAATAGGAGTACTATAATTGTGAAATTGTTATTTTTCTTTTGACAATTTTGCTCACATCTGTAATGGAAACACAGCTATTAATATTTTCCTTTTTCATGTTTTCACACATAGAACAGAGGTTTGGCATATCCTTGATTTTGTTTAACTGCATTTGTAAGTAACTAATTAACCTGACAGTCATGTTTTTGGACTGTTGGAGGAAAACAGAGGCTCCAGAGAGAACCCATGGATGCATGAGGAGAACATGCGAACTCCATGCAGAAAAGGTCAAGAGTTGAACAACCTTTCTGCTGCAAGGCAACTGTGCAAACTACTGCACTGTCAAGTCATCAGGTGTGAAATAACCAATCAAATCAACTGTTAAAAGTCCAAAATGAATCAGTCCACCCAGAGGCAGACAACCATTCATGTCCACTACTAAGCCCTAGTGAGAATCACCAAAAAATGCTTGATTTGTTGAATTTAGCTAAGCTTCCAGTCTCTAATATAAAAATAGTTAAAGAGAATATCACATGTAATACTACTTATAAAATCAAAACATTTATCCCAGCTAATTAATTCAACGTTTTGGTGGTTTAGCTCTAACGAACCACCAAGGTTTTAAGCCTCTATGGACAGAAGCAAGCAGACAGGAGTCCAGTCAGTTTTCTCCCCCACTTCTTCATCTTCCTCTGGCGCCCGTCTCCTCTTCTTTTTGCTCTTCTCGCTCACCACAAAGCAGGGCCAATTAGAGAACATCCCATGTTCTTTCTTGGCTCAACCAGGACTCTCTCCAGGGCCGCTAATTAAACACAAACCATTCTCCTCTCCGTCTCTTCCTCCCCCCTCTACCTCTCTGCACCGTCACCTCTCTCCGTCCCGTCTGCCTCGCATTCTCTCTCCCACAGCAACCTCTTTCCATCACTCTGCTCATGTTTCCCCCTCTCTTCACGACTCTCGCCCGGCACTCCGTTCTTCGCCCTCTTTGCCTATTTGTCACGGCAGAGGTTTGATATTCACATTGGGACAGTCTTCAGAGTCAATCTGTACAAAGCACAGGACTTGTTATCCCCCTTCTTGCTCGTGTTAACCGTGCACCCCGTGACCTCGTGTTCACTTTCGGAGAATATCCAGATCTGACAGTGCTGCTCCCTTTTAACAATGTTCCCCCAGAACCGTCCACAGCTGAGCCCACTGACACTGACAGTCGGTCCTGTTATTGGGCCAACCGTAGCCATGTTTTTTTTCTCTCTCTCTTTCTTTTATTTTCAGACTCATCACTTCCCATCAAGCCACCGTGGAGTAAATATCTGCAGCTTCATGCAGACATTCACCTGGCAAACTGTTTGTTTTTTTTGTTTGTTTTTTTTTCTTACTGCATGTAAATGTTGGCACAGAAAAATAGAAGGCATCTGTTGCTGCCACATTTTTGTATAATGGGTTTTATCCAGGAAACTTGATTAGGCAAACATATGATCCAGCAATTGTGTTTATTCTCATTAAACACTGATATTTGTTTTTGGCTTCTGTGCAAACGGCTCATATAATAACTCAGGGAAGAAAACTTGGCAGTTTTTTATCCTGGTGCACCACTAGAGACCAGATATGTTTGTCTTTGCATAATGTTCTTACTCCCTGTCTTGGCAGGTAACAGTACAGCATTTCTTTTACTAAGTAATACCTTTGAAAAGCAAATATAAGCCTAAAACTCTTGAAAGTATGGAACATTAGTAAATCGTAATCAGTTTTTCCTATGTTTTATCAGATAAATAACTTTAAAATACAGACTCAAAATGATTTGTTTGGCTCTTATTACCATATATATGGAGCCATAAGGCCTTTTGTTTGTTGTAAACAAAACTTTTATAAAAAGAGAGTAGATGGATGTGTGGATGCTTACAGGCAACAGAAAAAAAAGGATGGAGTGAGCGCTCTTACTTCCTGCTGCAAACAAAAACTGAGTGAGATTTTGTGAAGGTAAAAAATGAAACTCTTTTGGCTCCAGTATTATGAAAAATATCAAATCTTTTCTGTATGGGAAGGAAAATCCTAAGCTGAGGGATCAGCACCGTACCCACTTAGATAAGAAAATCTTTCATTTTAGTATTTTATTTTGTTTGTTTGTTTGAGTTTAATGTGTTTTCTTTGGTCCAAAACATCTGCTGATGTACAGTTTGATGTACTTGGAGTTATATTGTGTTGTTTAAGTGTTCCCTTTATTTTATTGAGCAGTATACATCGATTGCTTTGTAAAATGTTATCACTTTCTTAAAAACTTTCTTTCTCAATGCTTGTTGCCACAACAACAGGCTGCAGCAGTGATTCTTTCTTTCTTTCTTTCTCAGTGTCTGAGCCAAATGAATTACAGATCAATTATTAACAAACTAAGTTCCCTTCCAACAACATCATGTGAAGCTAAAAACGTGTTGCAAAAGAAAAACAACAAAAAAATTCAATGAAGCTAGACTTATAATTCTTCATAATAGAGTACTTCAAATCTTCCCAAATTAAACCTACTGTACCTCTTCTATGTACCTAATAATAGAAAAGTTAGACTTTTGGATGCTTCCATTCACAGAACCCAGTACTTGAAGAGTACTGATGCCAGTGAGCCGAGGAGGAGCAATGATGGTCAGAACTGGAGCAGAAACTACAATGTCAACCTGACTACTGCCAAAAAATTTACAAAAACAAAAAATTTATTAATTACAACAATTTAGTCACAAATGGTAATTTTCTACGGCAGCAAAACAAGCTTTTAAATCCCTGGTAATAGTGGCGATTTGTTAAGTCTCTCAGACAACACTTCCTCGTCCTTATCGGACAAATCTCTATATTAATTCTGACTTTATGAACTTTGAGATGAAGCTTCACAATCACTGCTGTCTTCTTAGGTGACCATTATTTTATACATTAACACCTAAAATCAGTGTTTCACATGTACTAGTCTTATGCTTTCTGCTTGTTTTCATTTACGCATTTTAACATATTTCTCAACATTAAAGCTATAAAAATTATGCTACATATACCCTGTAGACCACCAGATAAAAGACAAAAAATAAGGAAAGATTTATGCTAGTTGAAAAAACTTTTGTGACAATCCATGCGCTGCAGTCTCGATTCCTGTATTGGACTTTAGGCGTTAACAGTTTTTAGCGACGGACTAAATAAAAAAAGGGAAGTTTGAGTAATCTGCAGATAGTGCGTTACACTCCGTTTACTCACCGTTCTACAAGCAGACACAAAATTAATGTATGACATTGGCTGCCAAACTGGGGGTCAGGCCTTCCAGATAGATTTGCATAACCGTGGGAATGATTAATAATCTTATTAAAATTGCATCTAAATGTTGCTGGAGGGTGTACGTGTATGTACGTTGTAGAACCTGTGAAACACTGTCATGGATTTGCTTTCTAACATTTTCTAAACATAAAAAAAAAAAATTCATAATGTTCTGTACAGGTGAGGAGGAGGTCAAACTGTGTTTATATTAAGGTGTCACCCACATGTAGTGTTAGTAGTTTAGAGTTTTTGTATTAACAATGTGCAGGACAATGCCAAGCAATTTTAAGACTTTAAATCTCATAACAGTTTCCTATGAGCTGCATGTGCTCATGTGAATGTACAACTTCAATAAAATATAAATGAGTGCAAGGAAAACAGTGAAAGTCAGATTAATATTTTAGGACACATTTGTCTACTCTATTATATCATTTTACTTTGATATATTGTACCTTAGCAACATTTCCATGCATAGATCTGTGGGGGAAACATGATTTCTGTGGCTGTCAATGCAGCCATGTGAATTTAAGAGGGAAAATATCAACCAGGACTAATTTAATGTTCTTGATTGAATGTAGGAGTTTTGGCCATTTAGAAATTTTGAGCATGTGGGTGTGCATCAACGCAAACCTTAGAGAAGCTGCTGATATTAATCCTAAAAACTTGAACCTTGTTTTGAAGGGTTACCAGGAGAACGATTTTTTTTAAATGGCAGTAAATTTTTAGAGTAGAATTTTTAGAGAGAGCAGTTTCCTGACCTTCTATGTTTCCACTTTGTGCAATTCAGATTATTTATTTACCCTCTCAGTGTTTCTACTTAAGTTTTGTTTTAATTCTAGGTTGTACAACTTCCAGTTAAATCCAATACAACTACCTTTGATTTCCAGTCAGTAAAAATTTTAAACTTTTCGTCAGACAGTGTTTAAAATAGATCAATAATGTCCAACTTTCTGGAGGTTTTATTGGAGAACATGTCGCTGTACACCAAATTACTCCAGATTTCTTTGAAAATCAAACAATGGCAAACCAAAATGAACTGATTGTGTTTACTAACATCTCCCATTATAATTTGGAAAGAACAATAAATTCAACTTTAATTTATTGCTATTAAAGGTTGTTATCCATGTTTTTAATCCCCAGGATGTACTTAGCCTTTGTTTCTGTATTTACATGATTTCTTTTTGGGTATGATTGTAGTTTTGTCTATTCTAAAATACCAACTTTTTACAAAGATTACTCGAGTCTCTTTCCTAGCAGATTAGTAAGGTGATAATATGTATAATGTAACTGTGCAGAACAGCTGTGAGCTCAGGCAACACAGTCAGTAACACCTTTAATTAGATGCACAATAAATTTTAAATTTAATTGGTTAATTAATGATTGGTTGTCAAGTCTGATGTTCTTCTGTGTCTTGATGCCTCTATTAGTACATCTATTTTTATCACACCGTGTGCTTTAGGTACTTTCTCACAAAGTGCATGTGTTTTGACTAAATAGTTTTGAATCTGAACGCAACAGTTCTTGGTGAAAATGCTGTTTGCTGATACTTTCACAGAAACCTTTTCCTCACACCATATGTTTCCTAATTTTAAAGGTTCATCCTGTCATAATGCTCTGATCTGTGAGTGCAGAACCAAACAGCAATGATTTGTTTCTCTCTCCACTTCTTTGATTTCAATCCAGTGACTGTGAAGGAAGACGTTCATCATGGAGATGCTAAGATTCAATAGGGCTGAATTCAATTCAATTCAATTTATTGTTTGTCACTGTACACATGCACAATTAGGTTAACAGTGGAAATACAGTACAGACCAAAAGTTTGGACACACTTTCTAATTGAATTCAATGAGAAGGTGTGTCCAAACTTTTGGTCTGTACTGTATATACAATGTAAACAAATATGGGGATTTTTACATTATTTATAACATTAATCATGAGAAATAATAGCATGTTTAGAAGAACACTTTTAGAAACAACAAAAAACACTTTATTTAATTTTGTGGTGCAAATACCTAAATTAGTGCTCTTAACAATAGAGATGGCATCATAAGGGAACAAACAATGTGGAAATAAAGAAGCAACATTTCAAGACATCAGCCAGGAAGTTAGTCTAAAGATAAACAGGTCTTATAAAAGGACATTTGAGAAACTTGTGTAATAAAACCCAAAATGTTTGACCCAAATCATATTGTTTAAACGCCAGTTCTGCCAAATACAGAGATTTATGTCAATTCTGACACTTTAAGAGAGCTTAAGGTAATTCCCTAAAAAGAATATCTATGTTTTCTCTAATTTAGCTTTTGGATTTGTTTTTCCAAAATAACTGACATAAAGTAACATAATATGTCAGATTTAATATCAAAGAGTGATATTTTTTTGTCTTTTAAGGGGAGTCTAAATTATTGGTTTGAACTATTATAATAAATAGGTTGTGGCTACAAATAAACCTCTATGAAGTTGCTCTGCTTAGAACCAAACCAGAGCTTAGCCAACCAGACTGAGACTTGAGAATGTGACAACTCTCTTTTGAATGTTAATGTTAATGTTGAATGTAAACTAATGCTCAGTTTTAATTATAAATATTCACAAAACTTTATCGATAATCCGCTAATATCGAAAGAACACAATCCCCCATTGTATCCATTAAATAAGAAATGCAATTGAAACAATAAATTAATAAGTTTGTTAATGTGATAAGTCAATAAAAAAAAACATGCTGCATCCTCCTACCACTTCCTGTTGTCTTCTTCTTCATCTTTTCTGCCTGTGGTAACATCCGCTTGTTGACCACATGACCCGTTTTAATACAGACAAAACGTCAGCACAAAAACTTTTTCTTGAAAAATTAGCATTTTCAAAACTGGCATGTTTCCATTAAGCAAATTTATTTTTGTATTTCCAATTTGAGCAATTATCTAGTCAATGAAACGCAGCTTTTATCGCCATCTATCGACACTGCACTGCAAAACATTTGAGCCGCATTTAGTTGTGTCTGCAGTCTTCTTCTCGCTAAGTCAGACAAAATTTAGTGAGTTTGAGATTTTGAACCTAAGTGTCTGAGTTTGTGAAAGGTAAACGTATAGTAGTGAGTTGTTTTAACTTTTTATTAATTCTGTCAAACCTCCAAGAGTTGAATAAACTACAGTTTTTAGGTTAGAACTTAAAAAAACTGAAAGAAAAGACAGGAGTGGGAACTATTTCCCAGAATGCTTAGCGGCATGTTTTTTGTGCGTTACATTGGTATGACGCATGTGTGCAAAAGTTTATTTTAATGCAATTCTCAGTTTGCAAAGCTTGAGGATGATGTCCTGTGTTTTAGAGCAGAATTCATTGTGATGTTTAATAAAATTCATTATCAGATCAAACATTTTGTTCATGCAACTTGAAACGAGAATTTAATTATTCTAAAGAAAAATAAGTATTTTTCCTGCATATTGTGAAATAATTATTTGGTTCAAATTGTAGCATTAAGTTAAAACTCACAATTCAAGATTAATGAACTTTAAAAAACAATATTTAGACAAGTTGTCTTCTGTTGTTGAATCAACTTCCTGAACTTTCATTTCTGAGTTAAAACCAAAACAATTTTCTTGAAGGCAGCAGCTGGACTTTCATTTGCAAGTTAAACCACCTTCAAATGTTTTACAGTGTATCTATGAGGAAGGAAAATATCTGCTTAAACATAATGTACCTGGAGCAGTGTAGCCAGGATGCAAATAAAACTGAGAAGGTCACTAATCATTAGCAGGCTGCATGAATAATAAGACAAAGCAATCAAAATAGTAGAAAGAAACACATAAATAAGCAAAGCAAAACAATAATTACATCAGAGCGTCAAATAGAGTACAGAAATCCAAAACTCCTGACAGTTTTTGTAAGGAAAAGGCTTTAGTTGTGACAGTGCAATAAACAAAGGTCAGGAAAATCAATAAACTCATTGGGATTCATCATCTGAGGACCGTGAAGGTCTAAAACAAACAGACTGCTGTCAGGACTGTTCTATAAATGTCAGCCCATTATGGAGTTGGAGGAGGAAACGTTCATTGTAGGGGTTTGTTTTTTAATCTGTAGGAGCTAATTTGAACATTTTTGGCACCAGAAAATCAGTTATAGAAATTGTCCTGCCTGTGATGCCCAGTAGATTTACACCACCCAGGGACAGGGAGTGGAGGGCATGGAGGAGAGATTGCTCTGGAGCTCACTCTGCCAACAATTGATTGATAAGAGGTTTTGTTTTCCTGACGCCAACCAGATCACCCAACTTCCCCCCTCTTCCTCATTCAATCCCCAGTCCCTGAAGCAAAACTAATCCTAACTAAACTCCCAGGATTCCTCCCATTTCCCGACCGACTCTTATTTCTCTCACTCCCCCCACGCTCTGTCATTCCTGAAGTGGCACTAATCCTCCCACCCTTCTCTCTTTTTCATCTCTCTTCTCCTCCCCTTTACGTTTTTATGATCTGTCGCCACCAGACCAAGACTAATCTTCCTCTTTTCCTCGACGTACTCTTAGCTTCCCTCCCTTACACTTCCCCACTGCAGGTCTTCCTTCTTCCCTTTGACATCCTACTGTTATTCACCTCAAACCATAACTGTATTTACCTCTCTTGCTGCTCCCTCCCCTCCGGAGCACATCTCCGTTGCTCTAAGTCCTATTGACAGGAAAGTCTGTAGAAAACGGAGGGGGAAAGGCTCGTGTGAGAGCCGGTGCCATGTAAGTGATGTTACAACCCAAAATATCCTACAGAAGAGAACTTTATCTGACACTTTGGGACCAGGAGCTCTACCAAAGAGATGAAGGTGTGCTGGGTATCCATCTGCCTTTTAAACAGGGAACTGCAGTGCAACGTTCAGTGTATTTCCTGGGATATCATGTGATCCACTCACAAAGTAGAACATATTTGAGAAATATGTTGTCATTTGCATTTATTCCTCTTAAAGCTGCAGCATGTAACTTTTATAAAAAAAAAATTTTTTTACATATTTGTTGAAACTGTCACCATATTGTGACATACAATCTGTGAAAAAAATTAGCTCAAATTATTTGAATGTCACATAAAGTCCAAATAAAACACATGAAGGTTTGTCGTCACTGGATGACAAGCGTGGTTTTGCAGGGCTCAGTGACAGCAGAACCAAACACGTTACCTCCTTCATAGCTGGATTTAGACATATTCGGCCAGCTGCATTCAAGATTCTCAACATGTACTCATTCAGACAGCAACATTTTCATTTAATTGCAACGAAAGTGGCAATTTCATCCACACGCCAAAGCCCAAGTAGGGAATGTGGTCGCAGCAAGAGCAGTAGGCTGTCATCTCATTCTTCACCACCCTGGTGCTAATGCGTATATATCTGCCTTATCCACGTAATTACAGAGTTATCAGAGGCTTTCTCAGGTCCTCAGCCACCGACAGCATATGAAAAGAGCCCAATTAGGCAATTATCTTTAAAGGTAAGGCCTAATTCAGTCATTTGATCTTCCCGAAGAAGCATTGAGGAGGATACAGCAGAGCCCTGACAGCTAATTCAGGAAGAGGAGCGAAAAGCATGGAGGCTCATATAAAAGTGGAGAGGCCTTGTCATCATGTAACACTCTGGAAAACGTGATAGCAGAACCCGAATGTTCAAGCTACCTGCCAGGAAAGATTAGTTTCTGTACGCATGTTGTGAACATTCAACTGAGCCTTTGACCCATTGGCTTTAATGCTATTTATGGAACTGAAATCACTTTGATAAAACATTTAAATAAAGATAAACGCTCCTCAGTCACTTCCCCAGATAAGACAGGTCCTGCCCTATATATAAAGCTACAAAACATCAACCGTAATTCTCTGTTTTGTTGTCAATGAGTCTATTCTGCTTGGGCAAAGTAAAATGATGGAACATTTACTTTGGTATTTGATGGAAAGTGACTAATAATGATGGTTACTTAATTTTTTGTAACATTTCAGTGTCACACTGCTTCACACACACTGATTTCAAACACGTTCTCAAATATTTCTATGCATTTTCTCACAAGACAGCTGCAAACATCAGTGTGTGTTACTGGTATTTTATGTGATAGACCAACATAAAGTAGAGCAAAATGGAGTAGTGGAAGTGGCAGCATTATGCTGTGTGTGCTTTTCTCACAGGAGCTGGTCTGAGTTGATGGGTAGATGGACATGGGGTCACCTTCCAGCAGGACAAAAAATACAAAACCTAGCTCAGATCAAACTCCATTACAAATGCGCGCAAAACTTTGTCAATATTCTACTAATGTCGAAGAAATATTTAATTGCCTTCTAATAACTAAGAAAAGGAAACATGCCGTGCCATCATCCTCCAACTACTTCCTGTCGTCTTCTTCTTCGTGGTTTGCGCCAGTGGCAACATCCAGTTATTGATTATGTGATTTGTGTGATCACAAAAAAGTGTCCCATTGCAGTTTTGCAAAGTAACCAAATTTTGATACAGCTGAAGCAAACCCTCCGTCATAAGGCCAAAACGTTTTACTGAAAAGTACGACTATTTCCATTAGGCAAATTTATTTTCACTGTGCAATTATATCCTCAATGGAAACGCAGCTTGTATTATAATAGTAAAAGTTCAGATCTAAATCCAGATTGGTTTTAAAACTGGTCCATCCAACCTGACTGCGTTTGAACTATTTTGAAAAGAAGAAAAGGTAAAAATTTTATATCTAGAAATAAAATGCTGGTGGAGACGTAACCCCAAAAGACTTACAACTGCAAAAGGTGGCTAAATAAAGTGAATGCAAATGCATACCACATTTTTGGATGTTTATTATTCATTACTTCATTGTAAGCTACAAAATGAAATCCAAATAAATACAATGAGGTTTGTAGCTTTAGAATAAAACTGAATAGGTAAGAATAGATTTGAGTAGAACTGTAGACAACATGTTTTAAAAATGACTTAAAATGTATATTTTGCTTTCAGACGAGTGCCTTGAGCCAAGCTGTGTCTTTTTTTTATTTCAACAAGAGTGCTTTGGCTCATTCTGACAATAATCAGCACAATGATACCCAGACATGCTTCCATGCATTATTCATTTCTGTCTGTCTGATTACCCAGTACCATTTGAAAACCATCAGACTCAAATGTGTTTGGATTACAAGTAGTGAGGAGTGCAAAGGGGAAAATGGCTCTTATATTGCCCATCCATCATACACAAAGAGCCTTTTGCAACAGCAGGGGAAGGAAGAATCCATTCACTGACTTGCTCTTGGTACAGTTCATAAACAACAAGCCCAGTTTGACACAGTGGCTCTCCTGAGGGAGAGTACGAGTGGCCAATAAGTCATGCAGTTCTCCAAAATCCACCAAAAATAACTGCTGTGCCCAAGCTATTCATAACAGTTGGGTTGAGGGGAGTCATTTTACCATTTCCATTGATTACTGTCATTTCTGGAGGGCTATTGTCAAGAGGGTCTGAATGGAGAGGCTACTTTAGGCCCTACTTGCTGATCAATAGAGCAGTCTTGATGTTTAGACGGCATTTCACACAGCAAGGCCATGTGGAAGACCTCCTCAGGTCTCCTCCAGCTGGATCGATAAGCCATACTTACGCACACACACTCCATTTGCTCTTAACCTCAGGTGCGCTTAAATGTGCCTCATTTATGTGAGTGGCTCAGTGAATCACCCCAGATTGAGTCGCCTTGTTCTACATACAGAGAGCAGTGAAACGCCTCAGCCGGCTCGCACCGGTGCAAGAAATATACTAATGTTTAAAAGACCCCCGAAATGATCTGCCAAGGTTGAGAATCAAGATAAAGTGTTCGCTTGACTCTACAATTGATTTATAACCGACCTCACACAAAGAGCTTTTGAAAATACATGAGCCGGCGCCTCTGCGCTTACGGCTGATTTCATTTTGAGTCTGAAAAAGACGATCCAGCAAAATGTTTGAACCCTTACCGCCCTGGAGTGACGGAGAGAGAAGTGAGAGGCCTTGAGAGGCTACGTAGCGCCCTTACAGTGCAGCGTTTGTAAGGACAGGAGGCTTGACCTCTGCTGCCCGTATCGACAGACGTTACCGATTTTCCAGCTTTCAGCACCCAGTCTGCCAAACAGCCGACAGCCTCCTGCTCCCAACCTCATTACACTTTTCAATACCGCAATTCATAGAACAACTTTTTACACAAACAGGTCATAAAGTTCAATAAGCTCGATCTGCAAGGGTCAATCAATGCAACCAGACGCAGCGCTGCCCTGAAAGCACAGGTCTTAAAATCAGCATCTCCAGAGGAGCTTCTGGGACCGGATCAATGCCTGGCCAGCTGACTCCTTTAGAGGACCTTTTTAAGAGCGGCAGAGATTGGTTTAATGTGGAAGAGTTGGTGATCACTCGTGGCCTTTAACATCTTGTTGTAAGACAAGTGAATAAAGTCGTTTGCAATCGCATTAAACAAGCAGGAGCTTCATTAAAAGAAACAACAGGATTAAATGTGACCCATTACGCTTCCTTGAACAGGTTAGGATAGGCCTACGGCACAAACTAAACATGCTCACTACGTCTTTTCCACAAAATTATTCTTATATTGTGAGATTTTAGTCTTCTCAGATCTGCCCAGATCTAGTTACTACCCAAAAGTGGGTAGCAACTAGTTGTATTTCTTCACTTTCATTTACTTGAGTAATTTTTTTGGGGGGAAAATAGTTTTATTTGTACTTTTTACTTTTACTTGAGTAATTTTATTATGAAGTATCGCTACTCTTACTTAAATTTCTGGGTTTTCTACCCACTGAATGAAAAACAAACATGATTTAACAAACAATTCACCAGACAGAGACACACACCTGCAGTTTTTGTTAAAGTTTCTGAAGTTTTAAACTGATTGTTAAAAAGTTTCTTTTGTTTTTTTTTTGTTACTTATATGAATTATCGTCATTTTTGTCCTTAAAATACCAAGATTTTCACTTGCCTGAATATTGCAGAATATGCCTTATCCTTCCTGATGTGTCATTTCTTTGCCCTGTCTGTTTAGTTTATTACTTTTATAAATTGTGGAGTACAAATTACTTTAGACCAACATTTAGCTTTATACTTTTAACATCGGATCAAGACCAAGAGAAACTCCTGTTAGTTTATAGACTGTGGATTACTTAGCGACCCAGAACAAGAATCAAACATGGAGGACCAATATTTAGATTTATACTTTACAAATCTAGAACAAACTTAGAAAATACTATCTACTTAGCAACCCAGAACTGGAACCAGCATTTAGTTTTATACCTAACAAATCCAGAATAAATTTAAGATCCAGAGAAAACCCTATTAGTTTATAAATTATGGACTACTCCCTTACCTTTTGTCTTTATTTTGGTTTTGTTGTTTTGTTTGTATTTCCTTCTAATTCATGTAAGGCACTTCGAATGGCTTTGTTGCTGAAAATGTGCTAAATAAATAAAATTACCTTAGCTTTACTTTTCGGTCTATCTGATTATGTAATTTTTAAATATCAAATACTCTGTTTACTCATACTTGAGTAATTTCTTGGATGGTTGCTTTTTACTTTTACTTGGGTAAAAACATGTTGAAGTAGTGCTACTTTTGGTTACTCTCCCCACCTCTGGTTCTGCGTTTTTCACAGAACTGAACTGGTTATGACAGCAGAGCCACTGGGTAGACTGGACCTCTGTCTGTGCTGCTTTTCCCACTTCACTCCTACTTGCCAACTTGGCTACCCTGAGTGGATCAGAGACGCCACAGTGGCAGGTTAAACTAGACATCATGTCAACCAAATCAAGATGGCGGTAAGGTGACACAGTCTGATGGGAGACAAGTGATTTTCATAACATATTTACACCAAACTTAGAGTAAAAGTGGAAACTCTTCATACTGGGTAACAAAACAAGTCCTGGAGCACTGCACACACCTTCTGTTTTTTCCATAGAGCTAGTCTGGTACATTGCAAACAGCAGCTTATTGTAGATATTGCACTCGGTCTTGTTTTAACACCACAAACCCTGATATAAGCAGTTCTTCACTGGAAAATATGCCATGTTTATTTCCTAACCTCTGAATGTTAGCTGTTTGCATTAAAAACCACCTCCATTATATCTGTTGTTTTGCACATTTAGGGCTAAAATACAATACAAAGAGGTGTTTAAATGCCAAGTTTCACACTGGAGGACATCTAGCCTTAATTAATTACCAACTAATTAGATTTTAAAGGCTTTTGTTAAAATCAGGGCCGTCTGAAAATGTTAAAGTAAATTATGTCTCAGAGGGATTGCATCCTGGTCCACATTAGAATCTAAAATAGCCTGAACATTTTATAAAGTGCATGACTGACTTTTCTCAATGAGTTGCTACTTCGTCCTTTCCTTATTTTAATAATATGGGAATAAAGACAGGGAAAAATGTCAGGCTTTTTGCTTCAAGTTTTCCCCATAGCTGATTTAATCTGGAAGTTAAAAGGATTTGCATGACTGAATCCTTATAACAGATGTAGTCACACTTAGCCACATACTACTGTAGATGCAGTGTAGTTGTTTAAAGGTATTTTCAACTTTTTAAATGCCTAAATGGTTTGCAAAAAAGGTAGCGAAGGTCAAAGGATTTATTAACATAACTAGAAGATATGCCTGGATCATTATTTTTAGTAAACTGGCTGCTAAAACTTTTTAACTAGCATCACAAACAGCTGTAGTAGAAAATATTCACATCCCCTGATCCTTAATTAGCTTTATTTCAAATTACAACCACACACTCCAGCCTATTTTTTATGTGATAAACCAACACTAAGTTGAAATTCTGAAGTAAGCAGATTTTCACTTTTTTGTATATTTTCCAACCTGACAAGACGGATGAATTTACAGCTACATTTCACTGCTGTTGCAGCTGTTCATCTTTTGGGGAATGTCTAAGAGTTTTGCACATCTGCAGATTGAAATCTTTGCTCATTCTTCTCACCAGCCTCCCTGATCCCCCTGAAGAAAAACATCCACACATTACCACGCGTCCACCACCGAGCCTCAATGTGTAGCTGAAGCGTTCAGACCAATGCCAGTAATTATTAACATAAATCAACCCAAAGTGTGACATGTCCACCTCAAACATGATTTCCTTCCTCCTCAGTAACTTGCATTCGGATCAGTTTTAATCCCACCAGGATGTTTGATTTAAACATGTTCGCCTCGTAGCCTCGAGGCTCCTGCATCTTTTGGGTGGAAATCATTTAATATTTAGATTTCCTTTCACATGGCCACTCCGGAGGAAATTGCTGCATAATGTTAGCTAAATTAAATATTGCGCTAGATGTGTGAATGAAGGATTAATTTATCAGGCAGCTTGTTGTTTTGCAGAATATGAATCTCTTTTTTTTTTCCTTGTGTACTGTGAAAGATTGGTGCTATGAATTATTTAAGCTGTTCTGAAATTCATTTCTGGAATATTATCCTCTGGACGGTCTAATGGAGCCAATTTTATGGCTCAAAGTTCCATCAGGCGTCTTTTAAATATCCTCCCCCTCCTGCACTTTGCAGCAAACTTGGCTTCTTTTTAGGAGGTGTCCCACTGCGCTGACAACACCAATAAATATGCCATCTTCAAGAAGCACGTTTCATTTCCTTATCTACCTTCTCTCCATTCTCTCCTTCTTTATCTCCATTTCCTCACCCCTCTTATATTACTTTCTCATTCACATACTTCTGTACCTTTTCACGTTGAAGAGGAACGTCTGCCCAGCTTGGCTTTGTCTCCTTGAGCCTCGCCTCCTTTCTTCTTCCTCCTGCTCTCCGCTCTCTTCCTTAACTGAGCACATCTTCACACTGCCTTGTCATCCATCACACTTCTCTTTCACTGCTTTCCTTTCTACTTTAAATTATTCATACTCCTGGCCAAACTTAATAACAGTCTGGAGTTCTTTTGGAAGTTTTATGTTATTGAATGGCGGTACAATGTCAGGTGCTCTAATAGAACCAAGCTGTGATTCTGATGTTGTGTTTCTCAGAGCTGGAAACAGGTTTATTGTCTCTACAGATTAGGACTGAATCCTTACATGCAGATCCTAGATAAACTAGTCATACCTCTGAACGTGTTCACAATTTGTGTTTAATGTAAAATGGATAATTTATGATCATATCTGTAAAGGTATGAGGCTCGGATATTAGAAAAACGGCAGAACTGAACAAATGCACAAGAAAAATTTTGCTTTTCTGTATATGGAACAATCTGTCTAAAGAGAGTGGTTACTGCAACACAGGAGGCGGCTCAGGTTGCTGACCATCACAGCCTGATCATTACCCGGGGAACACTTTGCAGAAATTGTCACAAATCTTCCTGTGAGTCACAAAACATTATTTTCTTCTATTCCCTGTGACTTGTAGAGTTGCATAGTTACTACCCACGGCGTGTGAGTGTCGCCATGAGCTGTTTGCACCCACTGCCAGTCTGCTAGCATCTGGAACACAACATCCTGTCCTCCTCAAGCCATCTCCACATCTCAAAGCTTTACATTGGGACTCAAAGCGATGGCGCCGTTTTAAATACCCACAGGTCTTACTTTTTTTTCTTATTTTTTAAAGGATTAACGTTTGATTTCATTGCAGAATTTATGCAAAAAGACAGACCAGTCAATGTAAATTCTCTGCATTTATGTTGTGCTGCACTGCCCTCTACAGTTCAAAGTGAAAAAGACAGCAGAAAAGGGAGAAATTCTAAAAAGTGGAAAATTGCGATCTAATTTTTAAGCTTAAAAATTTAGAACCACAAAACCTCTCTGTGACCTAAGCATGTAACAGAACTGAACAACATGACCATTTGGAAACTACAAATAACTTAACACTCTATATGAATACATTTCAGATCTGTCAGTATTACTGCAAACTGATTGTTTAATGGGGATATATTTGTCCTTATGAGTAACAGTTTCAACATAACTTATTTTTTCCAGTTAACTTTCTCAAGCTGTCATTTTTATTTAATCTAAATGTTTTGAAGTTGAAGCAGTGTTTCAGTGTGGATGTATATATGCAAAACAGATATTTAACTTCAATGTATAGACACAAAATATCAAAATGTTTGTATTGTTTAAATAATAGCATGAAGTTTGTAGTGTTAAAATAATATGCCAACATTTGCAGAGCATCAAGAAAGTATGAGACTGAGGCCTACTGGCCAAATATCACATTATCATAAAAAAAACAACTTCAAAACTCCCAAAATATGTTAAATAAAAATTATTGCTACCCAAACAGCCCTTTGCTATATGAATATGGTGTGACTGATATTACAAAGACGATATATTGTGCAGCCCTACTGGGACATCTTGTAAAATTTATTTTGGTAAAATTATAACATGCTTTCATTTATCTGATGTATAGTGTTCCAACTTTAACACAAAAACCTTGATTATGTACAGCGACAGTCTGCAAATTGGTAAAAAGTTTTTACAATATTAAAATTGTAGTTGAATTTAACATTTTATTGGAAAGCATTGGTTGACCTTTGGTTTTTAGTTCAAAGTTGAAGATTCATGCATCGTCGTCATTTAGTGGCTTAACCAGCTGAAACATTCCTATGCCTTTTTTTTTAAGCTTCAAATTGTCCTTCAAGGTATATACTCCATATTCTGGGGAAATTTTTAAAAAGAAAATCAAATAGAAATGTAAACAAGATCCAAAGCAAACACAAAAGTGAAGGAACATGAAGCAAGATCCTGCCAGTGACGAACACCACTCCAACTTAGGAAAACATAACAATTTGCCCCAATGCCAAGTGAAATAAACAGGACAAAAATAAAATATCTGGAAAGCATTGACAAATGAAAATATACATCTTAGAAGAAAAAGGAAAAAGTACATGTATACACACAAAGTTAAATTTTATTCCAGTAGTTTTTGTCATTAGATTCAGTCTTGAAGAGAAATACGAACTGGCTGCTGCTGTAAAGAGTAAATTAAACTGAAAACATTTGGTTATTTTGCAGATAAGACTTTCGTTTTCTAAGGTCACTGCCTCAAAGAGATCCGTCATGATTACTGAATACGCCTTAAAAGACAGGTCTAGACAGTAGTTTTGAATTTGTCTATAAACTGTACATTTCTCAAAGTTTAACATATATAATCAGTTTAAACACCCAGGAACAAATTATAAACTCTATAGCAAGGGTCATCTTAGATATCTAAACTAAAGGGCTGCACCATATTAGAAAATTATTCTATTCGCTCTAATCTGAGCTCCAGTTAGCATTTTGAGCAAGGCTATTTCCAACTTTATAACACTCTTGCAATATATTAGTCAATTAATGCAGTCCAGTCTTTTGAAATATGAATATTATGTTGATATATTGTGCAGTCCTATATTGTGCAGACAACTCTAACCAATCAGCTTCACTGTTTCCTGGAAAGTTTATCTTGTTGAATCATTCCTGTTGCAACTCTAGACAAACCCAAAACACTAAACAGGGGGGGGAAAAAAATAAAAAAATGAACCCATCAGTAAAATTTTAAGTTTACATTTATTTATCAAAGGGCAACACAATTCATAAATACTGAGCAGCTTGTTGGTACATTCAGACCAAGTGAAGTGAAATCCTCTAAAGCAGAATGAAAACAAAATCAAATCTAGTTCATAACAGGAATGTTGCAGATTCTCATGTGTTAAATGACAATTTACAGACTCATACAACGAAGCAGCAACATGTCAGCTCGAGTCAAACTAATCTAGAGTAACGATCAGGTGGTTTCATAACTGTATAACTCCTGTTAAAGCTTCGCTCACCACACTATAGTAATTGCTCTAATAAACTGCAGATCCAAGCAGACGTTGAAGCCATTTTAAAAAGTCAAAAAGGGTTTGAATGTGTCAGACGTGTTGTTGCAGATTCCTTTTCTTACATAAGAACAAATCCTTTTTTTTTTTTCCCCTCTCCAACACGTTCACTCCACATCCATTGTTCATAAATGATAGTCCATCTCCAGGTCCCTAATCATCAGCACAGAGATCCGATCCAACGGGAGGTTGGTTTGACAGCATGATGGGAACTCTGATCGGAGGCACTTAAAGGCTGAGCTTTGCAGGACTCGAAAAATACCTTTAAGATTTTGGGTTAGGCAGAGGGCGGCGAAACAGCAAGATGTGAGGTTCTAGAGGGTGAAAAACGCAGAACAAAACATGTCAAATTCAAAAGTACATTTAAAAACAGCTGAAGACAAAACTTTAGACAAGTCAGGGGTCAACATCCTTTGCAAATCCGACAATATTATGGTCAAGTCCAGTCCTCCACAGCTATATCATCCGATTTTCAAACAGATTCCTGCTCTAAACACACCGGGATCCCATCAGACACTCAGCTCTACAGAGGCCTGCTAATGAGCCAGTCAGTCGGTCCAGGTGTGCTGGGGAAGGGACGCATCTGAAAGTTGTAGGATGGTAAGTCAAGAACTGGACTTGGGCAGACCCAGCATCAAGATCATACATGGGTGAAACATTGAGAGAGACTTTATTATGCAGGAGTAACAGAGGGAGCCTCTACTGGAACCCTAACCTGCTCCACAACAAGTTGGGTTTCAATATAGAAACATATTTCAAAACAGAACCACACCCAGGCTTGTGTCAGACACTCTGAAATAAAGACGAAACCCTGAAAACAAAGAATCTCCTTTCAGAATAATAGACAACTTGTAGAGGAGAGAACAAGCAAATCTCAAGAAACCTTGATGCAGTGAGGTGATTTTGAGGGGGGGGGGACATTAAGGGAGCGGTCAGTTTCAGGCAGTTGAAAGAAAATTACATGTTCATTATACACAAGTTGGTTTTTGGGGGTTTTTTAATCACTAAAGCAATAACATTTTACTACATCCTATTCTTAAAGAAAAACATTTGGATGAAAAAAAAATAGAGGGAAGTTAAGAATTTAATCTATTTAAGTGCCTTGACAAGATCATCTTCCAGCTAACAAATAGGAATACATGTTCATTTAGGAAACAAGATTGCATTTCACTGAGAAATGAAAACGTTTTGCATCTACAAGTATAAGAAAACTTGCAGATGCATTTTTTGTAAATTGCATCTACAAAAAAAAAGTATATAATCTAACATCAATACTACAAGTACAAGCATACATAACCAAAATAAAAAGCTTAAACCTTTTCTTGGCTCTTGACACATTGCACTCAGTTGTCAACACTTCCACTCCAACCCAGCTTCGTTTTGTTGCTGTGCACATTTCATGTATTGCTGTTTCGCTTGCTGTTTTTACCTCCCAATCGCTTATAATAGTCATGTTTCAGAAGCACAATTTCTCTTATAGTATTTGGGGGGAAACTGAATGTCTGAAGATAAATTCCTTTTTGATAGACTTATCACTTAACTGCATTACAGAGTTTTTTTTAAGTTTAGTTTTTTTTTCACACCACAACAACCACATTATTCAGAGTTACAAATCATAAGTGCCAAAATTTCTCAAAGTAGAAACTGCATACGTCAGTCGAAACCAAAGATAATTTATGACCCATTATTAAAACTGTATGCTAGACTTCAAGTTTCATCTCTATTAATTTCAGAACTTAAGTCCTGATCTAAGAAGATTAAATATACATATAATAAAGACTCACGGAGCAACCACTTTATAGTTTTATAGTGAAGTAATTGTTTAATAAGCCAGACAACATTGGAGAAACATACCTGTGCATTTCACTTAATTTTTTTTATTAACGGGTTAATCATGAAGAATGGATAACTGCATTTTAGTATTCAAAACCTGGTATTTATCTTAAAGTGTGGATCTAAACACATGGTCTCCATCAAGGCTAGATCTTCCACATGTCATCAACAGTCACTTGTATGAAAAAGAAACTGAAATAAACAAGGGTAAAATCAGAAATGTAGCCGTGTGAAGGTAAATGTATGTTTTAGCTAACACCAAGCATACCTGGTTGATGGATCATGTAATGCACCCATCCCTGGCTCTGCTGGACCCCCAGGTTCCTCCACTCGGTCTCAGACATCAAGTGGGTCTTGGGTACACGTTTTGCGATGTCTTTGGGCAACATTACATGTCTGCAAAATTGTACAACGTCAGAATAAACTGGACGCCTGTTCGGTTCGTGTTGGGTTGTCATGCAACAGTTACGCAACATGAGGCCAACAAATGTCAATCATGAAAGTTAAAAAAAAAACTATGAATAAAGCCCACCTGTATTCGTATTTGTCATCGTCATATTTGTCAGAGTAGTAGATCTGTTTGTGAGACATAGCGGAGGCCTGGAAAGAAGTTTCAACCGTTAGTTAGCGTCCAAAGTAAAACTAGGCTAAGTAGCGTGTTAGCAGCAAGTTTTAGTAAAGCAGGCGCAGCTAAGCTAACGGCTTCAAGTTAGGCATGAACTGGTGAGACATGTAAACAACAAAACATTATTTAACCGTTGTAAACCACCGTGGAATAACTTTTAAACTTACCGTATGAAAGCGCAAAGTTACTTTGATCGAAAAATAATCAATTTATGTAGTTATTCACATCCGACAACAGCGAGATGTTCGCTCTCTCTTTGTTTCCCTCTCGACTGTTTTCAAGCCCGCTTTACTGCGTTCAAAAAGACCTGGCTTCCCGTCATTGGTCAACCAGAAGACCAAGCTTACCTTTCATTGGCTGCTCTGAAGATGAAAGTCGATTTCATTGGCTAATACATTTGTTAGAGGAAATAACGTAGTTTCCATCTGACTTTCCAATTGGCCAGCACAATTTGGTCGGTGGCTTTAATGAAAATAAAAAAAAAACAAATCTTGCCGTTTTCTTCATTTATTTAACAACTTGAGTCGCAAATTGTTTGACAACTAAAAATTTAAGCTTACCACGTAATGAAATTTAAAGTCTGCTCTATTTGCATTTAGTTTAGTATTTTTTTTATGTAAAAGTACAAATGTTTTAAAATGTACATTTAAAACGATTTAATTTTTGCTTTCATATCGATTATCATCAGTGTCACAGCAGGAGATATTTTCTACAATATGTAGATCACAGCTTTCTGTAAATACTAACAAAACTTTTTTTCTTTATTTTATATTTTCCTCTACTAGTAAAAAAAATAATCTAATTGTTCCATCTTTGACACTGGTTGGTGGGATATCAAACCCCAGTTACACTTCTACTATTTTTAATTATTAGTAAGAAAATAAGATTCTTGTGAATTACAAGAAATAAAGGGGATAAAAGTAAGTGTTTTGTTTAATGGTTTCTTTCTGTCCAGAAAACAAATCCGGCTCATTTGAGACTACGCTCTCAGTCTGATACCAGTAGTTATAAGCACAAACATGCATGCGAAGTATGATGAATATTTCTGTACCAGTTTACTATTTGCAAGGGCAAAGACCAACTTTCACACCTACTGACCACTTACAATGGTAACCCTACATTTTGTTTTGGGACAGTAAGAGGAAGCTTGGACACCTTTGGAGAATTCATGCATGCAATTTATTTTATTGATAAAGACCGGCACAAAGTAGAAAATTTAAGACTACCTTTTTACATAAACGTTTTTAAAAGTGAATTGTGAAAAATGCCATGCACTTGCATTCAGCCTTCTTTACTGTGATATCTTAAGTAAAATCTGCCATTTTGTCTTTTTTCTTTACCAAATGGCCTATCTTAAAGTAACAAGAGGCACAGGACATACAACCACATACCTGACGGCAGTCAAGATAGATCAACCTCTATGCAGAAAGAGCCTAGGCCAGGATTCTGTGCAGCAACATAAATACATATTCAGATTAATCCAGCCGTACAGAAAGATCCATCTTTCCATCATCAGCTTTCCCAACCCCTTGAAGCATCACAAAGCATTCATAGGAAGGATCAAGAAAATTATGGACAACCCTGACCATCCTCTTCACGAGACTATCTTGGGAAGGCAGAGCATCTTCAGTCAGAGGCTTCTTCAGATTCAGTGCAGTACAGGCTGCTGCAGAAGACCTTTCCTGCCAACAGCCATCACACTCTTCAATAACTCTTTGAAGAATCTAAGTTAATGAGTTACAACAACATTTAACATTTATTAATTCCCTTTGGTATTAATAAAGTATTTTAGAATTTGAATTGAATTTTGAACTTGAATGATTCTGCCACCACCGTGTGTCATGGTGGGTGTGACAAATTGAAGACAAGTTGCGGTGTTAGCTTTTCATCACATATAGTATTTTTCATATCAGACAAAAAGCTAGAATTGGATTTTATCTGACTAGATCTAATTTTTCCACGTGTTGGCTCATGCCCCCAACATAATACAAATGGCCTTTTGCTTCTGTAGCAGCTCTTTAATCAAAACCTGCTGTTTTAAATGTGCTCAGAAATATTTTTGACTGGACTAAATTGAATATGAAAGACTTGAGCTGTTTTATTTTTTTTCCCCCTGACCTCTATATAGTTTTACCATATTGTTTCCATATTTTGATATAGATCTACAGAGTTGTAGGAGGCAGAAAAGTGCTTATCACAGTCTGAATACTAAACACACTAATTATAGAGGATAAGGAATCAGATGATGAAACCAGTGTCCACTCTGCAGCAACCGGATCGGTGGCTTGTCCACTCTGGTAAGTCCCACAGTCAAATATAGCTGTGCAGACGTGTCAGTGAGCCGCTGGTCCGTGCAGCCTCTCCCTGCTGTGTATAAATATGTGTGCACACATGCTTCCTTGGGGTCGGGGTCACACATGAATCTGTATTATTATAAACCCAGGAGAAGAAGCCCCGTCCATCACCTGCCGCTTTTTTCACCTGCGTGCGTCAATCACGTCCCTTTCCTGACACCGCTTCTGCCTGAGTGGTTCAGCTGTCGTCCGGGGGCGGGCGCTCCTTGGCAGATCCTGAAATCCCATTGGCTGAGAGGTTTCTTTGGTTGACGTGACGCAGCTTGGAATTCCCAAAGTTCCCAAGTTCACAGGAGAAGAGCGTTGATTTTAGGAGTAAGCGAGAGGTTTTGGAGGAGAAATCAGCTAGCGACTGGAGTATAAACAGGTTTGTGTAAATAGACCGTCTTTTATCGGGTGTAGTTTGACGTGCTGGACGCTCCTGCTAGCTGCAGGGCCTGAGTGGGAACGCGGAAGAGTGGGAGTGGGAATGTTCAGGCTACCATCCTTTGTTTACCTTCATGAGTGTACCTTCAAATTGGTTGCTACAACAACCGCAGCCCCTAAAGTGTGTCTCTAATTTGATTTAAACGGAACCGTTGCACTCCTGAGCCTGCGGGTTAGTGAGTATGTGTCTCTATTTGCCTGTTTTTGGATCAATGAGCTGCTTCAAGCTGAGGTTTCACCATCTTTGGTGATTTATCTGCCGCTCACGCTGTCTGGCTAAATGGATGTAGATGAATTGTTTGTCTGTGGATGTTAAGTCAGGTGTTTTGCTTGTTTTTCCCTTCTTAATTTTGCTGCGCAGCTGTGTATTATGGATGCCACCATCCCATTACATAACTGGAATCAGGCACAATCAGCTCTTTATCCCGCCTGAGCTCCGTATTGTTGCTTAAACCTTCCTTAGGTTGCACAATTGTGTCCTTTTAAACAACACTTTGCATAATCACCTCAAACACCGCATGCATTGTGGGAGAATGTGCCTTTTTTATTTGTATTTTTTCTCTACTTCAAAACTATGCACAATACTAGTACAGTACTGTTATAAAATAATACCACAGCCAGTTTATTGAGTTAGGATAATTTGTTTGAAAAGATTGGTGCCATTTCGACATGTCCACTGAGGACACGTTGTTGCTTTCGTCATGTGCAGGATATTATAAAGGTGAATCTGTGTGGTGCTGTGCCAACCTGAGCCTCCAGAGGGCGATGTCTGACAGCAGCAACAGCACAGGCAGCACTGGCTCCTCCACCAACAGCTGGACCCTCCTCTCTCCTGAGGTAAGAACCAAACTTTGACAGGAAGTCCAAATCCTTTGGCTTAGCTTCATAAGAAGAGAAAACTAAACCTAATTTAGCAATTATTAATGAGTTGCATGTTGGTAAGCTACGTGGTGTTCCGCTGTTGTTAAACCTCTTTAGTCAAAACTTTAGATGAGCACAGGACAACAGGTGAATGTGCAGGTTTGTTGCTGACCGATATTTTCATTTTTTAAAAACTCCACTCATCCTTATAGTCTCCAAAATCATGGAGATTCAGCAAGATGCTGCTTCTTTTCTCGCTTATTTCTTCATTTTGTCTATATTTCACTTCAATCCAGACCGTGTCTTCCTGGTACCTGGCCGAAACCACTATGCTCACCGTTGATCTGAATATAAATGAACAGATAGAAATTGCACCATTAAGTACACCACTTAATATTGTTTAATTTCAGACAGTGAGGAAAAATTGTTGTATGTTCTTATATGGTGTAAGTAAGTAGATATGGTGGTAGTAGAAAAGGGGGGAGGGTGAAAAAATAAAGCAAAATTGATTGCTTGTAAAAGTTGGGTTACAAGGATTCAGGTGATATGTTTAAAGCAAAGGAAAAGGCAAAGATTTTGAATAACACCAGAAAGAGTACACATACATAATATTCACCAAACCTCATTTCATGGAGAAATGTTGGGACTCTTTCGAGGCTAAAGTTTGTCCATAAAGTTTGTTGGTATCCGGGTGGTTGTTGTTTTGTTTCACTTCAGAAAGAAGCTTTTTAATGAGGCCTGTGATTATTTCAACTTCTTCATGTTGTAAGCTTAACTCCTCACCTTTTTTTTTTTTTTTTGAAGGGTTTCAAACTTAAACATACTCATAAATGGATTCATTTGTTTGTCCAGTACAGTGCTCACATATTTGCTTTAGTCAGACTGACTTTCATTGTTGAAAGACAAGTAAAAGAAAGCTTCAAGCCACTGGC
This sequence comes from Xiphophorus hellerii, assembly GCF_003331165.1. Classification (NCBI taxonomy): domain Eukaryota; kingdom Metazoa; phylum Chordata; class Actinopteri; order Cyprinodontiformes; family Poeciliidae; genus Xiphophorus; species Xiphophorus hellerii. The sequence goes on from NC_045684.1 coordinate 12,258,071, forward strand.
TCTAACTCGTCTGACTTTAATGCCCACTATCAGTCCTTAATGAGCAGCCACAACCAAAATGGATGAAAGCTTTGAATTTTTAATTCTCTCCATGGAAGGAAGGTGCTGTTTTAATTAAATGCCTTATTATGTTAGTATGGCAACATACATAAAAAACTTTAATGACAAAACCATAACGACCAGCAGGGGGCGACGTTAGAGAGGGAAATGTTGTCTTTTACCTGCATTTGAGTTGTAACCAAAACACTTCCATAGCAACCGCTTTTTTTAAAAAAGGAGATCCAATCGTAGTTTTACGCACAAGCATAAAATAAAGAACACCAACTACTGATAAGTAGCTTATAAAAGACAACTTAATAATCTCTTATCAAAACCTATTGAGTCACTTGAGTCAACAAATGGGTGAACATATAAACAATAAAGAAGATGTTTGTTTCTATGCATTTAAACAAAAACAGGTACAAAGAATTATTTGGGGGAAAAAATAATTCATATTAAGCTTTTTTTGGCTTTAGCTTTCTCACTGAATTTATGACAACCAACTTTAATTTAATAATTACTGCATTGTAAGATAAAAAATCATATGCAGTCTTTGCCTACCTGCATTTCACCATACTCAATTAGCACATGGAAACAAACAATCCGGTTCTTCTGTGGTTTTGAGGTGGCAGGTGTCAATTCATCAGAGTATAAATAGAGGACACTCATGTTTTGGCAACCAAAGAGCCAAGACTTCTGAAAACTGAACCCAACTGCTCTAGAGCGTTTCAGATGCAAATTCCTCTCTCATTTGTTATAGTCATCCAGTTTACTGGTCAGGAAAAAAACCAAACTAAATTTGAGTGATGCAGAAAGTTTTCAATAACAGAAAATGCTCTGACCTCCAGGACTTCAACCAGAACAAAATCTAATCAAGAATCCCCCCTAGTTTATTATATTCATTGAAAATGTAAGAAAGTGTTTTAATTTAGTTTATTTTAGGGTGAGTTTTAATCCCACTTGCTTTAATATTTAATAGTTATACTGGACATCTGCTGCAGGCATCCTCATCTCACTCTCCAGTCACTGGCCAGACAGTAAATTACATCACTTTTCTCATATGAGTACTCTTAATGTGCAAAGTACATACTTTCTACATCATGTTCAAAAATTAAAGAAGCATTTTTATATCTGTAGTTGGATGAATTACATTACAAAGAGCTGACATATTAATCTTGATGAGGAAGAATTGACCTATGAATATCTGTCTTAAGTGTCCTGACTTCAGTAGGAAACATTTGCATGCCAACGATGTAGGAAATGAAACTCTTGTTTATGGAGAGATGCTTATCAAGACATCCCTCAAAGTGGATGTGAATCAACCTGGCTAGTGAATGCAAGTTTAAGTACAACATTTCCTGTCTAAACTTGTAACCCCGAGCCTAAAAATCCTACAAATCTGCCGGATGTTTGCAGGAAACCAAATAATGAGTCACCAGCCGTACAAAAGGCTCAGCATGAATGAAAGCCACTCCTTCCTCTGCTATCTTTTACTGCAGAGGAATGTAACTGCATTGTTGGTTTTGTCTGCCTCAGGTGTGAAGACGGCTCAAAGGTTTCGTTCCTTTAAGGAACCAAATGCTGGGATTGTTGCCTGGCTGTCTTCTGATACAGTGTGCAGAAAAAAAACAAAAAAAACTGAAGCTTTAGATATTGTCTGGAATGTGATCAAATATGAAAGAAATCTAATATTGGCATTAAAATTGTTAAAAAAATAAAAGCTAAATATTAACTTTTATCTCTGAGGTTATTTTATGTACTTCAGAAATGTTTATCCTTTTTCTTTTAAAATAATTCAGGTCACACTGGTGATCACATACAAGTCGCATATATTTGGAAGCGTAAACGACCACAGAAAAAAAAAATTCAGATTTGACAAAAAAATAGGAATTGGGTCACTTCAGGCTACAACGAGAACATCACCTTTGTTTTTGATCTTTTTTTCTTCTTTTTTTTTCTAAAATATACTTGTTGTTCTCACCATGAAGGATGTGTCTGTTAGTGGTTTATGTCGACAGGTATGTTTTCCTGTCATTGCCACCTGTGAGATGTTTTAACCTGGATCCTGTTGGCTCTTCTCTCCCCACAGGAGGCTGCCATTGAGAATGTTGGGCCTGCAGACGACGGCACAGAGAGTCTGGGCGATGCCCCCAGTCTCTCTGAGGAGGTGGCAGGTACTGACCAGTCTATCTCTACCCTGGGGTGTAAATGAGCTGCTGTTTCTGTTCCGACATGGTGTGTACTTTGTTTCAGGAGCTGCAGCAGAAGAGAAACCAGCTGAGCTTCCAGTAGAAACTGTCTTGTCTGAAGAAGGCCATCAGGTTGGTACCGATAGTCGTGCAATTACAGACCTTATAAATTATTAGGAAGCAAACCTTTAAAGAGCACAAGTCTTCATCATGAAATACTGGACTATAGGGCTGAAACGATTGAATTAATCGATTACTGAAATAATTGTCAACTGATTTAGTGATTGATTAATTATCAGGACTATAGAAGCTTTTAAAAAAAGCAATTTGCTGAAAGAACAATACACGTGGAGCATTAAGCCAAAAAAAAAATATATATATATATATATAATTAACTATATATTTTTTTTGCATTTAAGATAGAAAAACATTCTTTGTTTGTAAGCAGAACTCCTCAAGTGGCATTTTTAGCTTCACCTGGTTAAAATTCTGCTAAAAAATCTCCTATTAATCACCTTTAAATTATCAACGATTAGAAGATAGTATTATTTTTTTAGCTGCAAATGCATCTTTGCTACAAATAATCAAGCGTTCATTTAAATAACTGTTATTGCACAAACGTAACTGAAAGATTAACTTATTTGTAACATTTTATGTACATCAATATTGTGTGAAAATAAGGCTTAAGTAGATGAAAAATATGCATTTCTTTTTATCTGATTAATCGTCAACATAATCAAATAGACTAATCAGCTATGAAAATAATCTTCAGTTGCAGCAATAATGAAATATGTTGAGCTCAGTAGTTAAAAAAGTCAAACCCTGAATGATAAGTTTCTCTTATATTCAGGTGTGTCAGGAAACTTCCCCAGAGTCTGGCGAGGGTCCGATCCCTTCCAGCCCGTCCCGACTGAGCCCTCTCCCCTCCATTCCTCTGGATACCTCGTACATCGACACGGAGAGTCAGCCCCCGGTCATCCACGACATCGTGACCACCTCTCCCAGCGACAACGAGCCTCAAGGTGCCATGCCTTTGGTCGGCAGCATCGATCTGGCCGCTCAGCTGGAAATCCCAGCTGTAGATATTCTGCTAGCGGACCCCACCGAGGTTCCCCCTCACGTGACGGACGCCTCCGCCGCTGCCGAGGCTGCGCTCCACACGCCCACTGATTCTGAACCGACGCCTGCGAGTGCTGTTGCCGGGAGTGACGTCTGGAGCTTTCAACCTAAGGTTAACGTTCCCACGGAGACCCTTACAGCCGCTGAGCCTCCGCCTCATGTCGAGGCTGAGGTCAGCTTTGCTGCAGAGCCTCCCAGTCCGGTCCCAGAGCAGCTGAAGACTGGAGGAAGTCCTGAGCCAGAGACGGTCGGCTCTGCTGAAGCAGAAGAAGACGTGGCTGATGCTGAGAAAGAGGAAGAAATGCCATCCGAGTCACAGAAGGTGGATCAAGAAGCAGAGGAAGGTATAAGAGGTTCCAATCACTATTCCTAAATGCATTCTCATTAATTGTTTTATCATGAAAAAATGAATACAGTCAAAAAACAAACACCTGAAGGCTAAAAACTAGCTTCATTCTTTGCAGGTAAATCAAATAGGAAGAAGAAGAAGAAGAGGCGAACTCTGAGATGATTTGTGACCACGTTTCTTATCTGTGTCGTGTTAGCATCTGGAATATGATTTACTAGTCTGACAGCGAGTCCCACACCCCGTTGAGAAAATGCATAAACCCTCAAGCATAAAATTACTGCTGTTGTAATTTAGAGGAAAAAAAATGTCACCCATTTCCACAAGCAACAGTCTGCTTTTGTCACCGGCATTTCTCACATGGTGTTTGCAAAATTCCTTTTGTTTTGCATGCCATTTTCTGTATGTAGGCTGCCAGTGGATAATTTTCGTTTTGGAAACGACTTCAACACTTGACAGTTTAGCCTCCAAAGATGCAGAAATGATTAATTGAAGTGGTATGGCGGGACAGCTGAGTATTTGCGGTTGAGTTTCAGGCTCGTTGGCACAAAGACTCTGCTGTTGCCGTCTTCTGTTTTCATCTTCTGTGTGTCTTTATTTATTTATTTTTCAGATCAGTCCAGCAGCATGGAGATGGGTGAAGTGAACGGCTTTGATGATGGACTAAGGAGGAGGAATGTTCCCTCCTTTGAAGCGCCAAGACCAAGAACCTCCGATGAGGAGGACGACGAAGAGGAGGTTGAGTTCAAGATGGCGGAGAAAAAGGAGGACAAGCCGTGGTTCTCCATGAACAAATGCATTGTGGCAGCTTTGGTCCTGCTCTTCTTAGGTTCCCTGTTTCTGTCAGGTGAGTTCCTCTTCTGCGCTGCTAGTTGCAGGTGGTTCTGCTTTTTGCAGCAAACAATTGTCAGTTTACAGACGTGCAAAGCTAATCAAAAATTAAAAACAACCCCGTAAGTAAAACTGACACTACAAGAAACATTTCGAGTCAAAGAATGACAAGTTGACTTAATCTTCGCCTCCTAATTATCTTTGTTTTTAATTTATTCCTACCTGAGAGTAGGAATCAAAGATCACAATAATTAAATTTTACATTTAACGTTAATGTTTCCAAGCCCTCTGAATCGGCCACACATCCCTCTCTCTGGTACCAACTCACAGCAAATACCATCTGATGGCAATTTGCATGATAAACGGGTTAAATTTCTAACCAGCTACAGGGTTTATGTGTGTGCTTGAAATCCTTGAATTTCAAATAGGTGTTTTCAAGGTTTGGAAAGTGCTTGATTTCTGTATAAGGTTCTTGAAAGTGCTTGATATTAAAACTGCACAGTTTTGTATTAAAGTGCAATCTAACATTTGATTAAAAGCCTATATTTAATAAGCGTTATTTACAGTTTTCTAAATTAATGTTTCTCAATGTCTGAAGTTGAATGAGATAAAAAAATGTCTTGTTTTTGGTCAGTTAGAATGAACAAAACTATTTCTATTTGCTAAATGCCTGAAAACATAGTGAGAATATTCCTCAGAGATTTTTTTTGTAGCTTTTCTTTTTAATTTGAGCAGGAGGGTCATTTACCCAGGATTTGTTTGGATTCTTTCAATGTAATGAATGTTTATTATTCCTAATGGCTCCATAAGTTACTAATCTCTGTAATTTAATATGAAAGGTTGTTTTTTATTTTATAAACAATGTTCTTCAACTATTAGATTTTTATGTTGAACTAGTGTTTTGTTCTCAGACCAGTCAGGTGTGTAGGATATGTGTGTGAGAGATTTCTAAACAAAAATTTTTTTTATTTATTTTAGGTAACCTAGTTCCTGCTGTGAAATATAAAATACTATCACGACATTAATAATTGACACTACTTTTTGTTTTTTTTTACTTCACTTGTGTTGTTTTTACCTCCGATGTGTGGTACTGGAAAAGTGTGAAAACTTTTACCTCGAGTAGTTTGAGTTTGTACGAACCCTGCGACCATACAGAATGATCTATTCTGTTTAGAGAACGACTGTATTTGAGTCATGTAAACATGTTTCTTTGCCGTCGTCAGCAACACTCGGGTGTCCGTTTTTGAATCCTGTCGACTAAGCTGCGCTACGTCAACAGGCTTCCTCTCTGACCTGGATAATGCTAGGTCGAGCATCAAAGATAAGAGCGCAGCGTAAGCTTCAGCCCTCACCGGCCAGCGCTCTGCAGATTGCCGGAGGATTTATCTGCTCTGACGGTTCCTGCAGCGACAGCAGGAAAAAAGCAAATAACACTTTTTCTGAAGTGTAGAGTGACAGTTTGTTGCTGTTTAGGGGGAATCATGAGGGCGTGGTTTGATATCGGCGCAGAAATGTTGGAATGTTTATGTTCGATGGAGTGAGAAACATGATTCCTTTTCAGCTGACGTGTGCAGGCTGAAAATATTTGTTAATAAAAAACATCTTTTTGCCAGATTTATGTAAAAGTTGTGTTTTCTTGTCTTGCAGGGGACATTGACAGCCCTGAATTGACTGGCGAAGACAAGGTCAAAGACCAAATGCAGGTCAGCTTTTACCTTTTACTCTCACAGAATGCAAAAACATAAAATCCTATCAAATATTTTTGGTCTAGTTTTTAGTGCAAAGATCTTAGTTTGATTGAAATTAGATGAAACTAACTTACAAGTAACTTTCAGCAAGATATAGGACTTTGATTTAAGTAAATAATTTCTTAATATTGATGCAAAAGTTCGACTGGCAGATTATTTAACTTGTAAGAAGAAATAATGAGTGAAATAATCTGCCAGTGGAACTAGTAAATTAATTTTTTTAATCAATATTAAGGAGTTATTGACTAAAACATCTTGCTTGGAAGTGACTTGTAAGTCTTATTTCAAGTGTACTAAGATGTTTTCACTAAAAGCTAGGCCAAAAAAATATTTAGTAAAAAATGTAATGTTCAGTATACAGCTGAGCCATTTTTGTTCAATAATCATCAGCATTGAAGCTGTTCACATGAACAATAAAAAAAGTAAACAACTTATTTTAAAAATATGCATTCCATTCACACACCCATGAATTCCTCTTCAGGACTGGCTTTGCAGAGATCCACAGGATATGAAAGGGCTGCTGGATGAAATAACAGAGCAAATCACTCATCTGGAGACTCAAATTCAGGTCAGCATGCAATCCTATTGGTTTCAGTTCTTTACCTTCATCCTTTCTTACAGTGAAGCCACTTTAAAGTGCAGATATCTCGCGCTTTATTTATTGCTGAAGCTTTGGGATTTCATTTGCAACCTGTCTCGTTTTTGCCTTCTGCCTCAGCTTAGGAAAGAACAACTTGATTCGGAGATTCAGGCGTTGGCTGAGAGTGACAATGACCAGGACAAAGCTGGTCTGGACGAGAGGAAGTTGAAGCTGAAGGAGGAGCTGGCGACCCTGCCTAAGCTGAGCACAGAGCTGGAGAGTCTGCGGGCCCGAGTGAATGAATACAACCAGTTCGCAGGTACGACTGCGACGTTACAAATCTGGTTTATGTGAAAAATAAACACATTCCTGTTACAATGCTGGCCTTTTGTGATGTGAGGAAGGAAGAATAAGCCTTTTTTAGATGGAAAAACCTTGAAAAAAAGCACTACAATAACGTGAATCAAAGGAATCAATCAAAGTAAGCTAATACTTTATTGAAGAACCTTAATTTAATTATAAAATTCAGTCTTTATTTGTAGTTTATCAGCAAGACTTGACTGACTTTCCTTCTTTACTTGAAGAAGTTCTCCTAATCTTTCAGAATGTGATGACTGTCCTGATATTTGGACAGATTTGGTTACAAAGTTTAACTTTGCTCAGATAAACTCATCATTTTGTTAATTAGGGTGAAAAACCCAAAATATTACCAAGTAATTTTGGTCTAGTTTCAAGTGCAAATATCTTAGTGCACTTCAACTAAGACTAAATTTACTTACAAGTACTTTGTTTATTTATCCAGCAGCCATTGCACACTTACTTACAACTTCGTTACAGGAACTTGTTTTAAGTAAATAATTCTTTATTAGTAAAAAAAAAAAATGTACAATTGAATTCATCATTTCCTCCAGTTAAGCCACTGGAAGATTATGTCAGTTTTAAGAAGACATTTTTTCGATGTTAGAAGGGAAATAATCTCCCAGTGGGACTTGGACTTTTCATCAATGTTAAGGAATTATTGACGAGATATGTGCACTAGAAAAAAGACTTTGGGTTTTTGCAGAGAGTGGTTTGACTTGCAGTGATGCTGAAAAATAAAACCCTCCTCATCCTCAGCTTTCTTGTGACTCCTCAAGATTTCGGAACAGATTTTGGAACATCATCTTATAATTTCACCCCTAAGGAAAAGTAATCCCACAGCATAATGCTGCAATCTCCATGTTTCATGGTGGCCCGTGTGTTGTTTTACTTTTAAAGGTGATCTATTATGCTTCCTTGAACAGATTAGGATATGTTTAAATACAAAATTGTTCTTAGAAAATGATATTTTAAGTCAGTTCTGACTATTTTGAGCACCTTTCAGCTGTTTTGTCAATTTAAATGCAAATAAGCCACTGCTGGCTACGCCCTCCCCAACTCGACGTTTACACTCCCACGTAAAAATGGCTGCAAACAGAGCCGCAATTATACAACCGTACATCTTGGAGAAGCAGAAGTAGGGGCTCCTGCACGACCAACAAGAATGCAGCAAGTGGTTTCTGAATGGTAAATAAACAACAAAACACTTGTCCAGCAACCATTGCACAGGGAATACGGCGGTAAAACCAGCTGACCCAATGTGGTGGAGCTCCACTTGGGTTGCTAGGTAACGAGCTGGGGCTGCTAGCCATTACCTAGGCTGCACCATTACAGCCTAGGTAATGGCTGTAATGTTTTTTTAAATGGTTCATTTATCAGGCACCAAAAAACGGCTGGGTGTTTTTTTTGTTGTTGTTTTTTTTAAGCACTTGGACTGTTTTTACAAGAAGTTAAGACCCAAATGAAAGTGCAAAAAGTGAATTTTGCACTTTCGGTGCGCTTGAAACCTTTGTTCACAGTTTCAATACCTCAGTACTTGCACCGTCTCTGAATCTTTAATATCCTCATTTCTCTCTGCAGGAATGGCGTCGTCTGCTCCCACTTCATCTTCTGAGTCTGATGCCGAAGACGCTCAGAGCTCCCAGACAGCAGCCGGACCAGAGAGGAAGCAGGACGAAACGCTGGAGGAAGAGCTCCACTGTCAGAAGGATCTGTTGGACGACATCAAGAAAAGACTGGGAGGGATGCAAAAGGACAAAGGGGATGGGAAGCAGGTTTGGGAGAACCTAGATGGGATCCAGAAGCAGCTTTCCAAAGAGGTGGAGAGTTGGGAGAAGACGAAGCCACATGGGCTAAAATGGAAAGGGAAGAAAGAGAAAAAACAGGAGCGGGACCACTGGAAGAAAGAGGAGAAGGACAAGGAGTGGAAGCACAGCAAGGAAGAGAAGAAGGAAAAGGAAAACTCTCACAAAGAGTCCTGGAGGAAACACCAGGACGAGTGGCAGAGGAGGAAGAGCGAGCGCAGAATGGACCGGGACGAGAGGAGGAAGGAGAAGCCGTGGCACAGCCGGCCGGGGAAAAACTCCCATCAGCCCCGGCAGCCGCACCACCATCAGCACCACCACAACGACTTCTGGAGGGACCAGGAGCTCAAGCTGCACCGCAACGTCCGCCCCCAGCTGGGCTGCTCCTCGCTGGAGGACTGCGCCTCCAGGGAGGGTCTGTACCCGGTGGAGCTGGCCGAGTTCGAGGAGCTGCTAGAGGGCTACCTGAGCAAGCTGGAGGGCTCCTCCAATGAGAGCAAGGACAAGCTCCGCAAGGTCACCGCCGACTTCTTCGAGGACGGCGTCTTCATCCATGACCGCGTGCGCTTCGGGGACTTTGCCGAGGACGTGGCGGACGTCCTGGAAGACATGGTGGACGTCATGGAGGGCAGCCACTCCCTCGAGGAGGAGATGGAGGAGTTCGAGCGGGAGGCGCTGTGGAAGTTTGCCGCCACAGCTTAAAAGCCAAGAAGGATTCAAAAGCATTAAAACCCAAGAACAGTTCTCGTGGTGGTTTTGTAGGACATTTCCCTTCCTTCTCCTCCTCTTCTGAGCTGTAGTTGTCGTAGCTTTTGGTACGAACTCCTAATTGTGTCCCTGAAAGTCTCTAATTATAAGCTAGACTGTGTTTGTCATTTTGGGCTTAGTTGTTACCTACCTCTGTCCCAGTCATGGCTCCTGATTCAGAGTAACCGTAAACTGCGTGACGTTTTTTTTGGGTTTTTTTTCTTTGCTTTAATCTGTGCATGTTGCAGTGAAGTGAATTTAAACCCAGATCAGACAGGAAGCGACATGAAGTCGATCAGTATTACCCAGTAAATCATTCTTCCAGTTGGTTCTCCAGTCTGAGGAGATCCTGCTGCGTTCGGCGATCATTATCAGATCAGGTCCGACCGGTTTCTTTTTCATCATTCTTTTTTTTTTCTTCACCTAGCACACAGAGAAAGAGAGAGATCTGTTATGAGCCTCCAGCATTTTTTGTTGAATCTGACTCGCCTCTGATCTGTTGACTCAATTTCTGCTCCTGGAGAAAAAAGCAATAGCAAAGAGTCGAGACTTCTTAACCACTTTCGCACTTTTCCTCAAGCATGTCGGACACCTTTCCTCCACTGCTTTCTGTAACACATAAAAACACTCAGACCAGTCTGGGTTATTAAACATGGATAACCTCCTTCAGCTCATCTGCTGATGCAGCAGAATTAGTTCTGCAGCCAAACCTGTAATTTTCCTCTTCCTTGTTTTGTTCAGAAGTTTGAGTTGACTTGCATGCAGGTGATTTAGACGTCGTTTCCAGAGTTCAGTTTCTAAAAGACATGAAAGCATTTAATTTTCACACATCTGATGAAAGTGAAAAACAGCACAAAAGACAAGACTGAAAAGTTCATAGTATGTTCCTTTTACTTTCACCGGTTCCCCTTTGTGTTGATGTGAAGTTAGAGCCGTCGGGTCGGGATTGTTCAGAGAAGCTCTGGCGTGATTATTTATTCTGTCACTTCTTCTCCTGTCGTTGGTATGAATCCGAGGAGCGACGGACTCTGTCCCGGGCCGTTCACGCTGAATGTTGAAGCAACCTTCGTTTACGTTGCGTACCAGCTGCTGCTTACGTGCCTTTACCACAATATGAATAACTCCAATTGGACCAGAGGTCTCTGATTTCACTGACTTCTGCTAGAAGAGGAAGGAGTTTCGGTGACTTTTAATTCGTCCTGCTGTTTGCAGGGCAGAGAGTCAATGTTTGGGAGTTTACTTGTGAGGTATTGTGCTGGTTTATTTCTGAAGATCTGCTTGACCAAAGGTGTTTGAAGGAGTCCTCAAAGCACAGATCGAAGTGAGAGCTTAATCGATATTTGAAAGTGTTTCTGTGTCCGCGGGGCGAAAATAGGGCCTAACGGATGTGAATTTATTTGACCCCTGGGCAAATATAATTTCTTTCATCATCAGTTGTCTCCTGTTTTGACAAAATAAATGTTGAGTTCAATAAATTTTTCACCATTTTGGTTGAAGTTTCTTTTTGTTTTCAGAAGTTTTATGGGCTTATTTTGGTCCATTTGACAAAGTTTAATTCCAGGGTAGAGTGATTGATCATTTGTTCTATGTAAATATCAAACTTTTTTTAAGACATTTTTGTTGTCCACTCAGTCCATTGGTAACTCCTTGTTTCTTCCTGAACATCCCAACAAGTTTCCTATTGGTAGAGGTTGACGGTTTGGTCTTTGACGAAGCTTTAAGACATCCTAAAAATGTTTCTTAGAAAAGTTAGTAATTACTTATAAATGGACCCGAAAATCTTTTCCCATAACCTGGAGACTTCCTGAGACATTCCCATTGTTCTGAGGATTGTCCCATCCGATGAGTGTTACATTTTTGTTCTAACTTTCTGCTCCAGGCAATCACAAGATTTACTGAGAGCTTAAAAAGCTTTCCATCAAGTGGACAGAACAAGATCGGGGGTCTTCAAGTGCCACTGTCCTGCAGCTTTTGGATGCATCTCTGCTCCAACACACCTGCATCAAATTACCGGTCAATTACTCAGCTTTTGCAGAACTTACTGACATGCCAAAGAGGTAATTCTGTCATTTCATTCATGTGTGTTGGAGCGGAGAAGCAGGACAGTAGCAGTCCAAAACTGGAGCACTTAAGTCTTTTTCTGGTCCAAGCTGGAAAGAAACTGAACTACTTCTGCATGATCGGAGTGCATAAACTTCTGCACTGGTTTATACACTAACTGGCTACAATTCCCAGCAATAAGAACTCTGGAGCCGCCCAGCCCAGTGTGACACAGACCTCCTCTGATTCGCTACGTGCTGGAAACAGGAGCTGATGGCATGACTGGCATCTATTATCTCAGCTGTGGTGCCCAGCTGAAGCATTTACACGCAGACCCGGGTCTGTGCCTCAACAAAAGGCACGCTCTCCACGTCGGCTTCCGCTGATATCACCCAGCTGATATGCTGATGAACGAGAACAAGTTGTTCATTTCGCAAGCGCAGACAGAGGCTGCCATTCTTTGAATAACACAACCAGGCAGATTAGAGGCTTCGGCACAGATTCACCGCTCCCTCCCTGGAATGGCGTTTGCTTTGATTTTAAAAAGCTTACATCCCAATAACTAACGCATGAAGAAAAGAAAAAAAAAAAGCTAGCTACTCGCTTGGTTTTGCAAACACGTAATAAGCATAATTTCTGTCTTTGTTTTGACTGTGTTCAGTTTTAGACAACAGAGGGTGTGTTGGACCTCGGTACCATTATTTGAGTCATGTTTTGTATAAACTAATTATTGCTTAGAATGCACTATTCAGTCAGCTGATTGGACTCGCCTGATGCTATCTGTGCAGACGAACTCAAGCGGCGTTTTGTCCAGTCGTCAGGATCCGCTGTGACCTTTTGTAGGTCAGCGTGGCAGTTTGCTGTTTCCTTTGTTTCTTTCGTTTTTGTTTGATGTCATGGAAATCCGACAGAGATGAGGGCAGGAGGGGAGTGACGACAAGGGGTTTTCCGCTGATGTGTGCACCAGCGAAGAAGAAGAAGCCTGTATATTTAGAGAGGAGATGGACAGAGATGAAGAGGAAAGGAACTTCGCACCTTCTTCTGCTTCTCAGCCTAAACTCATCAAGGTAAAACATCAGCTGCTGATTCCGGTTTTTATTTTTTAAAAATGCATTCTTGATTTTTACTGGTTTATTCACAGCATAAGCCACCATGGAAGCTGCCATCACCACCATCGTCTCCCAGTTTAAGGTGTATGCTGGGAATGAGGGATCCTCCTCCACGCTGAGTAAAGATGAGTTTCACAAACTGGTGACCTCTCAGCTTCCCAACTTCATCAAGGTTTGTCTCTTTTTTGCTTTTATTGTCTCTCTGTTGATATTGGTTTATCGTCCACATTTGAAGGCTCTGAATACAGCTCTGAAAAATGAAGAGACCACTTAAAATGATCAGTTTCTCTGATTTTACTTTTTATAAGTTTGTTTCAGTAAAAAGAACATTGTTCTTTTTTTTCTACGAACTACTGACATGTCTCTGAAATTCCAAGCAGTTCAATTTTATTTACAAGGTTATAAAACTAAATCCCTATAATTGATTTCTCCTTTTTCATGTTTTACAAACTAGAAAGTGGCCAAAATCACTCCACTAAACGTGTTGAACAAAGTATTTATGAGAAAACTATTGAAACTAATTGCAGTCTCCTTGGTTCTGGGGCTGCAGAGCAGAACCAGAACCAGAAGACCTGAGTGACATAACAGCAGATCTTTAAAATGTTTTGGTTCTAATTTTGCTAAAAACTAACAGAATTATTTTAAAGTCTGTTCTCTGAGCCAGGCTTTACAACTAAACCTCTAAATTTGTGCGATCACCATAAGAAAATCCAAGTTTAAAATGCACTGAAGCAGACTAACAACTCACCGACACCCATTAAAGTGTAACTGAGTATCGTAAAGTAATTTAGTTTCTCGGTTTCTGCTCCGTATTGATCTGCGTCTCATCTGTGATTGCCCGCAGAACGCCAGTGACCCCGCCTCCATCGACCAGCTCATGAGCTCCATAGACGAAAACAACGACGGGGAGCTGACCTTCTCCGAGTTCTGGCAGCTGATTGGAAAACTGGCGAGCAAACAGGGAGGCTTCAACTAGCAGACCCGGCCCAGTCGGCTCGGTTAATTCCCGCTGTAAACGGAGGGAGAGGGCATCTGATTTCTTTTATCTCTCTGTGCCAGAGCCACATGTATAACTGCATAGTTAACCATTTGTCTGATGGGAGGAACTTTGAATTAAAGCCTCTGTTGTTTTAAACCCTGAACCACCAGCTTCGACTCTGCTGTCATTCATTCACCGCGTTATATGATTTCCAGCAAACCTACATTGGAGCTGTAGTGATTTAAGAGCTTGTAATCTTAAAAAGTCTGCA